>NC_036640.1:8058785-8319893 GCF_002806865.2 Cucurbita pepo subsp. pepo
GAATTGATTGGGATTGACATTTGAATTAATATTAAATATTAATTAAATAGTTTAATTAATCATTTAATATTACTTAAATTTGAAATTAATTATTCAAATTAATTGTTGAATTAGAACGAAGAAAGTCAAAATGTTACTTCAATTGATGGAAAAGTCCATGTTAGTGGAATTTTGAGGTGTCAAAATTTGGTTTAACCAAACTTCATGCTTGTCAAATAAACCCCACAAATTTTAGTGGAATTATGAGTGTCAAAATTTGGTGATCTCAAATTTGCATGAACATGCAAACATAACTCTATAAATAGAGTGATCATGATACATAGAAGGTCTTCCTTGGTGAAAAACCTCTCACAAGCACTCTCTTCATATATACAAAATCCCTCCCAAGTTTAGTCACTCACCAAATTCCACAATCCCGTTCTAAGGCCGGAGGATAGTGGAGAAGACACTAGTGGTGGTTCGAAACCGGTTCGTGAGGAAAAAGGAATTTGAACTACAAAAGGTTAGTATTCAAACTCATTAAGTTTTAATACTTATGAACATGCTAGTTATTTACTATAATTGATGTTCTAAAAGTGCCTAAGATCCAAATTGCTTCCGCATGTGTTATATTAACACCATCAATAACATAACCTGAGCATGCCTTGAAACATATCAATTTATGACATACATCATAGTATTCACATATCGTATAATACACATATCATTACATAACAGTTTTCATACACGAGCATATGTCACGTGTGAAGCCACAAAAACATGTCATCATTCAACATACAATTTATAGGCAAACCGACAGTAGGACCACTTACTTGGTTGGCCTTAGTCAGCGTTTCACTAAATTCGAGTATGTTCGTTTTCCATCCCTCAAAATTGCTCAAAGTGTCACTGGTTGTCACTTCCTATTAGAGCATCCATCATGTTTCGTTAGTAAAGAAATTCAGAGGCAAGTGGAGGAGCTCATGGAGANAAAAAAAAAAAAAAAAAAAAAAAAAAAAAAAAAAAAAAGTTTGAGTCCATGTTCTGTACCAGTATTATTGGTGCCAACGAAAGATGGAACGTAATGCATGTGCGTGGATTGTAGAGCCATCAACAAAGTCACTATAAAGTATCGACATCCTATTTCTAGGCTATATGGCATGCTTGATGAATTGCATGGTTCATGTCTATCTACAAACATTGGTTTGAAATGTGATATCATCAAATTTGTCTATCTACAAACATTGGTTTGAAATGTGGATATCATCAAATTAGAAGGCATGTAGAAGATGAATGAAAAATAGCTTTAAAAGCTAAGTTTAGATTGTATGAATGACTAGTACATTTTGCACTTAATAAATCATGTTTTGAGAGAATATTTGAAAAAACATATTGTTGTGTATCTTGATGATATTTTAATTTATTTGAAGACTTTGCATGAGCATGTGAAGCATGTTATGTCAATTTTGATTACACTTAGAAAAGAGAAACTTTGTGCTAAGTTTAATAAGCTTAGTTTTTGCATGGAAAAAGTTAACTTTCTTGTCTTTATAATTGATAAAAATGGAGTAGAAGTAGAAACTTAAAGCAACTGGGGATTGACCAATACCAAAAAATGCAAATGAAGTCTGGAGTTTTCATGGGTTAGTTAGCACCATAATTGCACCATTGAATGACTTAGTGGAAAAAAATGTTTTTTTAAATGGGGAAATGCAAGAAAATGCATTCAATGAGCTTAAGAAGAAATTAACCAATGCAAGTGGTTTGGGCATACGTGCTTTTTTTTTTTTTATGCAAGATGGAAAACTCTTAATGTATTTTAGAGAAAAACTAAATGGGGTAGCATTGAACTATCTACCTATGATATATAATTTTTAGCTTTAGTTCGCACATTGCACGTGTGAACACTACTTATGGCTTAGAGAATTTGTGATCCACTCTGATGCTTAAAGTATCTTAAGCGTCAAAGCAAACTGAATCGTACGCATGCAAAGTGGGTGGAGTTTATTGAAATATTTTTGTATGTCATCAAATATAGGCAAAGTATGGATAATATGGTAGTTGATGCATTATCTAGAAGACACAATCTGTTTGCTTCTCTTGGTGCAAAATTTTTTGGATTTGAGCATATTAAAGAATTATATAGAGATGATCGAAACGTTGGAACTATTTATGCATTTTGTCTTGCAAAAAGAACTGTGGATGATTATTATATGTTTCATGAATTTCTATTTAAAGAAAAGTAAGCTTTGCATTCCTAAATGCTCTATAAGAGATTTGCTTGTAAGAGAAGCACGAGATGGTGGCTTAATGAAACATTTTGGGATTAATAAAACTTATAACATGTTGCATGAACACTTCTTTTGACTGAAAATGAAACACGATGTTCATAAATTTTGTAACCAATGTTTTAAATATAAAGAAGCTAAATCTAGATCACAACAAACTGGATTGTATACTTCTTTGAAGGTACCTAACGAACCTTGGACTAATATATCCATGGATATTATTCTTGGTTTGCCACACACACAAAAGGGTAAGATAGTATTCTTGTTGCGGTAGATAGATTTAGTAAAATAGCTCATCTTATTGCATGCAACAAGACGAATGATACAAAGCATGTTGCTGACTTATTCTTTAGGGAAGGAGTAAGATTACATGGAATCCCCATAATTATGGTTAATAACAGGGATGTTAAATTTTTAAGTCACTTTTGGAAAGTACGGTGGGTAAATTGGGTACCAAATTATTGTATTCAACTACATGTCATCCTCACTGATGAACAAAATGAGGTGGTTAATAGAACATTAGTATCATTGCTTAGGGTTATTATTTCTAAGAATATTAAGTCTGGAGAGGAATGTTTGCCATTTGTAGAGTTCGCATATAATAGAATAATTCATAGTACCACTCATTATTCTCATTTTGAAGTTGTTTATGGATTTAATCCACCCACGCCTCTTGATTTGCTTCTTATTCCTTTTAATATTTTTGTGAGTGAAGCAGCCACAAACAAGGCAGATTTGATCAAAACATGAGGTCAATGAGAGAATTGAGAAACAAAATTTCAAAGTTGCATCAAGAATTAACAAATGACGGAAAGGGTTTGGATACATTTTCGCAAGGAGCGATTCTCATCTCAGAAGAAGACAAAGTTTCATCCAAGAGAGAATGACCCTTATCAAGTTCTTGAAAGTACTAATAACAATACCTATAAAATTGATCTTTCGGGAGAATTTTTAGGACACTACTTTCAATGTTGTTGACTTGAGTTCTTTTTTACGTCGGTGGTAATGTTCCTGATTCGAGGACGAATCCTTTCAAGAGGGGGAAGATGATAAGGATCACGATGTTCTAAATGTTCCAACTAGACCTATTACACGATCAAATGCCAAGAATATTCAATAAACATTCATTCTTCATCTACAAAAAGGACCATTTGTAGCACGGTTGAAGTAGCTGATGAAGTTGCTATAAATAACACTTGATTGATAATTTGTTAGAAAACTTTGTTTATTATTTTAATTCCATAATTTTTTGTAGTAGGTAAAAGGATAAAAAGTTACCTATCAAAGTGGTAACTTTTTTTTGTGGGAGTAAATCATGACACTAACTTCTTTGGCGGGCATTCCAAGAGTTGGAAGTTTCTTTTTTTAGAGACTATAAAAAATACACACAAATTAATGTGTAAAAGGCATATTTTTTATTAATTAAATTGAGCTCTCAAATTGAGACTTTCACCCTTCGAATTTGAGTATCATGTCTGTCATTTCTAAGTTTCAAGCAATTCTTGGGATAGATTACATCCAGTCATTCAATCAAGTTTTGATCACAGTTCCATTGTGAAGTGACTTAATTTAGAACAAAGTTTCAAATCTTTCTTCTAGATCTTTGATGTTAACAGTCTAATTCTAGCCTTATCTCTAGGTTGATCCGAATTTTGTACAAGGACGTTAATTTCTTTGATTCAAAGGTTATTGTTTCAACAAAAGCTTAGATTTTTGGTTGAGGACTAGGGTTGCCTTTTTAACTAGGGTCTAGACCTTTGATCAACGCTCACAATCTTAAGAAGCTCGTTCTATTGGAGACATCTTGACATAGGTTATCGTAAAACTATCTCAGTTCTAGCGCCTTATTCTTAACTCTATACGTTCATGCATTCTTAAATAGGAAGATAACTCAATCAACCATTTGGAGTACAAATCTTATTCTTTATATAGAGTATCTAGCATATAGAAATATCTTATACAACATTAGAAATCTCATTCTA
The DNA here is from genome assembly GCF_002806865.2 of Cucurbita pepo subsp. pepo. Classification (NCBI taxonomy): domain Eukaryota; kingdom Viridiplantae; phylum Streptophyta; class Magnoliopsida; order Cucurbitales; family Cucurbitaceae; genus Cucurbita; species Cucurbita pepo. The sequence goes on from NC_036640.1 coordinate 8,063,035, forward strand.
GGGTATTTCAGATAGAGCACCTAACATTGAGAACATTAATTAGAAGTTAAGATTGAATAAGAGCCTATAAATAGGTTGCTTGTCGTGTGACTACAGAGACGAGATCATTTTTTCTATGTTATATTTGAATATTCTTTTGGTACTTATTTTGTGAACGTTTTCTGTCTCATGTAGACATGTTTTGTACCTTTGAACTTTAATATAAATTTAAGTTTTCAATGTTTTAAACTAATTTCTTATGTCACATGTTTTAAAAACAAAATAAAAAAAGTATCGCTCTTTTTATCTTCGAGTCTCGTTACAATCAAGGATTTGAAACATAAAAAATCTAGTCGACATAAGTAGAGTTCTCTTTCATTCTTTAAAATTTTGAAAAAGAGATCACCACATTTCAACAACACCTCAACCTTAATCCTTAAAAAAAGTTATTCTCCTGTAGTATTTATGGCTACATTTACTCCCATAAATTTTCATTCAATTTGTAGTATAGTTAAGAAACTTTAGGGGAAAAAATACATTTGAGAAAAATTTTGAGAGTTATATATATACTAATGGAATAAATGAAAACTCTGGAATTAATAATTTAGATCGGGGTGATTTATACCATTTAAAATTAACTTAAAATCACTTCAATAAGAGTGTGGAAACCTCTCTCTTATCGACAGTTCGGGGAAAACCTCTCCCCTAAACACGTTTTAAAAACATGAAGTAGACACCGATATGTAATAAGCGAAAGTGGACATTATCTACTAACGGTGGACTTCAGCTATTACAAATAGTGTCATAAATCTTACTTACACATTAAATTTTTTAAAATAAAATTGCAACCGATCGAGGTCGGTCTTAATTAATCCAGCTACAAACACATATTTTAATGTTAATATGAAGTTTATATAACTAAATGGACACTTTTTGTAAACTTATCTCGATTCTCATATGTCTCTCCAATCTCCCATTTAATGCTTTTTACGTAACTAATTGATTCATGTACGTAATCCATTTTGTCGACAAACCAAAAACAAAACATAAAACATAGAACTTAGGAAGAGGCAATTCAAAATAAATTTATCAAATCAATAACCATTAAGAGACGAAAAAAACAGTTGGAGCATTAATGTTACAAATGAAACCTTATCATTAAAATTCCAACACCTTTCCAATAATAGTCCTTCCCTCTTGTGTTGAAGCTTAAGGATTCCCCTTTTCCAAGCTTCCATTGAATCATAAGGTCCCAGATGAACAACAACTTCTCTACCTCTCTTCTTCTCACAATCTTCTTCTACATCTCTCCATCTCTTGGCACATACAAAGATTGCTCCCTCGTGTTCAATTGTGGGAAGATCGTCGACGTTGGCTTCCCTTTCTGGGGCGAAGATCGTCCGCCAAGCTGCGGAGTTCCTAAATTGAAACTCACCTGTAAAGATAACGTCGTTGGGATCGAGATGATGCAAGTGAAATATAGGGTTTTGCAGGTAACAAACACTAACCCACTATTATGAAATTTGATTTAAGATATAAAGTTAGTATATATTAGGTAACAAACACTAACCCACTATTATGAGAAATTTGATTTAAGATATAAAGTTAGTATATATTTTATATCGTTGTAATCCGTTAGGATTTTTTTCCTTAAATTTTATCTTATTTTCACGATTGTGTTAAGTGGTATATTTTCTATTGTCTCTAACCATTAGTTGATAGTTAGTATCCTATTTAAAATTTGTGGACATTAATGAAGATTGGACTTTCGATCCCGCTCATGTTTTTGATTCAGTAGTAGAGCACGGGAAGAGAAAGAACAAAAGAAAAGTAATCTAGATTGAAATAGAGGAATTTCAATCCAACTTCTATTTCTTATTCTTAACAAAAGCACGTGATGCATCATTGAAATAACTCTCCGTATTCATATTCTTAATAGGTGGATCCGAGTAAAAAAACGCTCAAGATCGCACGAGACGACTATTTCGATGGCATCTGCCCAGAAACTCGTCTTAAGAACACGACCCTGAACCCGAATCTCTTGGAAATGGGGAATGGGTACGTGAATCTAACACTGCTTTATGGTTGCGATTCACCTCTTATGGTGGTTCCTGACCATTTGAGATTCGAGTGTCCCGTCCATGGAGATGGGTGCGTGAAGCTTGGGGAGGAAATGGGGCTATGGGGCTGCAAGGACAGCGTTGTGGTTCCTATTCGTGGCGATGAGGGGCTTTTGGTTGGAGTTTCCAAGATGGAAGAAGCCATTAGAGAAGGGTTTGAGGTGAAATGGAAGGTGGATAGCGGTGGTTGTGGTGGTGATTGTGTGGAGTCCGGTGGCGTTTGTGGTTATGATTTGAAGCTCCGCCGTGGGATATGTTTCTGTGAGAATGGTGTTTCTTCTTCTTCTTCAGCTGATGTTTGCCGGAAGGACGGTGGCGCCTCCGTCCACCAGGCGTCAGGCTCTGCGGCCAAGACAGGTTTGGTGGTGACTATATTGTCTTTGATATTTGATAAGTAGTGTGCCTTATCAGACATATTTTAAAGTTTTAAAATTTATGAGTTTGTTAAAACAAAAACAAACACAAAAACATGAATTACGTTGTTTCAACTAACAAGTTTTGATGTTGTTCCATAGGTGGGAGTGAATCCAAGAAAAAACACTTAATAATAGGTATGAATTAGAATTACTTTGTTTACACATATGTATGCAGATGTTCCATAAAGTGATTCAGTTTTATCTGTAGGCCTTTGTGTTGGAGGGGCAACTTTACTAGGCTTATGCCTAGGATGCTTTGTCTTCTGCATTACACAACGAAATAAAGAACATGTTCGTCCCAAGTTGAAAAGCAAGGATCTTGCTTCGCCTCCTTCAACTGCACCTATTCTGATTCCCTCGACGTTTCGCTCTAATACCATTCCTTCTTATCCTTATTCGAGATCCGATCTCGAGAACGGGAGCTCCTACTTCGGAGCTCAACTCTTTACCTATGATGAACTTGAGGAAGCAACTCATAATTTTGATCCTTCAAAGGAGCTTGGAGATGGAGGTTATGGTACTGTTTACTTTGGTAAGGATAATATCATCATTTGCTATTGGGTTTAAATACCATTGGTAAGTTTTGTGCCAATTAATCATAGTTATGCATAATTCTGCAAATAGGGATCAAAATGACCCCTTTTTTTTAGAATAAAAGAATAGAAACGGGATATTTTAAAAGTATATGGACTAAACTTGACGAGAGTTAAAAGTCTGTGTTATAAAGAATCCTGCACTCTTGAGCGTACAACCTAGCATCGTGAATGAGAGGAGTTTTTATGTAACAACTCAAACCCACCGCTAGCAGATATTATCTTTTTTAGACTTTCTCTTTGGGGCTTGGCGTCTGTCAGGGAAGTTTACATACCCTTACAAAAAAAATTTCGTTGTCCTCTCCAACCGATGTGGGATCTTACAATCCCCCCTCTTTCGGGGCCCAGCGTCCTCGCTGGCACAGAGCCTTGTGTCCACTCCCTACGAGGCTCAGCCTTCTTGCTGGTACATCAATCGTTCTTTTCTCCAATTGATATGGGACCCCTCAATCCACTCCCCCTTCGGAGCCCAGCATCCTTGCTGGCACACTGCCTCGTGTCCACCCCCTTCAGGACTCATCCTCCTTGCTGGCACATTGCCCGATGTCGGACTCTGATACCATATATAACCGCCCAAGCCCACCATTAGCAGATATTGTCCTCGTTGTTCTTTCCCTTTTGGGTTTCCTTTCAAGGTTTTTAAAACTCGTTTGCTAGGTAGGTTTCCACACCCTTATAAAAAATGTTTCGTTCTCCTCTTCAACTGCTGTAGGATCTTACATCTGGTTGTTTGTGTTATTTGATACTAAGTTTTTACTAAATAGACGAGATGAGATTTTATAATTAGTCCCGAATAGAGAGATTGAATTTCTCTATTAATTGGAAAGGGGTGCTTCAGATTGGGAAGTAAAAGAAAGGCAACCTATTCCTACAATTTCGGTCAGTCTCGCTACCTCGTTAGTTGCCACTCCTATCCATATTGTCTTTTTCATGATGTCAAGAGAATTTTAGCGTCTCATCTTCTCTAAACTACAAGAATTACAATGAACCAAAATTGAGATTACAAATAGAATTTAAACCATTTTTAATGTCTATGTTCGTTATAAGAACTCATGGTGTATTGTTACTTAAAACATTTGTTTGATTGTGAATCAGGAACACTCAAGGATGGACGGATGGTTGCAGTAAAGCGTCTATACGAAAACAACTATAAACGTGTCGAACAATTCATGAACGAAGTCGAGATTCTCTCACGATTGCAACACCCGAACCTCGTGAAGCTTTACGGATGCACATCGAGACATAGTCGAGAGCTCCTCCTAGTATATGAGTACATTCCCAATGGAACAGTGGCTGATCATCTACATGGAAAACAAGCAAATTCAGGTCAGCTCAATTTGGCTGTTAGGCTAAAGATAGCTATAGAGACAGCTAATGCACTAGCTTACCTCCATCGCCAAGACATCATTCACCGAGATGTCAAAACCAACAACATTCTTCTAGACAACAACTTCAAAGTAAAAGTGGCTGATTTCGGGCTCTCACGGTTATTTCCCCTCGATGTAACCCATGTTTCAACTGCTCCACAAGGGACACCAGGCTATGTTGATCCCGAGTATTATCAGTGCTATCAACTAACCAGTAAGAGTGACGTGTATAGCTTTGGAGTCGTTTTGATTGAGCTGATATCGTCACTGCAGGCAGTTGATATCAATAGGAATAGAAATGATATCAATTTGTCGAATATGGCTATTGATAGAATTCAAAAGCATAGTTTGGGTGATTTAGTAGAACCGGATCTCGGGTTTGAGAGGGATTATGTTGTAAGGTCTATGATAACGTCAGTGGCTGAGTTGGGTTTTCGATGTCTTCAACAAACAAGGGATGTGAGGCCTTCTATGGATGAAGTACTGCAAGCTCTGAGAGAAATAGGGAAAGAAGTGCTAGATATTGGTAATGATATGTGAGGCTTTTAAGGAATGCTTTCATCCATAGCTCAAGATTAATTATTACTATTAGTTTATTGTTATCTTTTCAAAAAAAAATGTAGTCCCTATAAATTTGTGAAACATATTTTTGTTGTATTGGTTTTAAATGAAAAGAATTGAAAATTGTTATCTATACTAACAAAGTGCATCTTCCATTTGACAGCTCAATCATAGGAACTTCATAATTAAGCGTTCTTTGCTTAGAGTAATTCTATGTTGGGTGGCGTCTTGAAGATTTACCTATAATGCATGTGAGTGAGGACAAGTCATGCTGGAAGGACTCGTTTTAGTTTGTGTGGTAGTGTTCGCTCTTAGAAGCGAGAAGTAAGTAACGTGACCATGTCTGGGGGAAGCAGAATGTTAGGCCATTAGGTATCGAATTCGGATACCAAATCTTAAGCCTAGGATCGTTACAATTTATATGATGAGCTTATGTATTTCGATGTTGATTAACTTTATATTCTATTCTAAGTAAGTTTTGCAATGACTTTGTATGTGTGTGTATATATACACGCTGATAATTCAATTCCATATGACTATAACATGTCTTAAATTCAAATTTGTTGAAGGTTATTTTCCCTTGCATTTAATGTTCATAGCTCATATAGAACACTATGAACCAAACTAATACTCAATTTCACATAGGATGGGGTGACCTTTTGAATTATTGAACTTCTGATAGTATTAGCAATTTGTAGGTCCAAATGCTTTAAAGATATTGAAGGCTTCATTTGAAATTTGATTCAGAACCAGACTCAAACTTCCTTTCTATTTCGATTTCATTCTACAGTTTTCTTGTTTAGATTTGAAAATCTGAGATTTTGGATAATGTTTTTCAATAAACTTATATTTTATCACTTTTTCTCTTTGAACTTTAGATATTATTGATTTGAATTTTAAACTAAAAAAGTATTGCACCTTTACATACATCGAATAGGATAATTTTGTTATAACGAATTTATGTATCATGTAAGACAATTATGTGAAGAAAATTATTGGCATATATGAAGTATGATGTGAATAAATGATTTGGAAGAATTAGAAAATAATCATATTGATATGTATATGCATATATCTGCATATATCTTAGAGAGAAAAATTTAAACCTCTAATTTTGATTCGGAAGAATTATAAAATATTTATGTTGTTGAATCTTAACCATGTTATTATTCATGAAAGTTATGTTTATGAAAGAACGAATGTATGACTCGTATCATACGTATATGTCATGATTTTTTGTGTCATGTGCATCGGGATAATTCTTCTTATGATGAGTACAAATGCGTGCACTATGGTATTATGTAAACCATGATTTATGCATGTTTCTTTCCTTTTGTGACTTTTTCGGCAGAATATATGCTAGTCGAAGGCCACGTCCAGGAGTACGTATACAAGCATACCTAAGGGTCCATGTTCATTTTCATGGGCCGTGTGTAGAGAAGTACTACACGTCCAATCAACCCAAACTGGAAAGTGAGACCAAGACCATGATGATAATGAAAGGATAGACTCTAACGTGATTGCATGTGCTTGCATTTTCTGACCCCAATAGTGAAGCTACTTACTGAGTATTTTTAAATGTTCCAGTCTCGTACTACTTTTTTTAGGTAAAGGTAAGGCTCCCTGTATGGATAACAACATCACCGGGGAGGTCATGGAATCGAAGCTAGTGCAATTATTTTTATGATTTAAATTGTAACTTTTAGGTTAATTCAAGGTGTTTTTATTACTTTGAATTTATTGTTACTTTGCTTTGGCTTTTCAATTTATATTACTTTTATTTGATCTACGAACATTTAAGATATCATGAAATGTTTTAAAAAGATTTTTCGAGCATTATAAATATGTTAGGAAGAAATTCGAAGGAGAAATTGATCTGAAGATGAAGTTCCAACCAAACCTCAAGAGCAATAAGTTCTTAGTTTTTAGCCCACATTTAATGCATTTATTTCTTTCTATAGTTAACGAAATTGAATGAGGTTAATTTATTGGAATGTTTGAGTTAAAACTCTTCAATTTTTTTTTTTTTTTTTTTTTTTTTTTTTTTTTTTTTTTTTTTTTTTTTTTTTTTTTNTTGGAAGAAAAATAAAAAAAAATAAATAAAAAAGTTAAAAATGCAATCGAAACTAGAAAAATCTAAAAATCACGTTAATCAAATGTGAAATGCATCGAGGGAGGCTGTGACACAAGGAGAAGGGCACGTTCGCAGTACATAAATAAATAGAAAATAAATTGAGAATAGCTTGAAACTAGATTCAAACACGAACCTAGAGGGTGGAGGTGCGCCTTGTGTCAGGATCGTAATTTTTCAATTGTGCAGCGTTGTGATCTTGATGCTCACAACCAGCCTTGAGTAAAACTCAAACCCTATATTCATTTTTTGTCCGACTTTGGGGTTTCATCGAACCTTAAGCAAGATTTGTCTTCGTCAATCGAAGGCAACTTTTACGGAATCCAAGCTTGTTCTCTAAGGCCGAAGTTTTGGGCCCATGGCCCAATACAAAATAATAATTATAAAAATAAGTCCTACGTTTTAGCCATTTTAGCCAAGCTATTAGCTAGCGGCCAAACTGTTAGCCAGAGCCAAGTTAGCCACAACAAACCTTAAGCCGTCCACCGCCTTTCCTTCTTTCTTTGTCAGCTTCTTCCTTAAGCCGTTGTCACCCAACGTTCACGCTGTCCTGCCGCCGACTATTTCCCACACACCCGCGCCCCTTCGCACATTAGAAAATCATCACCCAGCACCCATGTCGCCGCTGTGAGTGAACGCCATCGTCGTCGCCAGAACCGACATTAAGAGGATTAAACGCAGTAAACCAATTGTTGCCTCACGAGATAAATATACAACACGATTTTCTCTCGGGATAGATAGGTTTAGAACCAACCTCTACGTGGACAGCAGGCTCGATCTAAGTCGGAGTGAACCAATGGCTGTAGGAACAATTAGGAAAGGAGCTCTCCAAAAAAGTACACTACTAATTCTGTTACCCTTTAGAGTACTACTCAACATTCATAAAAACACATACTACTACAAAAAGTACTACACTAATTCTGTTACCCTTTAAGTACTACACTCAAAAGGCAGAAAAAAGGAATACTACTACAAAAGTACCCTACTAAAAGTCTTACCCGTTAGAGTACTACTCAACATTCATAACAAAACACATACTACTACAAAAAGTACAAGTACATAAACAAAATACAAGTAAAAAACTACTATGTCTCTTTCTCTAGTATCATTCAATATAGAAGTGCGGACGGTAAGTAAACCCTCCTGTTGAAACTAAATGTTTTGTTTTTGAAAAAGGGTCGAATAGATTTTTCATATGGTTGTGTGCTATGTAATATATTGGTAGTTTGCCGTGTAATCTGTTGGTTGTGTGCTGTGTGCTGTGTAATCTATTGGTTGTGTGCTGTGGGATGTGTAAGTGTGTTGTGTAATTGGTTGGAGGCGATAAATATTAGGTAATTGATGGTTGTTAAACACTGTATAAATGGTTGAATGTGTGTAGTTGTATTTGATGATTGGGTTCGATCACTGTATAAACTGTTGAATGTGTGTAGTTATATTTGATGATTGGGTTCGATCACTTTATAAACTGTTGAATGTGTGTAGTTGTATTTGATGATTGGGTTCAATCACTTTATAAACTGTTGAATGTGTGTAGTTGTATTGGATGATTGCGTTCGATGTGAGTTGTATGACACAATATATGTGGGTTCATGAAATCCAACGTTTTACGTTTTGGGACCTATTGCATGCATATTATGTTTGTTGGTGGCGATGGTTAAGGGGCNGGGTTGGTTGGATTAGTAACCCAACCCAACCCAAAAAAATTTCGGGTTGGTCCAAAAAANGCTTGTGGTAATAGTTACACGTTGTGTTTCTGGTAACTAGCCACTAATAGTCACCCTCGNTAAAATGATAAAACAATTACTACCTCTAAGTTGTAGATCAAAATATCAAACTCTCTATTGCATCCATATTATCACCGGTAAATATATAAAGAATATGGAATGAATCAATTATAAAGTTACCACATCTCATTAAATTATTACATTCCCAATNACTATCAAGGTAAGGGTTACACGCTATGTGTTTCGGGTAACCATTNAATTATTACATTCCCAATATATATAATCATTCAACAAAATGCCTAAAAATTCACCTATAAATATGTGAAGAATATTCAATCNGGTACCCACACCTGCTTTTAATAAATGACCGTTTTTGCATAGTTTTCATTAATTTTTAAATAAATCAAATTATTTTTTGTAACGGCCGTGACTGCTACTTATAGGATAAGTGTCACGACCCAAAGAATTAACCTTAAATCGTGACTAACAATGATTGTGACGTGTAGTGTGCAAACAAGAGTTTCAAAGGGAAACAGAATTTCAAAAAAAGAACCGTTTATTTTGTAAGGAAAACATTTCGATATAAGAAGATTTATGTGACTAGTTATAGGTAAGGAAAGGAAGACAAAGTGTTCTAATCAGTAAAACTAGACGTCGCCTAGGGGGTGTACATGGTCCGGGTTGGGTTGGGTTGGAGGATTTTTTTGACCCAACCCAAAAGTTCGGGTTGGTTGGATTAGTAACCCAACCCAACCCAAAAAAATTTCGGGTTGGTCCAAAAAATTTTAAAAAAATTTAATTTGTATGACCTAAAATGATAAAACAATTACTACCTCTAAGTTGTAGATCAAAATATCAAACTCTCTATTGCATCCATATTATCACCGGTAAATATATAAAGAATATGGAATGAATCAATTATAAAGTTACCACATCTCATTAAATTATTACATTCCCAATATATATAATCATTCAACAAAATGCCTAAAAATTCACCTATAAATATGTGAAGAATATTCAATCAAGTAATTCAAAAGTTACAACATTCATCCAACCCTCTCTTGCATTTTTAATTCTTACAAAATAAAAAATAGCATCTTGAAAGTTAGTACAGTAAACTTCTCCCTACCCAAGGTTATATATGCTAAGCGNTCGTCGATAGTCATTTTAAGGAAATAAGGAGGGATGTTGATTTCCTCGTGGAAATGGTTACACGTTGTGTGTTTCGAGTAACTAGCTAGGGATAATCATTTTAAGGAGTAAAGGTAGGTGTTGATTTTCTTGGGGCAATAATCACCCGCTGCGTGTTTCGGGTGATTAACCACTAGGGTCCCTCACTTTTGGTTGATCGCCTTGTTTCGGGTTATGTATTTGACCCCAATAGGGGAGTTCCTTGTTTTTTTTTTTTTTTAAATAGGTTTTTAGGCAAAACTGTGGCACGGAGGTGACGAGTGGGATGCCTAAGTCAGCCATGGGACGACTCAAGGAGTTTATATTTATTGAATTTTTATTTTGATGGATAGACATTTCCGCACTTTTATTTATTAATTTAAATTATGTTTGTGGACACCTAGTTTCTCGGAACTAGTTGGTCACACAAGATTACCTTTTAATTTGTTGTTTGATCATTTTTAGGCGGTATGTTTTAACCTTTTTTTAAGGGTACCCACACCTGCTTTTAATAAATGACCGTTTTTGCATAGTTTTCATTAATTTTTAAATAAATCAAATTATTTTTTGTAACGGCCGTGACTGCTACTTATAGGATAAGTGTCACGACCCAAAGAATTAACCTTAAATCGTGACTAACAATGATTGTGACGTGTAGTGTGCAAACAAGAGTTTCAAAGGGAAACAGAATTTCAAAAAAAGAACCGTTTATTTTGTAAGGAAAACATTTCGATATAAGAAGATTTATGTGACTAGTTATAGGTAAGGAAAGGAAGACAAAGTGTTCTAATCAGTAAAACTAGACGTCGCCTAGGGGGTGTACATGGTCCGGGTTGGGTTGGGTTGGAGGATTTTTTTGACCCAACCCAAAAGTTCGGGTTGGTTGGATTAGTAACCCAACCCAACCCAAAAAAATTTCGGGTTGGTCCAAAAAATTTTAAAAAAATTTAATTTGTATGACCTAAAATGATAAAACAATTACTACCTCTAAGTTGTAGATCAAAATATCAAACTCTCTATTGCATCCATATTATCACCGGTAAATATATAAAGAATATGGAATGAATCAATTATAAAGTTACCACATCTCATTAAATTATTACATTCCCAATATATATAATCATTCAACAAAATGCCTAAAAATTCACCTATAAATATGTGAAGAATATTCAATCAAGTAATTCAAAAGTTACAACATTCATCCAACCCTCTCTTGCATTTTTAATTCTTACAAAATAAAAAATAGCATCTTGAAAGTTAGTACAGTAAACTTCTCCCTACCCAAGGTTATATATGCTAAGCGGTTATCTTTCTTTTGCTTGCTTATATAACGTCTCTTTCCAAAATCTCTCTTTCTAAAAGCTCTCTCTCTCTCCTCGTTTTCTAAAACCTTCTTTTTAAACTGAGGCTAGAGGCTCGATCATACGTCGCTTGGCAGTAGGCGACGCAAGAACAAATTGACTTAGCTCACTTGTCGTTGGAAAGTGAGTGCCGCACAATCGCTAGTCCGCTGCCTTCGAAAGTGCGATTGTTTTAAGATTATTTGGATAAAACATAGTGTAACTTTAAATATTTTACTTACATTGAAAAATAATTATTGCATGACATTGGTGGAACTTGAAGGTCTTAAATAATCTCAAAAATAAAATATAAATTGTGATATAACAATACATAATACATCTTAACAAATAGACAATAAATATATTTGGAGTTACCTGTTTCAATCTTAGAACAAATCTCCAAATCTTCAAGTTGTTGAGGAATATCTAATGATACTGATTTTCTACTGATCCAATTTTGTGTACATATCAGAGCTTCCGCTGTTTTAGGTGTGAAAGAGCTCCTAAAAGAATCAAGAATCCTCCCACCCGTACTAAATGTTGATTCAGAAGATACCGTCGACACTGGAACGGCCAAAACATCTTGGGCAATTTTCGATAAAACTCTATACTTAAACTCATTTGTTTTCCATCATGCCAAAACATCAAAATTATCATCAATTTATTCACTAGGGTCAGATAAATATTGATCCACATCATTCTTTAACTCGAGTGAATGTTGCTCTTCTCTTCTTCGTTTGTATCTTGATAATACTAATATTGAACCACTCAAATTCTCTTCATTAATTGTGTCCATCTCCATACTCATGGACTTAGAAGTGAGACTTGATTCACATTGATGATGATCTTGAGCATTATCATAAAACTTGTAGTAATCATAGAAACCAATTAAATAATTTTTTATGTCATCCACCATCACTTTAGCCATAGCATCTTCGTAAATATTCGAAAAGCAAAATGATATGTAATCCAATTTGTAACGAGGATCGAGTACCACTGCTATGAATATCAACTTATTAATTCTTTCCACTCAGCCCCCATATTTGTCATACTTAACTTTCATATTTGAACTCATGTTACTTAAAACAGAGTTCACATTTGTACTCCACTGAATTAAAAGTTCTCGAATACCCCAAAGTTCATGAAAATAAGAATTAGAAGTTACATATAAAGAACCACTTATCTTCGCAGTGACATCATAGAAAATCTTCAAAAACTTTACAAACACTGCAACATTTTTCCAATCATCAATAGTTGGTGGCCCTATTCTTTTGTTTCCATGATCCCCTCTTTGAAATAATCAACATAAACTAATTCTTCCTCCTCTAATACTTTGAAAGCTTTTTCAAATTTCAAGGCATGATCAAGCATCAAATAAGTGGAATTCCATCGAGTCGCCACATCCAAACAAACAAGTGCTTTACATTTAATTTTGTCTTGTTCAACACGATCTTTAAATTTTGTCAATCTCTTGGGGGATGATCTAACATACCTCACGGCATTGCGAACACTAGAAATGGAGTCATGCATTTCTTTAAGCCCTTCATTCACAATCAAATTAATTATGTGAGCACAACACCTCATGTGTAATATTTCTCCATCTAAGACAAGTGAATTCCAACTTCTAAGCCTTCTCATAATATATGAAATAGCTATATCAATGGAACTTGCATTATCAACTGTGATAGAGAAAACCTTATCGATTCTCAATTCCAATAAACAACTCTCAATAATCTTGCCAATAGTCTCCCCCTTCTGGTTAGCAACTTGACAAAAGTTGAGAATTCATTTATGCAAATTTCATTCTGAATCAATAAAATGAGCGGTGATTACCATGTAATTAATATTTTGCAACGAAGTTCATGTGTCAGTGGTAAGACAAACCCTCCTGGAATGACTGACTAAAAAATCTTTCTAACTTTTTTTTTTCTTCTAGATAGAGCTGAAATATATCTCTAGCAATGGTTACTCTTAACGGAGGGTCAAACTTAGGACATGCAATACTACAAAACAATTTGAAACCCTTCTTCTCTACAAATTTAAATGGCACATGCTGCTCTACCTTATATGTAGAGTGGTTTGTCCTTTGTCCTCCACCTTATATGTGTACTTCCTACACTGATTTTTTAAGTGCTTCCATAACGTACTAGTTCAACAAGAATTAGTATCACAAGCATACTCCTTAGAACAATAGTTGCACTTGCACCTCTTATTATTGTTCTCTAATCTTGTAAAGTGATCCCACACGGTTGATTTACTGGGTTTCTTCTTCTTAAATTCAGATTTGGTAGCCAATGGTGGTTTCGATGCATTATAATTACTAGAGCTACTTGCACATATTGTTGCACTAATTTTTTCCATCTATAAAAAGTAAAATAGAACTATTATGATTCAAACATTTAACTCAATAGGAACAATTATCATAGAATGCATAAGGTTAAAATATACCATCAGTTTTTACAAGGGGATATAACAAAAAGAGAAAAAACGAAAAAACTTACCCGTTATAGCGTTCCAGGAGACTAAAGAGAAAAGACGGCGCGCGCGAAAGAAACAAAACAAAGAACGCTAGAGAATGCTATTGAATTGGAGAGGAGAAATGAATTGGAGAGGAGAAATGAAGTGCAGAGGAGAGGAGTTGAAATGAATTCCAGAGGAGAGGAGACGATGGCAGAGGAAGGGATAGCAAAATAAAATGAATGGCAAAAGAAGGATTGCAGAGTAATTGACATACAGGAAGGAATGAAATTTGTGTAAAAATTAATGATAGAGAGGAAGGAATGAAATTTGTGTAAAAATTGCAGAGGGAGAGTACTGCCAAGAACTCAGCAATAGCAGAGGGAAAGAACGAGAAATTTCTTTCACCACTAAGGTAATTATTGGGTTGTGAAATGTCAGTTTGGGCTTGGGCTTGGGTAAGAAACTAGACAAAAGTCTCTTGTATATTGGGCTTTGACTTTGGGCCTTTGGACTTTAATTTTATTTTTTTTTATTTTCGGGTTGGGTCGGGTTGACCCAATCATTTTCTTTTGGTACTCGAACCCAACCCAAATCAGATCGGGTTAAAAAAAATAGACCCAACCCAAACCCGAAATCCAACACAACCCAACCCAATCCTTATATTTCAGGTTGGGTCGGGTTGGGTTCCTGGGTTCCCAGGTTGGGTGTACACCTCTACTGACACCCCAGGACACGCTTCCTCTATGACAGTCCACATCGTTCAACACGCTCTCTCTTGACCCGACGCCTCACGTACCTGAAAAAGAAAGGTATAGCAAGAATGAGTATAAAATTATACTCAGTAAGCCACCTACCTGTAGGCTCTTATCGCATCCTAATCTTAACAAACCCCCACGGACTCTACTTTAGCTCTAGGACATCTAGTTTTCGTTTTAGCACCTTGGGGCTTGCCCCTCGTGACTTCTTGGTTCTTTGTCCTTTCGTTTAAAAATTCTTAAGAGCTCCCTTATGCCGACCTGTGTAATGACTGGTGCCCTACAAGTAGCTACCTCGGCATGACTCTAAGACTATCTGGTAACTTACCTAGGAAGTGAGCTGCAACCCCCTAGGCCCATAACAGTCCCCCTGGTCGGGAAAAGCTACCCCCCTTAACCCATGACAGTCCCCCTGGTCGGGGAAAGCTACCCCCCTTAACCCATCCAGCTAAATGGTCTATACGATGTGGGCACACGTCTTCCATGCTAAAACGGCAAAGAGCAGTCGGATTCTGATCAGGAACCCCCTGGTCCCCCACGAAGCTATGACACCAATCACACACCTGTAGCCTAAGGGTACTCCAGTGAGGGTTCGTACACCGTGGTGGTCTGTTGCTCTACTAGGGGAATGGTTAGGTTAGGTTTATACCTTAGTGTTTTGTTACTCTAACCACGAATCCCTAGACTTAATCAACATACAAGCTCAACGGAGACTTAACATCCATCAACTCTCGGAGTGTAGAGTTCACAATTTCCCATCCTCCTTTCAACATGAAATATACATATACATAATAAGCGGAAACTTAAAGCATAACAGCAATACTTAGGTAATTCCCGTAATAATTCAGACAATACATCTTACTTTTAATAAGCAATTACCTACATTCAATCACGGGAAGCTACGACCTAAGATAATTAAACTAGCATGCACGCATTCCAAGCGACTCCTACAAGTATTTCTTCCTAAAATTCCGCGTGGTGACTTACTTGGATGATGCATGCCCTTACGCAGTGTTTCCACACAATTGGCATATCGAAAGGTAGTGATTTTTTCTCAATTTAGTTCTATTTCATATAAAATGGAGTTATGATTGGAATCGGGAGGAAAATAGAGAAAACAGAAGTCGAACGGGTCGAAAACGGGCTTACACGCGCTTCCACGCGCCAGCCACGCGCCGAGGTGCAATCACTCGCAGGTTCCACGCGCGAGTGTCACGCACCCAGGATTTTCTACAGTCGCGGGTCGTCGATTCAGTTCGGAAACAGTAGTTCGGGTGGACCTCGGGTCGTTGGTTTGTTTCGCCACGCGGGTATGGGGTCAGCCGAGGGACGCGGGTCGGTTTGTGTTGTCGGGGACGCGTGTTGCAGGTAGGCTGGAGCCGTGTCTTCCAGGCGGCGTTCGACGGGTGTCTGGGGGTGGTTGGCGCACGCAGTCCTCTAGTCGGTTGACACGTGGCACGCCATTGGCTTCTCTCTCCTCCTAGCAGAAAAAGATTTTCGATTAGTTTTCCGATGTTCTTCTCATTTTTCTATCTCCCGATTCTTAATCCAAAATGTAATGACTTCTTCAAAAAAGTTTTAGATCATACTTCAACCTACGTGTCAATATTTTTTTCTTGATTTTTACTTAATCATACGACGAGTTATGAGCGTGGGAAAGAGGTCCGAAAATGTCACGACCCGATTTTCGAGGCTTCGAAGAACCGAATCGTGACTAAAAATATGAAATCGAAAACAAACAAAAAGAAATGAAAATAAAAGGAAGAGTGAAATAAAAAGATGGAAATCAAATAAAATTAAAATATTTCAAAAGAGAATTTAAATTTACAAAAAGGAAATAAAATACAAATATAAAAGGAATTCGCAAAAGACTCCAAAAGACCGAAAAGGGACTGACGCTCCGGAACGACCCCGTCTGTGACCGCACAGCTCGAAAACACTCCTCCACCTCGACCGGCACCTGACGAAAAAAGTAGAAAGGAATGAGTGTAAAAATTATACTCAGTAAGCCACCTACTTGTAGGCTCTCTTCGTATCTTAATTTAACAGGTTGCCACGGTTTCCTATTTCGGTTCTAGGACTTCTGGTCCTAATCTTGGTCCCTTGGGGCTTGCCCCTTGGGTTTCACTGGTTCTTCGTTCTTTCATTAAACGCCTAGAAGTTCTTTATGCCAAGCTAATATGGTCGGTATCTCTCTATGAGGTGCTACCTCTACATGGCTATCTGGGACTACATGATACCTAGCCTAGGGGTGTGTTGAGTACCCCTACGCCAATTTAGTCCTCCTATGGGGGGCGACCCAACCCGTTCCCATGCAGCTAATGGGCTGTACGACGTGGGGACACATTTCTCATGCGAAATGGCTAAGAGCAGTAAGGACTGATCAGGGACCCCTTGGTCCTCCCATGAAGCTATAGATACCGTTCACACGCTAGCAATCTATGAACACTCCGGGGTACCTTCTTGCCATGGTAAACCGCTAAGTTTCCAGGAGAAAATTAAGTCTGACTAGAGCGGCATATCGCTCCTAACAGAAATTCCCTAATCTTATCATAGAAATGGGCCCTAGCAATTAACATAGGGTGCATGCAATCTTTTTCTAACATCATAGTATGTAATTCATGCAAACTAGGTATACCGGCTCAACGGGGCGATGACCTCCATCAAGCACCCAAAGCACGAAGTTCACGCTCAATGGGGCGAATTCGTCCATCAAGCACCCGAAACCCGACATACACAATTCTAACATAAATTAACGCATGCATACATACAGCGGAAGCTTAAAGCATACAAAAACACTCATGTAATTTACCCAATACAATCACAACAGTTAATCTGACTAGTAGTTTACATGGAGAGCTAATCTGAAGCAGAACTACTAGCATGCATACAATCCGAGCGAATCCTACAAGTATTTCTTCCTAAATACCGGGTGGTGATTTACCTGGTTGATGTGTGCCCTTTTGCTAGCGTTTCTTTGCATGTGAGGTGCCCAAAAATACTGATTTCTTTAAATTAGATCCCTATTCACGTAAAAACAGTATTAGAACTGGAACCGGGATAAAAATCGGGCAAACAGAAAGCAACCGGGCCAAATTGGCCGTCCCACGCGCCCTCACTCACCAGCAGCGCGCTGGCAGTGCGTGGTCATGCGCGCGGGAAGGCGCCAGACGCAGGCTGTACGCGCGCCCGCTTCCACGTAGTCGCGGGTCGGCCGGTCCGGTTGGCTCGGCTCGCGTTGCAGTTCGGCACGGCTTGCAGGCGACACGTGTCGACGCCTCGCTGGAGCTGTGTTGCTCCAGCCGATGATCGACGAGTGTATGGTGCCTGTCGCAGCCCTCCGCCGCTCACCGGCATCCCTTTTTTTTTCTTTTTTCTTTTTCTTTCTTCTCTGCCCTCTGAAAACTAAAACACAGTCCTCTTTTCCGATTTTCATATCTTTCGATCTGTAGATCGGATCGACATGATTCCTTCGGCAAAGTTCTAGATCGTGTCACGGGCTACGTCCTAGTATTTTTTTTTTGTAATTTTTGCTTGACTACCAGATGAGTTAAGAGCGTCGAAAGTTCGCTCACCGTTCTCAGACGATTCTCGGGTTCCTGCCTTCGAATCGAGGTTTCAGCCAAACTTCTTCAAAGATCCTGTAGAGAGTTGTTCCTAAATGAATATATCAAGATTTTAGATCTTGATTCACAAAGAAAAAACCGTAGATCTAAGAAAATGTTCAAGATCTTACCTCGCGGGTTTTTGTGATTTCTTGATGGAAAATGGGACTCCGGCCACCCACATTCTCTTTTCCCTCCCAAGAAAGGCTCCTTGCATCATGTTCTTGACTAGAGTAGACTCCGACGGTAGTTTTCTGTGAGTCTTCCGGCCGTTCATTCTTCCTCCTCTCTCCAGGTTCTCTCTAACCCTTTTCTCTCACTAATTTTTCTTTTGCAGGATTTTTGACAGGGTTTCATTTGGACCCCTCAAGTGGTTGGAGGGGCAATTTTACCTATTTGCCCCTCTCCCGAGTTTTCCTTTTATTTATTTATTTATTTTTAATTTCTATTTCTATTTCTTCTGCTATTACAGAAAACATCTTTACTGTTCTTGGAAAGATTCTCAGATCTCGACTTTTGTCCGATTTCTTCACAAAATCAGTGGCGGATCTTCCCTAGATGAAGGTAGTAAACTTAAACATTCTATTCCCAAATGAAGATCTCTGATCTGAAGAGTAACGTTCAAGATTTTACCTTGCGGGTTTTCTTTCGGATCTTGATGAAAGAGAAGGAGTCTCAACAACACGAGTCTTTCTTCTCTCCAAGAAGAACTCCAAAGTGTAGGTCTTAGTAGGGAATGGATTTCGTCGGTGACTCTTCGACGAAGACTCCGGCGATTCACTTTTCTCTCTCAAACTTTCTCTCAACCTTCTTTCTCACACTTCACTCTTTTGCATGTATTGTGTGGAGAACCCTCATGACCCCTATAATGGACTGAGGGGTAAAATGCCCATTTTGCCCCTTGGACTTTGTTTTTTTTTAGATATATATATTTTATTTTATTTATAGCATTACAATAAGTCGGGTTGTTACAGTTGGTATCAGAGCCAAGTTATGGGATTCGGTAGACTGCTTATATCGTAAGCTAAAGAGTCGCCCATGATTGAACTACAAACCCTCGTCACTTCCAGGTATGTTTGGCCATAGAATGGATGAATATGTATCGTGAATATTGATATTAGGTTGGCTATCATGGGTGATTTTATGTACACTTGTAAGTCAAAAGTAGTGGATAATGCATGTAGCATAATGTAAAAATATGTATTGTCGAATATAGATATTTTGATTGGCCATCATTGGTGATTTTACGTACACTTGTAAGTCAAAAGTAGTGGATAATGCATATTGCATAATGTACGAATATGCAGTATCGAATATTGATATTTTAATTGACTATCATGTGTGGTTTTATGAACTCGTAAGTAAAAAAAAAAAAAAAAAAAAAAGAAGATGATCGAGAATTTGCACAGAGATCTTATATTCAATTCATTCGTCTGGAAGAGCGGCGGAAAGTTCTTCAGCGGCGCATAAGCTTGTGATCTAATCAACGAAGGTTTAAGCGCCTAGTCTCTATAATATTCAAATGGCCGTCTTCTGTGGTCTCTTGAAACCTTACACTCCTTTTCAAAATTTTGCAGGGGTAGAAGATGGCGTCTTCAACCTTCAGTTCTGTTTCTTGTTTATTCAAGGTTTGGACTCGTTTTGCTTTTTGTTTAAGATTATCCAGAAAATGTGGGATTTCTTACCAAGTTCTANGGGGGGGGGGGGGGGGGGGGGAGGGGTAAATGTGCTCGAAGCGGGCCGACAAGGGTGCAGGAGAACCCATCTTTAGAGGCCCCACTTTAAGAATAATCAGTAAATGCAAACCCAAATTCGGGAATAGGAGTTCCTCCATCTGATCCACCGAAAGCAAACCTTGATGCTCCGGAAGTACCTAATATGACCTCGATGATGGTTTTGATGCAATCCATGGCACATACAGCTGAGCAAATGGCACAACTGATCCCGACCTTAGTGCAAAGCGTCTGGCAGACGACCCATCATAACCGGGGGAACGTCGAGAGACAGAAGAAAGTAAGTATTTTAGAGCTTTCAAACGTTGGGACCCGAAGTATTCGAGGGAAAATCCAAGGACCTTGTTGTAGTTGAATTATGGTTGTCGGCTATTGATGAAAATTTTCGACGCATGAAGTGTCCGGAGAAGCATAGACTGAGTTGCATGACTTACCTGTTACACAATGATGCTAAACTGTGGTGGCAATCAGCCTCTTGGATGATTTTTACGAACAAAGACGATATCACCTGGATGCAGTTTAGAGTAGCATTCCTCCAAAAAAAAACTTCAAACCAGTGGTGCAATATAAGAAGCAACGTGAATTCCTAAGCATAGAGCAAGAAAACAAGTCAGTAGAGAAGTATGAACGAGAGTTGGTTTCTCTCCCCTCCTTAGAAACTTTCGTCCCCGAAAATTGGTATCTCTTGAAAGAGTTAAGGATAGGCTCTCCTTACATCATCTTCTTGTCCCCCGGTTGCATTCTCGTTTCGATGGTTACCCCATGCAACTTTCACCAAGGGGATAACTTTGTTGCGCAGTCGCCTAGTGTCTCGAGCCAAAATTTTGCTGGGTCTTTCCTCGTAGGATAGATCTTCCCGAAGAGGAAGGGTTCCGTGACCAATCACATGAGTAGGGTCTGGGGTGTACTTTCGCAGCATAGACACGTGTAACACGTTGTGAACGGCGGCAAGGTTTGGAGGTAGAGCAATCCTATAAGCCCGACCCCAACTCTCTCTAGAATCTCGAAAGGACCTATAAACCTTGGGCTTAACTCTGGTCCCAATAGTTGATGCGTGCCTACTTCTTCTCAAAATACCGGTGTTTGACACCTACGCCCATACAGCGCCTCAAAAGGGGCCGTCTGGATGGTCGCTTGATAACTATTATTGTAAGCAAACTCTATCAATGGTAGATGTTTGTCCCAGCACTCTGCGGAATCCATGACACAGGCTCGCAACATATCTTCTAAGATTTGGTTCAGTCTTTCGGTCTGAACGTCCATCTGAGGATGAAATGTTGTACTAAACCTTAGCTGAGTCCCCAATGCTTTTTGGAGGCTTTTCCAAAACTGAGAGGTGAACCTAGTGTCTCGATCAGATACTATGGACACCGGTACACCATGCAGGCGTACTATCTCTCTTATATACAACTGAGCCCACCGATCCACACGATAAGTGGTTTTGCCTGGGATGAAGTGAGTCATTTTGGTAAGTCTATCAACTACAAAGATTACGTTGAAGCTCTACTTAGTCTTGGGCAAGCCCGAGAAAAAATCCATGCAAAGTGCTTCCCATTTCCACTGAGGGACCTTTAAGGGTTGTAGCAGTCCTGCTGGGCGCTGTCTCGGGGCCTTCACCTGCTGACAGGTCAAGCATCTGCTTACAAAATCTACTATCTCCTTCTTCATTCTTGGCCACCAATAACATCCCTTAGGATCCTGATACATCTTTGTACTTTCAGGGTGGAACGTGTAAGAAGTATCGTGAGCTTCTGTCATAATATCCTTCAAGAATTTTCTTATTACGGGGAACACACAGGCTGTTTTTCCACAGCAGGCCCCCGTCTAAAGAGATTGAGTACCCCACTGGTCTTTCAGTCTCTGTCTGATTCCACAGTTTCCCAAGGTGTTCCCACGTGCGAGTGTCACGCGCCTAGGATTTTCTACAGTCACAGGTCGTCGATTCGGTTTGGAAACAATGGTTCGGGTGGACCGTGGGTCGTCGGTTCGGTTCGTTTCACCGCGCGGGTACTGGATAAGCCGAGGGACGGGGGTCCGTTTGCGTTGTCTGGGACTCGTGTCACAGGTAGGCTGGAGCTGCGTCTTCCCAGGCGGTGTTCGACGCGTGTCCGGGGGTGGNACAGGCTCGCAACATATCTTCTAAGATTTGGTTCAGTCTTTCGGTCTGAACGTCCATCTGAGGATGAAATGTTGTACTAAACCTTAGCTGAGTCCCCAATGCTTTTTGGAGGCTTTTCCAAAACTGAGAGGTGAACCTAGTGTCTCGATCAGATACTATGGACACCGGTACACCATGCAGGCGTACTATCTCTCTTATATACAACTGAGCCCACCGATCCACACGATAAGTGGTTTTGCCTGGGATGAAGTGAGTCATTTTGGTAAGTCTATCAACTACAAAGATTACGTTGAAGCTCTACTTAGTCTTGGGCAAGCCCGAGAAAAAATCCATGCAAAGTGCTTCCCATTTCCACTGAGGGACCTTTAAGGGTTGTAGCAGTCCTGCTGGGCGCTGTCTCGGGGCCTTCACCTGCTGACAGGTCAAGCATCTGCTTACAAAATCTACTATCTCCTTCTTCATTCTTGGCCACCAATAACATCCCTTAGGATCCTGATACATCTTTGTACTTTCAGGGTGGAACGTGTAAGAAGTATCGTGAGCTTCTGTCATAATATCCTTCAAGAATTTTCTTATTACGGGGAACACACAGGCTGTTTTTCCACAGCAGGCCCCCGTCTAAAGAGATTGAGTACCCCACTGGTCTTTCAGTCTCTGTCTGATTCCACAGTTTCCCAAGGTGTTCCCACGTGCGAGTGTCACGCGCCTAGGATTTTCTACAGTCACAGGTCGTCGATTCGGTTTGGAAACAATGGTTCGGGTGGACCGTGGGTCGTCGGTTCGGTTCGTTTCACCGCGCGGGTACTGGATAAGCCGAGGGACGGGGGTCCGTTTGCGTTGTCTGGGACTCGTGTCACAGGTAGGCTGGAGCTGCGTCTTCCCAGGCGGTGTTCGACGCGTGTCCGGGGGTGGTGTTAGGTTATGGAGCCTGCTCCTTATTTATAGCTTGGTCAACGGTTATATCCGGTAAAGCTATATTTGGTAAAGCCATATATAGTAAAGCTATATCCGGTAAAGCTATATATGGTAAATAGCTATATATAGTAGATGGCTAAATCTGGTAAAGCTATATATAGTAAACTAAACCATATATATATCCCGTCCGATAGAGCTTTGAAGATGTACTTTCTATTCACTGTACTCTCTCTTGTTGTACATACCTGAAGTCATCAATAAAAAATCCTTTTAGCCAGAGTTCTCCTTGCAATTTTCACTATCCCATTCTTTGTGTTCATCTAGATCGAGCGTGTGCATTGTTGTGCGATCCTAACAACTGGTATCAGAGCTAACGACTGGTATCGATCCCAACAACTGGTATCAGAGCTAGGNAGCAGTCCTGCTGGGCGCTGTCTCGGGGCCTTCACCTGCTGACAGGTCAAGCATCTGCTTACAAAATCTACTATCTCCTTCTTCATTCTTGGCCACCAATAACATCCCTTAGGATCCTGATACATCTTTGTACTTTCAGGGTGGAACGTGTAAGAAGTATCGTGAGCTTCTGTCATAATATCCTTCAAGAATTTTCTTATTACGGGGAACACACAGGCTGTTTTTCCACAGCAGGCCCCCGTCTAAAGAGATTGAGTACCCCACTGGTCTTTCAGTCTCTGTCTGATTCCACAGTTTCCCAAGGTGTTCCCACGTGCGAGTGTCACGCGCCTAGGATTTTCTACAGTCACAGGTCGTCGATTCGGTTTGGAAACAATGGTTCGGGTGGACCGTGGGTCGTCGGTTCGGTTCGTTTCACCGCGCGGGTACTGGATAAGCCGAGGGACGGGGGTCCGTTTGCGTTGTCTGGGACTCGTGTCACAGGTAGGCTGGAGCTGCGTCTTCCCAGGCGGTGTTCGACGCGTGTCCGGGGGTGGTGTTAGGTTATGGAGCCTGCTCCTTATTTATAGCTTGGTCAACGGTTATATCCGGTAAAGCTATATTTGGTAAAGCCATATATAGTAAAGCTATATCCGGTAAAGCTATATATGGTAAATAGCTATATATAGTAGATGGCTAAATCTGGTAAAGCTATATATAGTAAACTAAACCATATATATATCCCGTCCGATAGAGCTTTGAAGATGTACTTTCTATTCACTGTACTCTCTCTTGTTGTACATACCTGAAGTCATCAATAATAATAATAAAAAAAAAAATTCTTTTAGCCAGAGTTCTCCTTACAATTTTCACTATCCCATTCTTTGTGTTCATCTAGATCGAGCGTGTGCGTTGTTGTGCGATCCTAACAACTGGTATCAGAGCTAACGACTGGTATCGATCCCAACAACTGGTATCAGAGCTAGGCGAAGTCACCACGATCTGTGAAGATGGAAAGTTCAAAGATTGGAACTGAGAAGTTCGATGGATCCGATTTCAGTTTCTGGAAGATGCAGATTGAAGATTATCTGTACCAAAAAGATCTTCACGAACCTCTGTTGGGGGTGAAGCCGGATACCATGACCACGGAACAGTGAAAGCTCAAGGATCGACAAGCCTTGGGGCTGATCCGGTTCACGCTATCCAGAAACGTGGCGTTCAACATTATCAAGGAGAAGACAACGTTAGGTCTGTTGAAGACTCTGTCAAATATGTATGAAAAACCGTCGGCTATGAACAAGGTGTATTTGATGCGGAGATTGTTATGAGTCCTTGTGAGAACTGTGTTACGAGAAAACAGAAACGAGTTAGCTTCACAAAGTCTGTTAGAGAATTGAAGAAAAGTACCGAAAGCGTCGCTGAAACTCCAGAGGGGGTTGCGTCGGCCGGAAGCGTCGCTGAAACTCTAGAGGGGGTTACGTCGGCCGGAAGCGTCGCTGAAACTCCAGAGGGGATTGCGTCGGCCGGAAGCGTCGCTGAAACTCCAGAGTGGGTTGCGTCGGCGGGAAGCGTCGCTGAAACACAAGAGGTGAAGCAAGTGGGAGTTGAGGTTGAGTTGCTGAAAGATTCACATAGTGATGTTGTAGCAGATACTCATAAAACTCCTGAGACTCATGCTGAGAAACCAGAGGTGAAGCAAGTGGGAGTTGAGGTTGAGTTGCTCAAAGATTCACAGAGTGATGTTGTAGCGGATACTCAAGAAACTCCTGAGACTCTTGCTGAGAAACCAGAGGTGAAGCAAGTGGGAGTTGAGGTTGAGTTGCTCAAAGATTCACAGAGTGATGTTGTAGCGGATACTCAAGAAACTCCTGAGACTCATGCTGTTGGCGAGGAACCCGGTCTATCATTCAAAACACAGAAGGCGATACCATTTCACTCCGAGGTTAGTGGAAGATGGTGATGTGTTTTGAGAAGATAGAGGGCGCAAAGAATCCAGCAGACATGTTGACAAAATGTGTTGATGTTGGAAAATTAAGGTTATGCAAAGCCTTAATTGGTATGGTGCAGTGATACTTTGAGAATGAAATTCTTGGTTGACTGGATCAGTCTCCAAGTGGGAGAATTGTTCGGTTATGGAGCCTGCTCCTTATTTATAACTTGGTCAACAGTTATATCCGGTAAAGCTATATTTGGTAAAGCTATATATAGTAAAGCTATATATGGTAAAGCTATATCCGGTAAAGCTATATATGGTAAATAGCTATATATAAAAGATGGCTAAATCTGGTAAAGCTATATATAGTAAACTAAACCATATATATATCCCGTCCGGTACAGATTTGAAGATGTACTTTCTATTCTCTATACTCTCTCTTGTTGTACATACCTAAAGTCATCAATAAAAAAAAATAATAATAAATAAATAAATAAAATCCTTTTAGCCAGAGTTCTCCTTGCAATTTTCACTATCCCATTCTTTGTGTTCATCTAGATCGAGCATGTGCGTTGTTGTGCAATCCTAACAGGTGGTTGGCGCACACGGTCCTCTAGCCGATTGACACGTGGCACGCCGTCGGCTTCTCTCTCCTCCTAGCAGAAACAAGATTTCCGATTAGTTTTCCGACGTTCTTCTCATTTTTCTATCTCTCGATTCTTAATCCAAAACGTAATGACTTCTTCAACAAAGTTTTAGATCATACCTCAACCTACGTGCCAATATATATATATATATATTTTTTTACTTAATCATACGACGAGTTATGAGCGTGGGAAAGAGGTTCAAAAACATCCTTACCGTTCTTGACAAGATTCTCAGATCTCGACGTTTCGTCCGATTTCCTCACAAAATCAGTGGCGAATCTTCCCTAGATGAAGGTAGTAAACTTAAACACTCTATTCCCAAACGAAGATCTCAGATCTGAGAGTAACATTCGAGATCTTACATTGCGGATTTTCTTTCGGATCTTGACGAAAGAGAAGGAATCTCAACAACACGAGTCTTTTTTCTCTCCAAGAAGAACAACAGAGTGTAGGTCTTAGTAGGGAATGGATTTCATCAATACTATCCAACGAAGACTCCGGTGATTCACTTTTCTCTCTCAAACTTTCTCTCAACCTTCTATCTCACACTTCACTTTTTTGCACGTTTTTTTTGTGGAAAACCCTCATGNTTTTTTTTTTTTTTTTTTTTTTTTTTTTTTTTTTTTTTTTTTTTTTAGTTTATTTTTATAGCATTACAATAAGTCGCGTTGTTACAGTTGGTATCAGAGCCAAGTTATGGGATTCGGTAGACTACTTACATCGTAAGCTAAAGAATCGCCCATGATTGAACTACAAACCCTTGTCACTTCCAGGTATGCTTGGCCATAGAATGGATGAATATGTATTGTGAATATTGATATTAGGTTGGCTATCATGGGTAATTTTATGTACGCTGGTAAGTCAAAAGTAGTGGATAATGCATGTAGCATAATGTACAAATATGTATTGTCAAATATGGATATTTTGATTGGCCATCATGGGTGATTTTATGTACGCTTGTAAGTCAGAAGTAGTGGATAATGCATGTTGCATAATGTACGAATATGTAGTATCGATTATTGATATTTTAATTGACTATCATGTGTGGTTTTATGTACTCGTAAAAAAAAAAAAAAAAAAAACAAAAAAAAAAAGTAGTGGATAATACACGTAGCACAATACCTGGCTGAAAAAAGAATGAAAATTTACGAGGTAATTAATTGTTGGTCAGAAACAAAACAAGGAAAAGGATTTCTAGCCAAGTAACAAATGGGGGGGGGGGGTGGTAAACGTGCTTGAAGCGGGCCGACAAGGGTGCAGGAGGACCCATCTTTAAAGGCCCCACTTCAAGAATAGTCAGTAAATGCGAACCCAAATTCGGGAATAGGAGTTCCCCCATCTGATCCGCCGAGAGCAAACCTTGATGCTCCGGAAGTACCTAATATGACCTCGATGATGGGAATGATTCAATCCATGGCACAGACAGCTGGGCAAATGACACAACTGATCCCGACCTTAGTGCAAAGCGCCAGGCACACGACCCATCATAACCGGGGGGAACACCGATACGACACAAGAAAGCAAATATTTTTTAGCTTTCAAACGTTGGGACCCCGAAGTATTCGAGGGAAAATCCAAGGACCCTGTTGTAGCTGAATTATAGTTGTCGGCTATTGATGAAATTTTTCGACGCATGAAGTGTCCGGAGGAGCATAGACTGAGTTGCATGACTTACCTGTTACGCAATGATGCTAAACTGTGGTGGCAATCAGCCTCTCGGGTGATTGCTACGAACGAAGACGATATCACCTGGATGCAGTTTAGAGCAGCGTTCCTCCAAAAAACTTCAAACTAGTGATGCAATATAAGAAGCCACGTGAATTCCTAAGCATAGAGCAAGAAAACAGGTTAGTAGAGGAGTATGAACGAGAGTTCACCCGCCTGTCTCATGTCGCCCCAATAATGGTCTCAACAGAAGAGCTGAAAGTAGAACGTTTTGTTATGGGCTTGAGACCCGATGTTCGAGGGGTGGTGTCAACTCACCTTCCACCTGATTATGCAACAGCACTATGACTTTCCGAGGCGCTCGACGATAGGGAGTATCCGACGGAAGACATCCAAACCCACTTAAACATGAAGGTTGACCAAAAGAGAAAAAGAGAACAGACGTCACCTACCTCCTCAAAGGTACCGTGGCACCAGGCTAAGACAAATTTAAACCAAGAGCGCAGGCAACGAAAGGCTCGCCCACAAAACATGCGACTTGACAGACCACATTGCACGAACAGTGGGAGACGTCATCCAGGACAGTGCAGGTTTAAGAATCGGGTATGTTTCAACTGTCACCAAGAAGGCCACGTTGTCGCGCATTGCACCCAAGAGAGAGCAACAACTAGTACCAACAGACCCCCTTGTAACTAACCGACCTTAAATACGAGGCCAGCTACACAACAGGATCGAATATATGCTACCACTCGCCATGAGGCAGAAAACTCAAACACCGCAGTCACAAGTACGCTCTCTATTCTTGGGCACTACACTTGGGTCTTGTTTGATTCTTGGTCAACCCACTCCTTTATCTCTACTAACCTTGTAAAACACGCAAGAGTAGAAGTTGAACCGCTCGGGTATGAGTTGCCTGTGGATACCCCGATAGGGGTAAGTATGGAAGCCATCGGGAGGGTAAAGGACTGTCAGTTGTGTGTGTCGAACAACACAATGGATGTGACGCTGATAGTCTCAGATATAGCCAATTTTGATGTCATCTTAGGGATGGAGTGGTTAGCTAAAAACCATGCTTCCATTGATTGCTTCAATGAGGAGGTTGTGTTCAGACCCCCGCATCAGTCAAGCTTCAAATTCAAGGGGATCAGGGTAGAAATGGTCCCGAAGATAGTCTCGGCATTAAGGGCAAAGAAGATGTTATCCCAAGGTACTTGGGAGATATTAGCTCATGTGGTGGAATTAGGGCGAACTGAGGCGAGCATTAACTCAGTGCCGAGTAGTGAAAGAATTCGCCGACGTGTTCCCAGAAGATCTCACCAGCCTACCCCTAGAGAGTGAGGTGGAATTCGAAATTGTACTTGAGCCAGGAAAAACCCCTATTTCAAGAGCCCCGTACAGAATGGCCCCTGCTGAACTGAAAGAACTAAAGTTGCAGCTCCAAGAGCTACTGGACAAAGGCTTTATACGTTCAAGTGTGTCCCCTTGGGGAGCCCCTATGATATTTGTGAAAAAGAAGGACGACTCTATGCGCTTATGCATGGACTATCGGGAACTTAACAAAGTGACAATTAAGAACAATTATCCTTTACCTCGGATCGATGACCTGTTCGATCAGTTGCAAGGAGCAGTTGTGTTCTCAAAGATTGACTTACGGTCAGGCTACCATCAGTTGAGGATTAAGGAGAGTGATATCTCAAAGACAGCCTTTCGCACAAGGTATGGACATTACGAGTTTAGGGTAATGTCGTTTGGCTTGACCAACGCTCCAGCAGCATTTATGGGGTTGATGAACAAAGTGTTCAGAGAATTCTTAGACAGCTTCGTGATCGTCTTCATCGATGATATTCTTGTATACTCCAAGACTAGGGAACAACACGAGGAACATCTCAGGAAGGTGTTGACAACTTTGAGGACGAACAAGTTGTTAGCAAAGTTCTCCAAGTGTGAGTTCTAGGCAGAACAGGTAGGATTTCTTGGGCATGTAGTTTCATGAATAGGAATCACCGTAGATCTAGCAAAGATTGGAGTGGTGACGAATTAGCCTCGCCCGACCACAGTGACTGAGGTTTGTGCAAGATTTCTTTAAGATCGTCATCCCCTTCACCGAGTTGACCAAGAAGGGAGAGCCGTTCACCTATAATGATCAATGCGATGACAGTTTCCAAGAACTTAAACAGAGGTTAGTAATAGCCTCGATACTTATTGTGTCGTCAGGAGTTGAGGCTTTGTAGTATACAGTAATGCTTCAAAAAATGGGTTAGGGTGTGTCCTCATGCAACATGGGAAAGTTATCGTCTATGCTTCGCGTCAACTAAAAGAGTATGAGCGAAACTATCCCACCCACGACCTAGAACTCGCAGCAGTGGTATTTGCACTGAAGATTTAGAGACACTACCTTTATGGAGAAAGGACCCAAATTTTCGTTGACCACAAGAGTCTTAAATACTTCTTTACTCAGAATGAGTTAAACATGAGACAACGTAGGTGGTTGGAGTTGGTTAAAGACTATGACGTGGAGATACTCTATCACCCAAGAAAAACAAACGTGGTAGCTGATGCGTTGAGCCAAAAATTAGCACACATGTTTGCTCTAATCACCACACAAAAAGCTATCCAGCAGGATCTGGAACGCACTAGTGTAGCTGTGGTCGTGGGGGAGGTCGCAACTCAATTGGCCCAGTTAACGGTACAACCAACCTTGAGACAACGTCTTATTGATAGACAACATGGTGATCCAGATTTGGTTGGAAAAAGACGTTTGATAGATGTCAATCAGATAGAGGAGTTTTCGTTGATAGCCGATGGGGAGCTCTTGTACCATGGGCGGTTGTGTGTGCCAAATGATGAAGAATTGAAGGTAGAGATCCTAACCGAGGCTCACCACTCGCCATTCGCCCTACAACTTGGCAGTACCAAGATGTATAAGGATTTGAAACGACATTATTGGTGGTAGAATATGAAACGTGATATAGCCGAGTTTGTGAGCAAGTGTCTGGTTTGCCAACAAGTCAAAGACCCAAGGCAGAAGCCAGTGGGGCTATTACAACCACTTAGCATACCTAAATGGAAGTGAGAGAACATCGCCATGGACTTTATCGTGGGATTACCGAGGACGCCAAAGGCTACATAGTCATATGGGTTGTGGTTGATAGGCTCCAAGTCAGCTCACTTCTTGCCAGGGAAGTCCACCTATTCCGTGGATAAATGGGCTCAGTTGTACTTGAAGGAAGTAACAAGACTACACGGAGTACCGGTATCCATTGTGTCAGATAGGGATCTTCAGTTCACATCAAAGTTTTGGAAAAGCCTTCAGCAAGTGTTGGGTACACGACTAGAGTTTCATACAGCATTCCACCCATAGACGGATGGGCAAACTGAATGCTTAAACCAAATTCTGGAGGACATTTTACGGGCCTGTATATTAGACTCTACCGGTAGCTGGGACACACACTTGCATCTCATAGAGTTTGCGTATAATAACAGTTATCAAGCGACGTTGGGTATGGCACCTTTTGATGCCTTATATGGGAAGAAGTGTCGATACCCAGTGTGTTGGGATGAAGTAGGAGAACGCAAGTTGTTGGGCCACGATTTAGTGCAAGCAACTAATGAGGCTATCTAGAAAATAAGGACTAGAATGTGTACAGCCCAAAGCAGGCAAAAGAGTTATGCCGATGTGAGACGAAGGGATTTGGAGTTTGAGGTGGGGGACAAAGTAATCCTTAAGGTGGCTCCTATGAAAGGTGTTCTTAGGTTCGGGCGCAAAGAAAAGTTAAGCCCATGCTTCATTGGACAATTTGATATCTTGGAGCGAGTGTGACAAGAAGCTTACCGGTTGACCCTACCACCTATACTTTCAGGAGTCCATAATGTGTTTCATATATCGATGTTGCGACTATACATAGCAGACTCGGCACATGTGATAGATTTCAAACCCCTGCGGTTGGATAAGGACACATGTCAGCAGTACATTAATAAATAGAAAATAAATTGAGAATCGCTTGAAACTAGATTCAAACACGAACATAGAGGGTGGAGGCGCGCCTTGTGTCAGGGTCGTAATTTTTCAATTATGCAGTGTTGTGATCTTGACACGCTCACAACCAGTCTTAAGTAAAACCCAAGCCCCATATTCACTTTTTATCCGACTTTGTGGTTTCATCGAACATTAAGCGTGGTTTATCTTCGTCGATCGGAAGCAACTTTTATGAAATTCAAGCTTGTTCTCTCAGGCCCAAGTCTTGGGCCCAGGGCCCAATACAAAATAATAATTATAAAAATAAGTCCCAAGGTTCAACCATATTAGCCAAACCCTTAGCCAACCACCAACCTCTTTAGTTTTTGCACCAAATCTAGTCACAACAAACCCTAAGCCGCCCCTTTCCTTCTTTCTTTGTCAGCTTCTTCCTTAAGCCACTGTCACCCAACGTTCACGCCGTCCTGCCACTGACTATTTCCCACATCACCCCGCGCCCCTTCGCACATCAGAAAACCGCCACCAAGCACCCACGTCGCCGCTGCGAGTGAATGCCACCGCCATCGCCAAAACCGACATTAAGAGGATTAAACACAGCAAACCAATAGCTGCCTCTCGGGATAAATATACAATGCAGTTTTCTCTTGGGATAGATAGGATTGGAACCAACCTCTACGTGGACAGCAGGCTCGATCTAACTCGGAGCGAATCAATAGCTATAGAAACGATTAGGAAAGAAGCTCTCCAGGTAAGGGACCCTCCTGTTGAAACTAAATGTTTTGTTTTTCAAAAAGGGTCGAATAGATTTGTCATATGGTTGTGTGCTATTGGTTGTGGGCTGTGTATTGTATAATCTGTTGGTTGTGGGCTGTGTGCTGTATAATCTGTTGGTTGTGGGCTGTGTGCTGTGTAATCTGTTGGTTGTGGGCTGTGTGTTGTGTAATCTGTTGGTTGTGAGCTGTGTGCTGTGTAATCTGTTGGTTGTAGGCTGTGTGCTGTGTAATCTGTTGGCTGTGTGCTGTGTAATCTGTTGGCTGTGTGCTGTGTAATCTGTTGGTTGTAGGCTGTGTGCTGTGTTATCTGTTGGTTGTGTGTTGTGTAATCTGTTGGTTGTAGGCTGTGTGCTGTGTTATCTGTTGGTTGTGTGTTGTGTAATCTGTGTAAGTGTGATGTGGGCTGTATAATTGGTTGGGGGCAATAAATATTGGGTAACTGATGACTGTTAAACACGTATAAACTGTTGAATGTGTGAAGTTGTATTTGATAAGTGGGTTCGATCATTGTATAAACGGTTGAATGTGTGTAGTTGTATTTGATGATTGGGTCTGATGTGAGTTGTATGACACAATATACGGAGGTGACGAGTGGGATGCCAAAGTCGGTCATGGGGTGACTCGAGGAGTTTATGTTATTGAAAGTTTATTTTGATGGATAGACGTTTTCGCACTTTTGTTTATTAATTTAAATTATATTTGTGGGAACTAGTCGGTCACACCAAATTACCTTTTGATTTTAATTTCTTACGTTGTTTGAACATTTTTAGGCTTCATGTAACCTTTTTAAAGGGGTAGCCTGCACCTGATTTTAATAAATGACCGTTTTTGTATAGTTTTCATTAATTTTTAAATAAATCAAATTATTTTTGGCAACAGCCCTAACGGCTACTTATAGGATAAGTCGGGTCGTTACATGTTCAGTCACACACGCCACCTACGCGTGCATGTTCAATCATCTGCGACTCAACCGACTTGCCTCTACATTAGGCCAAGTCATTCGTTTCGACCTTGCCTCTACTCGGGGCTAAGGTCTCTCAATGCAACATTGCACCTTAACATCATCTAGGTTCCTAATTAACATGACCCACACATGTTGACGCCATCCTAAGTCACGAGGTGTTTTCGGCCATCATAGCTCGCTCGATAGTGTTCATTGAGAATGGACCCACGTATCATTCATTATATCAAGACACTCGAACATCCATCCATTTGGGTTCTATCGAGGCGTTGGACCTATCCGTATCCATAATGCACTATCCTTCTCGATCTCATCATGACGCTCGTCTATCTTGGCCCTCGCGTGGATAGATGTGTGCAACTTGAGGGTTACTGCTCTGCTTGTTGCAATGTGAGGGTCATAATCTACTCAATTTATAGTATGGTTGTGAAACCGAGCTAATTGTTGGTATACGGAGCCTGGTGACTACTTATAGTAAATATCTGGTAGTGAAAGAAGTCGGCGAGCGTAGAGGTGAGGGAAAGAGAAAGGAAAAACGGGGAAAGGGAGAGGCTGTGTGTCACGATCCTACATTTTTTACCGCGCGGCGTCGTAATCTTGACACGCTCACGACCAGTCTTCACCAATCAAACATCGCTTGTGCGAAATCCAAACTTGTTCAACCACACACGCCGCCTGCGGGTGCATGTTCAATCATCTGCGAGACATTCGACTTGCCTTTACACTAAGCCAAGTCATTCGGCTCGACCTTGCCTCTACTCGAGGCCAAGGTCTCTCAATGCAACATCGCATCTCATCTTGTCATCTCGATCCCCATCGATATGGTTCATATGTCTTGGTGCCATCCGAGTCTCAAGATGTCGTCGCCATCACAACTCGTTCGGTCATGCCATCGAGAATAGGCCCGTGTGTCACTCATCTCATCTGGACTTTTCAAACATCCATCCATCCAAATTCTATCGAGGCATTGGCCCTCCTATGCCCATGTCGTGTCATTTACGGATACCATGCCAGATAGCAGGTGTATGTAGCAACCTCCAACACGTGGGTTGGGGCACAATACCGATACACCTGTGCCACTCGATACTGTCCTTCAAAAACTCATTTCAAAGGAAGTCGCCCGAGACACTCGTCTTGGCACGCTCGCCCACACTATGACACACATATGTGCCACAAGGTAGCTAAATTAGGACACAGGACCCAGGGGTGGTGGAGAGGCAATACCATGGTACCCCTGTAGTACATTTTGAGCCATTTTCAATCTTCCATGCATAGGCATGATTTTGGTGAATGGTCATACGGTGTCGTGCATTGTCTGTCTGGTGTTCGATTGACACCAAACTTAGCGAGCATTCATATTTTATATGGACAGACTTAACTCCCGAACCGCATGCCCAAATTCTCTCTGGAACCTCGACTTTTGAGGTTAAGGCTCGAGACCCTACCCGGCCCTTCAACAAGCCTATATTTGCCCCTCTTGTCTATTCGATGTCTCCATCTTGCTTATGTCTCAACTTGTCTTCAATGCCCACTCCGTGTGGTGTGTTAGATGATGCACCATTCTCTTCGATCGTATCATGGCACTTGTCTAGGCCCTCGCGTGGCCGGATGGGCCCCACTTGAGGGTCGCCGCTTCTCTTGTTGCAACGTGAGGATCACAACCTACTCTCTTCATAGTTAGGTTGTGACATTCTCCCCCACTTAAACTAGTCATCGTCCTCGATGACATACTTGGGGGCACAACCATTGTTGGGTTGTGACACTGTGCGTCCCTCGAGGCTCGACCCAAACACGTGCCCTGTTCGACCCAGCATGGGCAGCTGTCCAACTTGAGTGCGAGGCCAGCATGAGCGAACCCAGGTGTGCGACCCGGGTAGTGGTCCAACCCAGTTTTGTCCAATAGGGTCGATT
Organism: Cucurbita pepo subsp. pepo; assembly: GCF_002806865.2. Classification (NCBI taxonomy): domain Eukaryota; kingdom Viridiplantae; phylum Streptophyta; class Magnoliopsida; order Cucurbitales; family Cucurbitaceae; genus Cucurbita; species Cucurbita pepo. The sequence goes on from NC_036640.1 coordinate 8,098,285, forward strand.
TTTTCTCTTTTTGTGTAATTCACTCGCTTTAACTCCCATTTTGACACCATTTTCACTGGTATTCCTCATTTTGACCAACGTAGGAATTATTTGAGGAGTTTGACAAATTTTAGAACACCCTAGAGACGCAAACCCGATAAAAAAAGTGTCATGCTTTTCAGATAAGTGGCACCTCGAAACTTTGAATTTAGCTATGCTCGTAGTATGCTTGGGAGTATGTTATAAGAATCATGTCATAGACATTTGAGCATGAAATGAATTGGATGTGATGTATGTAAGAGCCCGTTGAACGTTATGATGTACATTTATGGAGGAATAAACTATTGAGTTATGATATGACTGAAATTGAGAGCATGTCTTTTAGTATGATATAAAACATGTTGTGGGAAACCGATTATTTATGTTTAAGCATAGAATGAGTTGAGATGACACATGTGGAATGTGATTATGTATGGTTACTGAAACGTGTATGCACTGTCTTATGAACTGAATTTATGACTTGGTATCCATGTTTATATTGCTATGCTATGTCTCTGCTTCAGATATTTATGATGTATGCGGTTATACGGGGACGATTAAGGGTTCACCAACTAACCTCTAATCGTGAACCTGATTTGATTGTCAGGGGTCCGGATAACCATAGAACTGACTTATGATATTTTATGATTTATGATGGTACCCCGTGGAGACTTCTATGAAGTTTGCCAGTTAGCATGCGAGTAGCAGGGGTCCACAACTATACCTTATGAGTTGGTCACTATTATTGTTCATGCATGCAAGTTATGCAGTTACACAGGGACAATAAGGGTTCGCCAACTAACCCTTCGTCGTAAACCTAACTCGATTCTCAGGGGTCCGGATAACCATAGAACCAACCTATTTTATGATGTATGATTTGTGCCCAGTGGGGACTATTAAGAAGTTTGCCAGTTAGCTTTATTTTTGTGAACCTACCACGAACAATAGGGGTCCACAGTTGCACTTTAGAGTTGATCGAGCTTTAGCATACATGAACCCGATGAGATTTATACCGAGTTCGTGCCTCGAGGACTTTGAGATATGATGATGATGATGAGAGACTAACAGAAACGACTAATAAGGAGACTTAGAGAACTTAAGAATATTACAAGGGCCGAANAAAAAAAAAAAAAAAAAAAAAAAAAAAAAGTAGAATGAGTAAATCTAGGTTGTAGCCTATGAAGAGACCATACACGGGAACAAATCCCCAAAAAAGAATAAGATAACGTACGTATGAACCAAATCAATAAGATGTCAAACGAACCATGAACTACCAGCAAGCTGCTTAATAAGTATATTTTATATACTCATCTCTGCTACTTTAACTTCCTTTTCAGATGGAGTTTGGTGTAGCGGTCGAGGCAGAGGCACACGTGGGTTGTTGGCTATAGGGAGTCCCATCACACTTAAGTATGGAGTTCCTTTATACTTACCTTTAGATCTTGCATTTCATGTGTGTTTAATAGTTTGATCTTGTAGTGTAGTATTTTAGCGGTCTTTTTCTTGTTTCTTTATAAAAGCAAAATTTTTCATTATTATTTTAATTAAATTTCAAAGTACATGCACGTGTTTAAATGTTTCAAATTTTAAGCATTTTTTCTTATTTTCACTGTCACTGAGTAACGGTTAGTAGCTCGTGTCCCTTAAAAAGCGGTCATTACCGTTTAAAATTGATTAACTTAATGAAAACTCAAAATTCTTCATCCACGATTCATTAAACTCAAATTAAAGGATACCATTAACTTTGCGAAATTAAGAAGAGAATGTTTCATGAAGAAGTCGAGGAAAGAGGAGGTCCCTATCGAGTTGCTTGAAGAGCTTCAATCTTACCCAAAAATGGGTAAGGAAACCTGTGGGTCTTAGACAAGAAATTAAAGCTTATGATGAAATTCGTCCCTCCTAAACCCATCCATTAGTTTGAGGGGAAGGTGAAAAAGAGAATTGTAGAACTTAAAATGCTGATAATATCTGGAAGTCCTATCTTGATTTTTGCTCTACATACCTTCAATCAATTTATGCATTCATTTATTATCTTTTTTTGTGAAAGGGGGAAGATGGTGTGAAGTGGGAAAAAACAAGAAAGAAGAAAGTAGACCTTTATGTACCTCCCCTATTAACATATATTAGTAAAAATATGTGTTATACTCGTAGTTAGACAACTCATATCATAAATGAGTGTGTTTGAATGGAAGGTAAAAGCATAACTAATGCCCAAATTGTTGAAAGGTGTTGCATCATAAACGTGGTCATATTAGAAAATAAGCTACTTATATAGAATGTTACTTCAATAGGGAATAGAGGAAGAGAGAATCTAATAATTAGAAGGAAGGAGAAAAGAGAAGAATGAGAACTAGTTATGTATATTTGCACATAGTTGCAAATACAATAATTTAACACTTAAACTAGTAATGGATCTACAAAACTTCCTTGAGAAATTGATAATCTACTTATTCCTTTATCCTTCACTGTTATTTGCACATAGTTGTGAAAAAATCACAAACTAGTAACTAGTAGCTAACCGGTATACGAGGTCACTTCCTCTGCTTTTGACATTCTATCGGTTCCTATGAAAGGATTGCTAGTTAACCTTACATAGAAACATTGTGAAAGAGACGTCATACTATCCTATGGATATGACGAGGTCTTGGTTGACAAGGATACGTTCACTGCTAATGAAAAGCAAACTTACTAGTATGGGAACAAAAAATAGAGTTCACCCAGTGCTAAGATACGCTATCTAGTAGATTCACAGTGTCAGAAATGGGTGAACTAAGAGAACCACGGAACTTCAAAGCCATCCCTAAAAGCTCAGATAGTTATAGAACTTTTAGGCATTTCATCGTGACATCCTCAGCCTTCTTATTTTTTCTCTATGCTCCCCAAACCAAATTGTGAATGTTTGCTAAAATCACCCCATCTAAATGGTGGTGAGAGTTCTCTTATTTATAATTATTTACCGAATAGAGAAATAGGGTAAATTACAAATAATATGGAAAGAATATCAAAACGAAAGAATAATAAATGAATACAATATATTTGCCTTTAATAAAAGGACAAATATAGTAAGCCGTAATGTAAGACAAATATGTAGATATTTACCTTATAATGAATGGTCAACTATCTTTAACTCATTATATATGGTTAATTTTTGTGAATTATTTAACAGAAATCTAAGTTGTGTAGCCACCCTATTTGTTCATTTTTTTTTTCAAGTAGACATTAAAAGTTGATAGTAGGATAAAATTTGAGCCGTTGGATTGGGTTAAAATTTGAGTATGTTCAAGAAGACTAAGATTCTCTAGATCCAACCACTAATATTCAAAATTAAGGTGGGTAGCACCCTTATCGAAGAAGATATTTTGTACGGACCTTCTAGAATTTTCAAGTTAAAATTTAGCTCGAGTCTTGAGCATTCAATGACAGTGTAAGTTTCATCTATAAATAAAAGAATTTGGGCACATGTTGAGACAAGAATGGAGCTCGTGTGTTGCTAAATCATGAGGAAGGAGCCTCAACTTTATAGGTTTTGATACTCTCAGAGTTCTTCAAAGTAAAAGTAAAGGAGTTATAGTTAACCATTTTACCCCAAACCAATTTCTACGCCTTCTAAATAATATTTTCTAGTAAGTTTAATGAACGTTACTAAGAGTAGCTTGCTTAGCTTGCTTAGCTTATGGAGCAATAACTTGTATTCTAAGTTGAGGCACTACCTCAAAGAACCATGTACTAGGTGGAGAAAATAGGGAGATTAACTGGCAAACTCATCCCACAAGTCGCGTAGTGTCCAAGATTGGGGCGTGCGACCCTCCAATACGTGGCAACTTCATTGGCTACCTACATGATCAACTCTTAATCATAGGATGAATCCACCGTGCAGGATAATCTAACAAACCGTTGAGTCACACGTCCCAAACCAGCCTCACGCCTAGCTCAGTACCGGCTACTATCAGCTTGGAGAGTTACCTTTGTCATTCTTGGATGTTGTGGAGGTCTACTAGGTTCTTAGGGGCGTCTACGTGGTTTAATTTCCATCCCTCGTTTCTAGGACTTTCGGGGTTAGCCCTTTGGTTAAACAAATCTTTGGGTTCACACAGGGCGAAAGCCGATCCCCACGATCCTAAGGTGCAAAGTCTAATGAAAATATACTGACTTGGGTCAACATGTAAACTGGTCTAGCTGTAATAACCTAAGCTAGCTTGGTTCTTTTGTGCATAGTTTGCTAGGGAGATTATCCCATTAGTCACCTAGAGCACCTGACAAATAATCTAATCGTATGTGCAAGTTTATTAGGGAGATATCCTAGCGATCACCAAAAGTACTAAAACAAAAATTGAAAAATTCATACAAAAACAAGCAAACAATCTCAATGGGAAGATAACATCCATCAATCGCCCGAAGTACAGATCACATTAGTCCATCCTCCTTCCTAACACAATAGAAAGCATTTAGCAAAATGCTTCTTAGAAATCTCATCCTAAGGGCATAACATTAATTTTTCATAACATACATACGGTAGATACTTATCCAAAATCACCATTATGAAGTCCTTAACATGCAATTTCTAGCCATCTAAGATAAGGAATGGTCACATGCTAGTAGGTCCTAGCGATCCCTGCAAGTAACAAGTATTACATGGCTAAAGTCCATATGGTTACTTACATAGATGAAACGTGTCTTTTCAAGCTAATTTTTCCGCGGTTTAGACACTTCAAAATTTCTAAAAATTCTTTAGTAGGTCCTAATTCAAACAAAATTAGGGTCGGTATGAAAATAAAAAATGAAGATAGTTGAAAGAAGCAAAAAGAAGCACTTACGCGCTCCCACGCGTCATACACGCACCTGAAGAACCTCCACGCGCGCTGCCATGTGGAAGTACACGTGTGCCTAGGTCACGACATGTAACAACTAATGATTCGTGCATTTGGCTCCCAAAGATTGTGTTTGATCCTTTGCAGATATGAGAATTTTTGCAATTTACAACATTGCAACATGTTGTGGACGCAAACTGAAGTGTTGTGATTCGTGCTGTTAAATCGAGTCACACCTCGATTTTGGGTCAAATCTAAGTGACGCGTCACTCCGAGTCGTCAAACGTGTTGCACCATTCATAGCGTGACACATGTCATGCACTAGGCCAGGTGTGCTCCACCTCTCATGGCTCGACACGTGTCCCCTCCTTGTTCATCACTTTCCCTTAGGCAGTCAAAAACCTAGAATTCATCCATTCTTCCTATCTTTTTTTTTTCATAACTTCTCATCCAAAACTCAAATCAATTTAGTTCCTTCACCAAAATTGTATAGTTTTAATCCATCTTAACAAAGATAATTTTCTCGTAATTTATAATTAAATACATGAAGATATATTCAAATCCAAAGTCCATAAAACTTACCAATCTTACAAGTTCTTGACATTATGTCGGAACACTGGCTCCATTCTAAATCAACTCTGACTTTCTTCACAAAATTGGTATGAAATCTCTCCAATGTAACCATACTAAAAATTTGGAATTTAGTTCCAAGAAAAACTCTCGAATCTGAAGGAAAACAAAAATCAAGAACCCAAAAAGCTTTGCTTCGATTCTTCCACTATTCTTGACAGATTTAGCAAACCAAAAGTCCATAATGGTTCTCACAAAGCCACTTAGCATTTCTGGTGAAAAAACTCTTATAAAATTCCGACTCCTTCCCTCTTCTTCTTCCTTTCTTTTTCCTCTTCTCTAACCATTTGATTTGGGTTAACCTAAAACCCTAATTAGTCAAAGGGGTCAAAAGAACCAATTTACTCATCGAGGTTGACTTTGACCAAGTTTTCAAAAAAAAATTATTTTGTTTAATGTTTTTTTTTTTTTTTTAAGTTCCTTGGATTGTTTTAAGCATTTTTGTAACACTCCAAAGTAAAGGCAATTAACTCTAATAGGATTTAAGCCGTCCATGTAAGATTCAAAGGACCGAAAGAAAAGAATTAAGGAATTCAAGTACGGACAAAGAGTCTTTCAATAGTATTGGAAAATAAAAAGTAAGCTGACAAAAATTTCATTTTTACAATTTCTTAAGGAACTTTTCAGATTTTTTATTTTTTATTCCGAAGGAATTTCAAGATATTGAGGACACTAGCAAATAATGAAGAATGTTTAGAAAAAATTTGTATATTTTGCGAAAAATAATAACAAAGTATCTCGAAAATGAAAAATTACTAAAATACTCCTGAACTTTGAGATAATTACAAAAAAGCCACGGATCAGAAAATCAAATTTGATTATGTTTTAGAGGACATACAATTCACCACATCCGCAGCTTGAATTCAAATTGTTAGTCAGTAGCTCAATGATCGGAAAGGATATTTTCGATGGAAATCTAGAAAACTCAATCTCCAAATCACGAAGATTCTAGAGGTTTTAACGTCAGTTTAAGCTTCACCTATAAAGTCGGAAGTTGGGGCATTAGTATGGAACAAGAATCGAGTTGAGTCGAAATCCCAACTGCAAGTAATAGCCATTTAGGTTTTAGGTCTCCTACTCTCAAATTTCTTCCAAATTCGAGAGAAATTGTCCATTATTTCCCTTCAAAATTGTTCCTAAATTCTAAAAAAAATTACCCACAAGTTTTATGAATGAGTCGGGCACTAAAAGAGCCTAGAACTTATTCCCCCAATAGTGGCCACCATTGAAGAACTTCAAAGGAAGCTTTAACATTCAATCCGAACATACAAGCAAATTCATCGAGTGAAATCAATCTCAATCAGTTTCTACCGTTCCAAGGAGTATTTCCATAGCAGACCACGAACAGAAATAACGCAAAGAATGGCCCAATTCAAGAAAATCAATTTCAATTATAATTTGGGGTAAGTATCGAATTCCTATCTACCATCTATTTTTCTTCAAATTTAGCATTTCTTTAATTTCAGGGGATCAAGTTGAGTAAATTCGATGAAAGAATCGAGAGCTAAAATATTGTAGAACGAGTTGTCCAAGAAAAGGAAGTTTTGTGTTTTTGAGTGAGTTGCAGATTGATTACGATTTCTGAAAATTAAGGTTTCACGCTTAAGGATGATCCACCAAAATAATTCATTTAGCTTGAAGGATGGACAAGGAATAGATTCTATGAAGAAATTGGGCCTTGAAAACCCCTAGAGCTAACAAATAAGAAATACTCTAGTTTGAACTTCGACAAGAAATCAGTTTTCCGACGAACTTTGGAAGCGAAAAACTTAGGCTACAATTCACGAGAAAGTATGAAATCAATACTTAGCTCTTCTTTATAACACAATATTTATATTTCATGAAGAAATTGAGTGGAAAAACGTTCTGAATGGACCTAGAAAAGTGACACGTGTCGCCTAATCGAGTGAAAAATCAATCCCTAGCTCTTCTTCACCCTTTGTGAAAATCAAATGGTTTTCTCTCTCTTCTCGAAATCATTCCGACAATCTTTTCCACCGTTCTTCCTCTCGAATTTAGGTTACCTTGAGTTTTTAGTTGCAATAATTTTTTTTTTTTTTTTTTTTTTTAAGTTTGGAGGTGTTTTTAAAATTTGTGCAAAATTTATGGTTATTTTTCAAGTTTTTTAAAATTTAAGGGTAATTTTGAAAAAGTGTGTTGTTAATTTTTTTCGTCCTTCCAATTATCACTTCACAAATATATTATCACAAATATATTTATTTATTACTTTTTTTATTATTGAATTTTTACATTTATTGATTTATTTATTTTAGAAAAAAAAAATTGAACATTTACACACCGTAATTGATAAATTAAATGGATGAAGTTATTTCAACGCAAAAAATCCGCACTTAAATCGTTTAATTCAATTAAATTAGGATGATTAAGGCATTGAAATAATAAAAAGCCATTAATTGCTATAATTAACTCATTAAATGACCTAATTTCTAGGTTTTTGAATATTGATTCAATTTCCAATAACATATTCCAGTTTGAATATTGATAACTTATTAATTAATATATATTCAATTATTAAAAATAGCTCTCGTGGTTTCATTATACCCTCAACTTTTTAAAATTTCATTTTAATTTGGAAGTTTGATTCAAAAATAATTTTCGAAAATTTTTGTCATTAAATTCTCTATGCGTTGTTTATTTGAACATATTTAAATACATACACAGATTTGGAGGTTAGAGTTAGCGAAAAAAATCATAAATGAAATAAATTTCGAGACATCATATTTATTTAAATTTGTTTATAAGTTGATACCAACCTTTTCATTTATGAATTTAATTAAAAAAATGCAATGATTACTTTAAAAAGAAATTTCATTAAATGAAGAATATACATGAAATCCATGGTTGAAAAATAATTTTTAGAATAATTGTCACGATTTTTTAGGATGCGAATTAGGTATTATGACGTGAGCTGATGCTAAAAATGTTGTAACCACCCTACATTTCTATGTTGCTACTAACGTCTCATGCTCATCTCTTATTTGGAAAAATAACTCTTAAAAGAAAACTTCATCTATAGTATAAATGTGAAAACATTTAAAACATACTCTGTATCTGAAAAACACAGTCATGGTCTTATGTGTTTAAATACAAAATACTGAAATTTAGAAAAAATAAAAACATACAAAATAATTTAAAACGATGAAATGGAAAACAACATATTCTAATCTAAGACTAGAAATTAAAATATGAGTCTATCATATGCACGTGCCACAGTCTTTGTTCGTGATATCGCCGTCCTTCGTATATGTGCACCTTGTCTTTACTAGAAAAATGATGTGGCACACGGTCTGAGTATTTCGAAGAATACTCAGTAAGTGGCCCCATTATATAGAGTCATGCAAATGCAAGCACATGCATTCATGCTCTTGAGACCCATCTCTATCCTCAAGGGGTGGCCTTCGTTCTCGGACAAATTGGATGTGTAGTACTTCCCTACACACGACCCACACATGCAAGTGTGAATCCCTAGGGAGTTCGCACACCCCTGGACCCTCACTAGTCAAGCTAATATGTAGGAACGTCCGGAGGTCAGCGAAACCCCTTGGTGTCATGCTCCCCATGAACACCACCATCATCATACTGTGCACGTCCGCACTCATCATCTCTAGAGAAGTATCCCTGTACTTATGAACAGTTAATATGCATGAGGTCTCTCTAAATTTCATATTATCGTCTCTTCTGACACAACCCTCTAGTCTCATCTCTTTGTTACATTACGTAACACATGCTTGTTAGATATTTATATTAATATCATTTTCATGATCTTAGGGTTATGTCCTATGTCGGTCTATCAACATGATGCAATATGACACTAATCATCATATAACATGCTTATTATGGAAAACATCAACCTATTAAGACAAACGTCATGCAATCATCATAATCATCATATTGCCATAAAGTGCATCAAGCATATCAAATACGTCATTAATTGAAATATACATTTACGCACATCATCAAGCGTAATAACTCAAGCAGCATAACTCATACATCACCATATACTCATATATCATCATAACTCATACCTCATCTCGATTGACTTTGACAAACTTTTTTTTTTATATTTTTCTAAGGTTATGGAGGTCATTATGAGAATTTTTTTCTTTTTATCATTTTCCCAAATTCTACTTCTAAGTTCTTCAATAAAATTTTAGAAGTTTGATCATTAAATGGAAAAACAATGGAGAAAACTAATTCTGATTAGAGCTCGGGTGTTACACGTGCCTTCTTAACCCAAGTATTGCAAAAACACAAAATTAAGTGCCACTCTTAACAAAAATTTAAGTATCTAAGTTCAAAGAGAGAATTCTTCTTATCTCCTCTTTGTTAAAAAGGAAAGAAAGAACGAGGGAGAATATTTATTCTACCATATGAACAAATTTTCTCTTCTTATTTATTAAGACTCAAAATTTTATCACCAAAGAAAATTGTAATTTCTTAAGCAAATTCAAATCAACATAACCATAAAAGAAAAACCCCTTAAAACCCACCTTGAACTAACAAGTTAATTTTTTTTCCCTTGAGATTCTTACATTTATGTTTATGTTTATTTATCTATATGTTACACGTTTACTTTAGGTAGAAATATTCCATAACGTTTATTTTCCTTTCAAGTGTAGCTTTCTTACCAACCAAATTTAGAAAGTTTAGTCTATATGATTGAATATTGAATCTATAATCGCTTTAGCTACGGCTTAATTAGACATCAAATCAAAGTAATTAGATATTAATGCTGAAATGACGATAACATTAATGATGATTAAATTTATAAGAATACGTGCACACACACTAAAAAAAAAGTATTAGTTTAATTTTAGCAAAAAAAATCAACAAATGTGTATGTATTTCAACATTGAAGTTAGTCATTACATACCAATTTTTTAGTTAACTTGCAAGTTACAAAAAGTAATTAATATATAGCCTTTCTATTATCTTGCCCCTTTCTAGATATCAAATTAAAGTAATTAGATATTAATGTTGAAATGATACATCAAATTAATGCTAATTAAATTTTAACAAATAATAGATGAAAAGGAACTTACAATCTACTAATATCAAATTATTCATTTATGGCTACTTTACCAAAAATAAAAATTGGTTACAAAAAAGTTCAATAAATGTGTAAATATTTCAAAACTTGGAAGTTACTGGGATAAAAAAGTAAATAAAAACTTGAGGAACTGATTTCACTGATGAACTATTGTTTTAATTAGCTAACTCTCAATGGTTGATTAAGCCACAATCATAAGCCAATATTTCTAAATTCATAACATTCACCTCAACCAAAGTTAATTATCATATGGTGAGGTAAAATTAACAATTTTGTTCAATTGCTAAAAATGTGCTTGTCGATAAACTAATCTTATTAAAGAAAGCTTATAAAATGGTTTTAACAATCTCATATACCTAATCTAAGAATTTTGTTCTCGTATGCACTCGTTATAAGTTATGTAAGCTGTAATAACTCTAAATTTCTACGTCCTCAGAGTTGTTACTAACGTCTCATGTTCATCTCTTATGCGGAAAAAGAACTATTAAAAGAAAATTTCATCTATAGTGTAAATGTCGTAAACATTTAAAGGTTACTCTTCTCTGAAAAACACAGTCACGATCTTACGTGTTTAAATACGAAATACTAAAATTAAAAAAAAAATTAAATGATGAAATGCAAAACAACATATTCTAACTTAATACTAGGAATTTAAATATTAGTTTACCCTATGCACGTGCCATCGTCTCTTTTCATGATGCTATTGTCTCTTTTCATGATGCCGTCGTCCTCCGTATATGTGCGCCTTGCCTTTACCTGAAAAATTATGTGGCACACAGCCTGAGTGTTTCGAAGAATAAGTGGTCCCACCATAAAAGGGTCATGCAAATGCAAACACATGCATCATGCTCTTGGGACCTATCTCTATTCTCTAGGGGTGACCTCTAGTCTCGGATAAATTGGATGTGTAATACTTCTTTATACACGACCCACACGTTTGAGTGTGAATCTCCAGGAGGCTCGCATACCCCCTAGACCCTCTCTAGTCAAGCTAATCTGCAACGACGTTCGGAGGTTAGCAAAACCCATAGTGTCATGCTCCCCATGAACACCACCATCATTATACTGTGCACGTTCGCACTCATCGTCTCTAGAGAAGTATCCCTATACTTATGAACATACAATATCTCTAAATTTCATATTATCGTCTCTTCTGACACAACCCTCTAGTCTCATCTCTTTGTTACATTAAGTAACACATGCTCGTTGGATATTTATATTAATATCATTTTTATGCTCATATGATTGTGTCTTATGTCGGTCTATCGACATGATGCAATATGACACTCATCATCATATAACATACTTAATATAGAAAACATTAACATATTAAAAAAAAACGTCATGCAATCATCATAATTATCATATTTTCATAAAATGCATCAAGCATATCAAATACGTCATTCATCAAAATATATATTTACACACATCATCAAGCATCATAACTCAAGGATCATAGCTCATACATCATCATAACTCTACATCACCATATACTCATACATCATCATATACTAGTATACGACATCCTACCATACAACTTATACATCATCATAACTCATATATCATAAATGGTAACGCATACAATTTCTAGCCTTATCCTATAGTAACGACACTTATTTGATTGACTTTGGCCAAAGTCTTTTCTAGCTCCAAATTTGGTTGCTTTCATCTTTCAAATTCATTTTCACACCCTTCACCTATTTTGAATATAAACTTAATTGAGTCAATAAAAAAATCAAATTTCAATGAAAATCTATATTGTGTTCGGTAATAAATCTTAAATTAAAAAAATAAGTCCATATTATTCCATTAGATTATACTTTCATATTTTTACTTTTGTTCTACCGTAATTTTGGTCATTTTCAATCAACTTTGATTTTTTCTTTCTTTCCAAAAATATCATGAACCAATTTGAACTTCTTTTTTTTTTTTTTTACCTTACTCGGATCCATTTTCAATCCATTCTAATTTTTTTTCTTTTCTAAGAATATCATGAGCATTTTTTTTTTTAATTCTTAAATTACTCTGACCATTTTCAATCCATTCTAATTTTCTTTTCTAAAAATGGTATACAATTTACTGAAAGTATGGCTATGCAATTTACTGGTAAATGGTATATAATTTACCGAAGTCATGGCTATGCAATGGTTACGTTAATGGTTATTGTTATTTGATTTCTGACTAAAATGTAAATAAGGTAACAAAATCAAAATAAAAGAAAAAGAGATTTAACTAATGGGTAACCAAGAAAATCTAGATAAGGTAATAAAATCAGAATAAGAGAAAAAGGAAACATTTAACTGACCTACTATGACAAATTCCTCCGTCCAACATTCTCCGTTAAATCCGCTTAAAACCATTTTTGTTTATTGTTTGTTTTTTTTGCCCGAGGGAATTATTTATACGCGACTAGAGGTAATTACATTTTTCACCTGAAGTACCGTGGATTCTCTACTTAACAATTTGTTTATGAATCAATCATAAACAAGTCTCTCTCAGATCAAGGAAATGGGGTGTTCAAGTCCCAAAACCAGTACTTAAAAAACAACTCATTACTTTTTTTACCGGGAATAAGTGAATTCTATCTCATGATATTATGTCCCAACTCCCTGTTTGGTCAAATCTCCAAAATAGTAGGCATATTAAATCGGCTACAAGAGTCATTCTCACTTATGCAAATTAAAGGATAAGCCTAGGCATGAGTTCATAACTTATTTAGGATTAAGATCGAGTTGCATATGATGATCATGTGAAATAGTAATATTCTCAATTAACGAATTTATAAGGAGAGGTTAAATATTTCTGGGTCAAATCATATATAAACTCATTGTATAGGATACTTCCACTCACATGTCTCTACATAAACGATTTGGATCAAATAATTTGTAACAATTACAAAGTACTTCATATCAATAGTGTTGTCAAGATAAGACATATAACTTTATCCATATACTATAACCCTTTTAGGTTATAACTTGAACATATCCTCTCATATGTCAATCAGATATGGTTCAAAGTTATACTAACAATCTTGACTTTTTTATATCATGGATAATATTTAGTTGTAAATAAATAATCAAAATTATTATTAAAAAATAAATAACTATAAAAGAAGGTTCAAGGCATAAATCTTTTTTTCCTTCTTTAAAATTGGTATCACATTGTGTTCTTTCTCCCCTAAGCGAACAATTTTTCTGTCTGGTTTTCTCACGAACATATCTCTTCTTTAGTGAGAATATTTTTCGAGTCATCTCCTCAAGTTTTTTAGGGATCCTATCATGTTCATAATCACCTCGTTTGATCAGAAGAGTGGAGCCAGTTTGAAGAGGAGAAATCGAGAGGACCTTCAACGAAACTTCACCGGAGTTTGATCGGAAGAGGTAAATTTTTAGAAAATTCATAATTTCAAATGTTAAATTTGTTGTGCATAGTGGACCATGGTGGAGGGGTTGAACATAAAGTGTGTGAGTGCACGTGAATATGCAACTAGCCAGCATGGGACACACAATGCTCGGTAGATTGATTATCAATCTCTTTGTGATTACAACTAATTCTAAGATACTACATTCCTCTTTGATCATGCTTTATTTCATGTGTGACGTGTATTATTGTGTGAAGATAGATGGGAGTTTTGTCGGCTTATCCATACTCATGAACCTAGTCGTTTACTATCTGATAGTGTTTCGAAGGGTTACTTCATTATAATTATACAATGTGGGGACTATTAAAGTTTGTAGCTCTATCTCTAATAGTGAACCTTCCCTAGACATATGTACGTTATACATTGATAGTCTATTAAGGCACTGCAATAATTAACCTTTCAGTTTATTAGACCCTCGAGAGCACCTAACTAATATGTTATGTGGTGTGTAGGGTCTTGAAAGCACTTGACTATTTTGTTAGGTGCTTTGTTAGGCCTCAATCTGGAAACTTACTTAGAGTCTGGAATTGTCTAGCACGACCTAAAAGCTAGTCTGGAAGAAAGTCTTTGACTTGGTAATGAACCTTTCAAATCAACTTAAATAATAGAATAAAACTCATTACATACTTACTAAGTATCCTTATATTCATTTAGAGTTATTTTTCGTAGTGGAGGACAAAAAATGATGGCGTGATCAAATTGAGGGCCTAAAAATGTCCCCAATATCATCCATATAATATTTTGTTGTTTTACGGTAAATATGTTATGCATGCATATTTTCAAATGAAACTGAATGCTTTTATTACTTGAAAATCTACGCATCAACAACTACAATGCGTGACTGAGAGTATCAAAAACTGAGTCACCAACAACTAAGATGTGTGACTTGAGAGTATCAAAAACTGAGTCACTCTATATTTATCAAACAATTAAATATCAAATTAAAGGTAGAGACTGAAATAGTTATTATTTAAATTTAATTAAAATAAATATTTTAAATTTTCAAATAGAAAAGGAAACTCAAGAACCAAAATAAAGAAAATAAAAAAAAAAAAAAAAAAAAAAAAGTGTAACAAATTAGCAATATTTCTTTCTTTCTTTGTTCCTCATCACTGAAAATGGCAGAGTTCGTGGGATTTATCTGTTGTTTGTTTGTTTTTTGTTTTTTTTTTTCCCTAAACTTGTGTGTGTCATATTCAAATCTGCAAGGATTTGACGTGAACATGTGGACTTCCAATCCCTTCTTACTTCAAAGTTCAAAGTGTCTTTTTTTAATTGTTTTCTTTACAAGTTTGACTCAAAATCCCCAAAAACAAATCTATCCATTCAAACAAACAAACAAAAAAACAAAATCAACCTTTTTTTTTTGTTCGTTCTCTGAGATAAGAACAAAAACCAACACTCAAAAAATGTATAATTTCCAGTTAACCCGAAAATCCCAGAACCCCATTTGGTGTAGTAATTGCAAATACCTTAGGCCATGGCTGGCAGTGCCCACAGAGTGTGGCGCCACACCAAAACTCCAGCCCCAGAAAAGGAAACCCTCAAATTACCATTTTGAAGGGACAATGGACATCCAATCTGAAAATGGAGGGTCGGGTTTGGTTTGGTTTGGTTTGGTTTGGTCGGGTGGGGTCCGGTCCTACCCATAGGCAGTGTGTTGAGAAAGTGATATTTCCCATCACTGCAATAGCAGGGGACCTTTTTGGGCTATAAATTCTCTCGACCCTTTTCCATTCCAACTCAGACTCTCTCTATTTTTTCTCTTTCAACTTCCTCTGCTTTTGATTTGACTGCTTTTTCTCTGTTTTCCGGTGGCTAATTACGGCGGCTATGGGCGGCGGACAGCCGTATCTGGAGCTCTTTGTGGCGGAGACTAGTTTCTACAACCGCATTGTTTTGGGAACCATTTTTCCTGCCTTTACTTTAGACCCATTTCCTCATATTGTTCAAACATGGCTTAGAAACTGCATTGGTGGATTATTAATTTACTTCTTCTCTGGCTTTCTTTGGTGCTTCTACATCTATTACTGGAAACGCAATGTCTATGTTCCTAAAGGTCTTTGCCTTTTTCTTTTTGCTCCTTTTTGTGTTGTTTTTAACCCCTTTTGTGTCTATTTCTCAACTGCTCCATCAACCAGTTCTAATTCTGCTCATTTGGGTTCTATTAATTCACTTACTTCTTTGTTCACTCCCTTTTACAATCTGGATTTGTGTTTCTTTTTACTAATTTCACTCACTACTTCCAGATTCTTGGAGCTATAATCTTCAACTGCATGCTATATTTGATTCATTTTGGTTTAGATTGTAAATGATTACTAGTCCACAGTGTTTTTGGATCATCTACATGTTCTTGTCAGATAGATTTCCCAAAAGGGTTGTTTTGATTTGTGCAAGCTGATGATTCCTCTTTCTGTGTTTGTTAGCTGGATTGTTATAAAAAGAACTGTAAAAAACAACATATGTTCATAATAATTTAGAGCTAATGGATGATATATTATGTTTGGAGCTTCTTCTCGGTTAAACTAAGGATGTTTTATTTGTTGTTCAAATGGAAAATATGATGTTTGTGATTTAGATATTGTTTTGGTTGTGACTAATTGCAAGAAACTAGTGGGGGATGTGTTGGTAGGTGGCTATGTTGAGCATTGAAGCATTGAACTTGTTATTCATAGAGTATGTAAGAATCCAAGTAACTCATTTTTCGAGTTACGATATCTTTCGTGATATCTTTCATGACGAAACGAAGCTATATGTTATGAATGTATATAGCTGAATGGTTGTTTTCTTGCAGATTCTATTCCATCTAATAAATTGATGCTCTTTCAAATGTTTGTAACGATCAAGGCCATGCCATTTTACTGCATCCTTCCGACGTTTTCTGAATACGTGGTTGAACATGATTGGACGAAATGCTATCCGAGGGTACTCGATGTCGGATGGCGTGCCTATGCCTTCCATATAGTTACTTATCTTGCCTTTGTAGAGTTTTGTATTTATTGGATGCATAGGGCGCTGCATGATATAAAGCCTCTTTATAAGTATCTCCATGCTAAACATCATATTTACAATAAGAAAATTACTCTCTCTCCCTTTGCTGGTAAGTTCTTAATCTATTTCTCTCAATTTTTGCATATTCATGTCAAATAGATTGTATGCCATATGTGTTTCTTGTTCGATTTCGTATGATGTGTAGAACTTTGTACGAGATACCAGAATACGAACGAATGAACCAACCTAGAACACTTTTATCTGATCCAAGCTGATTTGAGAAATACATTGGCCTAGCATGAACACCTTAGGACTTAGCTTGTCGCATGAACTCGACTTTTAGCGTGCTTTTGTGTATTATTTTGTCATCGATTTTTACGATGAAAACATGTAGTTCGTAAGCTGTTCTTCGTTTTGATAGAAACTTCAGGGAGTTCTATAGCTGTTTTTTATTAGAAGATGTTCTGATAAATGGTGTTTTTGAATGGGCAGGTTTAGCATTTCACCCTGTTGATGGGATATTGCAAGCAATACCTCATTTGTTTGCTCTATTTCTCATTCCAACTCATTTTAGAACACATGTTGTGCTACTATTCTTCGAGGTGGTATGGACGACGAACATTCACGATTGTATCCACGCTCAAATATGGCCAGTTATGGGTGCTGGTTACCACACGATTCATCATACGAGATACCGATACAATTATGGGCATTACTCCATATGGATGGATTGGATGTTCGGTACGCTTCTTGACCCAATTGATACAGAAGCCAGGGGGTCGTGATTGGTTGCTTCGACATCAACTGCTAACTCGCTATAGCTTTTGGTGATTCTTTGAGTTTAATGTAAATCAAGTTGGTTATTGATGAGGGGAGGTGTTGTAGTATGTTGCAGAATAAATTGGCATTCCAGAGGTAATTGGTGAAGCCATTCATACCATCAAATAAAGCATTCAATATCACGGAGTTGGAATCCACAGGGCTTATGTGCTGCTGCTGCTGCTGCTATTGGTAAGTAAAACTTATGGAGGCATTAGTTGTATCTTTGTGTATCATATTTAAATGAAAACTTTGGTGAAAAAATAGGAAATGACTATGTTTGGGGAATGGAATTCATGACTTCCCCTAATCGTGGAATGAAACCGCTCAAGCTTACTTATAGTAGATATTGTCCGCTTTGTTCCGTTAAGTATTGTTGTCAAACTTACGATTTTGAAGTTCGTCTACTAAGGAGAGGCTTCCACACCCTTATAAGAAATGATTTGTTTCCCTCTCAAACACGTCTACTAGAGAGAGGTTTTCAGACCCTTACAAGAAATGCTTTGTTTTCCTCTCGAACACGTCTATTAGGGAGAGATACCCTTACAAGAAATGCTTTGTTTCCCTCTCAAACACGTCTATTAGGGAGAGATACCCTTACAAGAAATGCTTTGTTTCCCTCTCAAACACGTCTATTAGGGAGAGATACCCTTACAAGAAATGCTTTGTTTCCCTCTCAAACACGTCTATTAGGGAGAGATACCCTTACAAGAAATGCTTTGTTTCCCTCTCAAACACGTCTATTAGGGAGAGATACCCTTACAAGAAATGCTTTGTTTCCCTCTCAAACACGTCTATTAGGGAGAGATACCCTTACAAGAAATGCTTTGTTTCCCTCTCAAACACGACTATTAGGGAGAGATACCCTTACAAGAAATGCTTTGTTTCCCTCTCAAACACGTCTATTAGAGAGAGGTTTTCATATCCTTATAAAAAATGAAAATGCTTTGTATCATTCTCAAATACGCCTATTAAGGAGAGGTTTCCACACCTTATAAGAAATGCTTTGTTTCTCTCTCAAACACGTCTATTACGGAGAGGTTTTCACACTCTTATAAGAAATGTTTTGTTTTCCTCACTAACCAAGGGGGGATCTCACACCTTTATTCACTCAATAAGCCATTCTTTGAGTCGATGAAGTCTTCAAGACTAACGAAAGATAGATCATATGCATGATGCAAGGAAAGGGCTGAAACTCGCTCCCCGCCCAGCCCAGCCCCGCCCCGCCCCACCCCACTTCTACAGCATTAGAAGTTAAATTGCTAAACTTTTAAATTACAAGGATTAAATCATAAACTAAGTAGAAAAGAAAAGCAAAGCAGCTGTAATATTTTACTGCTTTTGAAGTGTTCAAAGACAAAAGAAAGGAAGTTTTCCCCTTTTTCCTCTCTTTCCAAAGCACATAACATAAAAAGAAACCATAAAGTAAGGGCATTTTATCCCTTGAGAAAACTCAATATATTAAACAACATGAGATGAGGGCCTCAAAACTATGATTAGCTACAACTTTCTGCAACTCATAAAAGCTTAGACTAATTATCATTTCAACACATTCTACCAGCTTTCCACTGCAAGAAGGAATATGAAGCATTATGAAAAGCAACTAATATTACAGAGACAATGACAACTTGCTTTCTTTTTTCATCTTTTCAAGGCAATACACATTGTCCAAAACAGTCAACACCTCCCATCTTTCAAAAATATAAAGTATTCACTCACTTTGACTACAACATAACGAGTGGTGCATGCAATTCTGACATCGAAAAAGCCACTGACCCTACCTCCCAAAACATCCAACCACCAAATGAAATGCTTAAAGTTAGGGAATTGAATGGGAAGGTGTAGAGGGAAATCCATCTAACCAATAATTGATCTGCAAAAACTTGTTGCTGTTTGTACAAAAGGGATATAAATGAAAAGTTCAAGAAGGAATCACAAACAATTATAGAAGGGGTCACAGTTAAGATTAGTGCATGGCTTATTTCGTGATGAACTGATATAATCGATTACCATACTAAGCCTTTTCTTTTCCTAAACCTATCGACACGATCAGTGCTCATACGAGATTTCTCAGGCTTGTTTGCTTTTTTCGACTTCTCAAGACGACTATCTAAACTATTTCGGGAAACTTCGGGAACATCTGCAACCATTTTGAACGTATCTAAAGACCCAGTTTCAGATGGTTTGTTCTGGTTGTCTGATTCTACTTTAGCTTTCTCAGATCCATTTGTTGATGCTTTTGATTTTCCAAGTGACTGTACAAATTTCTTTAAATGTTTAATGAACTCGGGGTATAGCTCAAGATTGCAATGCCCACCTCCATTTATCCACAGTGGTTCATACTTTTGCTTGCTAAGCTCCCACAGCTGCTTTCCATGGGACCAATCAACAACTTCATCAGCTGTCCCCTGTAAATCAAACACATTCGGTCAGTAGTCTATTTTAGGGGTGTACATGGTCGGTTGGGTTGAGGGATTTTTTTGACCCAACCCAAAAGTTCGGGTTGGGTTGTCGGGTTGTTATTTTTTTTAAAAAAATTTATTTATCCACAATTCATAATTATTCTTTACAATCTTAGATATTAAAAGTACAAACACAAATCAATCTATAATCATTCAAAAAAAACAAATTCATCAACAACAATAAGGGAAAATTGTAACATTTTAACATAGTTCAACATTGTCATAAAACTAAAGACAACTAAATACCGACACTTCTTGAGAATTCGGGTTGGGTTAGTTCGGGTGGTTGGGTTGTTGGGTTGGATGTACACTCCTAGTCTACTCCTAGTCTATTTGTTCTGCCTATTATTTGAAACCATTAAGTTAGAGACCATGCAGTCGATCTGAAGGGACGAACAGATTGGATAGTTAACAAATTATGTGTTAAGAAAAAAACATCATTGCACAATCAAGAATATGGGCTGTATATGAAAGAGAGAGGGAGATATTCTTACATGTATGATTAAAACTGGACAGTTCACCAAACCAATTTTGTCGATGTTCTGAACAAGGAAACAGAACAGTAAGACGGTATCTTCTGAATTAAACAAGTGATAACAAAGTAGCAAAACGTACCTTGTAGATATCGAACCAATAAGTCCGTTTGGCAGGGTACAATACCCTCAGTCCAGATAAGATTGGACTATGTAAAACTACACCTCTCAAGTTTGATAATCGTGACGCAAGATCAAGAGTAGGGCCGCTACCAACAGATTGACCATATAATATTAGTTGTTCATCGTTTACCCCATAATTCTCCTTGAGGCATTTATATGCCGCATCAATGTCTGCATATGTGTTACACTCAGTTGGCTGTTCCAAAAAGAAAATAGAATAAAATGTTATGAGGGGCAAAACTCAGCCGTCATCAAAATGACAATGATATGTTAGTACCGTACAACAACACACACTCGATGTAGATGAACACAAAGAACAGTAGAGAGAAAATGCAAGATCTAGATCACCACAAAGAAAAATGCAAAGAGAAATATTAGCTTATATGACTTGAATTATGTACGGTAATAAAGAATACATAAACATTTTCAACATTTTCAAAGCATTGACTGACGTGTATAGATATAGCCACTATATATATATATATATATATATATAACTATCTACCATTGATAGGATATTGTCATTTACTATGTATATAACTCTCTACCATATATAGCTTTATTGATAGATATAGTCATTGCTATATTTATTATATATATATAACTATCTACCCTATAATTTTATTGATAGATATAGTCATTTACTATGTATATAACTATCTACCATATATAGCTTTATTGATAGATATAGACATTGTTATATTTACTATATATAACCATCTACCTATATAGCTTAACCAAATATAGCTTTTTAGCATTGCTGAGACCATTTACTTTATATGTCATATATATTCATATATGGTTCTACTTTATATGTCATATATATACATATATATAGTTCTACTATGTATAACATTGGTGTAAGTTATTATTAAGCTAGCCTCCATAACTTAACATGATAATCAAGCTATAAATAAGCAGCGCTCTACTATGTATAACCACTAAGTAAACTATAGATAAGTTATGACAATCCCATAAAATAATCAAAGCTAAAGCAAAGTCATATTACATAGGTATAATGCTTTAAAATTTAAGTTTTTTCTTTTTTAAATCTGAAATATGCAGATCCTGTATTGGACCTCTTAACTATTCCAATCAACCAACAGCTGAACATTGCTGGTTCAGAAAGTAATTTGAGGTTTCAAGTTAGAATTTATATTATTTCCAGACAACCCTCCTTCCAACTCTGCGCAGTAAACATGGCTGAATATCATAGTATAACTGACAAGAAGCATCATGAAGATGCAATGCTACAAATATTGCATTTTATGAACAAAATGTTTTCACATCAGAGCAATATATAATTTGGGAAACAGGTAGGTAAGAAACTAATTGTCTGGGTTTGCACCGGTAAGAACAAGAGCATATATAAACTCACAAAGCTAAATAAATTTCAAACATTGACGATATAGCGAACATTGTTATTCGACTAACAATATAAAAATATCTACAACTAAAGTTGATATGCTTATAAGTTCATAAGCAAAATTTTATTTAGACAAACTAAAATTTCTGTTGCAATATCATTCATTAATTACGAGGCTGTTTAAAAACCTCCTAGGCTATTCATCCCATTAGATGAACAGTGGTTTGAAATTAGTTTACTTCTATTATATTTAGCAACTAGGGAACTTTTATGTAACTTCTTCTTGGGGCTTCGATGATGCCTCATTTCCTTCTGTCTCATTTTCCTTAATTTTTTTTTTTTATGAGAAACAAACTTCATAGATGTATGAAATTTAAAAAAGGACATAGCTCAAACCAAAGAAGTTACAAAAGAGATCTCCAATTAGTCAAAAGAGTAGAGAGACTATAAAAGGATACGCATTTACACCAAGACAACATAGGGAAGATAATTTTGTTCAAAATAACTATCTAAAGAACTTTCCTTTTCATTAAAGAGACAATTGTTATGTTCCTTCCAAGTCGCCCAACAAAAAAAAAAAAAAAAAGAATAAAGTACATCCAAAGAACTTTCTTACCATAAGTAAATGAATGTTCGTTAAGAATCTAGATAAGGTGGCTATTGAGATCTCTTCCCAACGATTGTTACATTCCTTCCCTCTTCTTTTGTGGAGTTTGCTTTCTATTACAAAGGGAGGGTTGTTGACAGGAGAGGGAGGGGGAGGCACAGGCGATGGAAATCTGAAGAGAGGGGAAGCCGTCAACCATGGAGTGAGAAAAAGGGAAAAGCGAGGAGAGAGAACTTTGGTTGCTAGTGTCAGGTTATGGAGATTGCTATATAGCTTACCCAATGGATAAATGACATATAAAGTAAATGGTATATAAAGTAAACAATTATGTACGGTAAAAAGCAGTTCTTTGAAAATGTACTTTATGTATTCTTTGTATTCTCTAGATACTTGAAGTCGTCAATATAAACCTCTGCTAATATTCCTTCTTGCATTTTCTCTCTCTTGTTTTTTGTATTCAACTAGATCGAAAGTGTGTTGTCGTGCGATCCTAACAACTGGTATTAGAGCTAGGTGAGATTCACCACGATCTATGAAGATGGAAAGCTCAAAGATTGGAATGAAGAAGTTTAATGGATCCGATTTAGTTTCTGGAAGATGCAGTTGAAGATTATCTATACCAGAAATATCTTCACGAACCTCTAACATAGGTGAACCTAGATACCATGATCACGGAGCAGTGGAAGCTCAAGGATCGGCCGACCCTAAGGTTGATTTGATTGACACTGTCCAAAATCGTGGCATTCAACATCATAAAGGAGAAGACAACATCAGATCTGTTGAAGCCACTGACGAATATGTACGAAAATCCATCGACTATGAACAAGGTGTATTTAATGCATAGATTGTTCAATTTACAAATGTTTGGAGGTGGATTTATTGCTAATCGTATAAATGAATTCATAAATCAACTGAGTTCGGTGAAAATTAATTTTGAAGATGAAATTAAAACATCGATTATGATGTCATCTTTACCTGAGTCTTGGGATACTGTTGTTGTTGCAATCATAAGTTCTCGAGAATCTGAGAAACTGAGGTTCGATGAAATCCAAGATGTAGTTCTCAGCAAAAGTATTCACAAATGAGAAACTGGGGATTCATTTGGTAGTACTCTCAGTGTTGACCAAAGGGGAAGAAGTAAATTGAAGGACCCAAATAAAAGCCGATCGAGATCAAAGAACCGGGTAAATTTTTCAAACAACCCAAATGTAATGTGTTAGAATAGTGGCGAAAATTTTCACTTTCGGGTAGATTGTACAAGACTAGGAAGCAGAATCACAAATTGGAAAATAATGATTCTCTAAATTGAGCGGAAGACATTGAGGATGCTCTTATCCTCGGTGTGGGTAGTTCGATTGAATCTTGAACTTTGGATTCATGTGCATCTTTTCATTCGTCTCCAACTAAGAAATTGTTTCAGAATTTCAAATCTGAAAATTTTTTAGAGGGCATATCTTGCAAACAACAAAATCTTGGAGATCAAAGGAAAGAAAGGGAGATGTTTGCATAAAAACTCCCAAAGAAAATCAGTGGACATTAAAGAATGTCATATATATTCCTAGTCTTAAAAAAAAACGGATCTTTATTGGTCGGTTGGATAGCACAGGTTACGCAACTGAATTTGGGAAGAGTTCGTGGAAGATTGTGAAGAGTGCTATGGTGATAGCACGTGACACAAAATCTAGAACCTTATACACCACTACCGGGTGTATAAACATGACTACTATTGCTGAGAGAGCTTCCAATTCAAGTCTATGGCATAATAGACTTGAACATATGAGCGTCAAAGGAATGAAGATGCTCACTACGAAAGGAGTCTTAGAAGGCTTGAAATCTGTTGATATGGGTCTTTGTGAGAGCTGCGTTGTGGACTAACAGAAACAATTTATCTTCACAAAAGCTGTCAGAGAATTGAAGAAAGTGCAGTTGGGAGTTGCCAGAGAATTGAAGAAAGTGCAGTTGGGAATAGTCCATGCAGACGATGGGGACCATCTCCAGTTCTATCACTTGATGGATCAAAGTTCTACGTCACCTTCATCGATGATTTCGGCAGTAAGGTATGAATTTATATCCTAAAACACAAGTCAGATGTGTTTGCCACCTTCAAGAAGTGGAAAGCTGAATTTGAAAATCAGATTGGTTTGAAGATCAAATGTCTGAGGTCTGACAATGGGGGAGAGTATGACAAGGCAAAATTCAAATCATTAGTTTCCAGTAAGGCAAGACAAACAAAACATTGAATGAGCAGGCAAAAAGTACAAGTATTCATTCTGAATTGTCAGAAACATTTTGGGTCGATGTTGTAAATACATCGGTCTACTTGATCAATTGACAGCCATCAGTACTCTTGGAGTTCAAGTTGGCTGAAAAGGTCTGGAGGAAAAGAACTCAAGCACTCTCACTTGGAAACTTTTGGATGCACGACAAATGTTCATATTGATCCAAAGAAGAGACACAAGTTTGATGCTGAGACTGTGAATTTCTACTTCATAAACAATGATTCTGACATGTTCGGGTACAGGTTTTAGGATGACAAGAACAAAAAAGTCTTGAGACATTGTGACGTGACTTTTGATGAAAATGTCTAGTACAAGGACAAAAGAAGAAAGGTTCTAGGACAACGAAGCAAGTGGAAGTAGATGTTGAGTTGCGAAAAAATTCATCTAGTGATGTTGTAGCAGATACTCAAGAAACTTCTGAGACTGTTGCTAAGGAACCAAAGGTGCAGCAAGTGACACCTGAGTGAGAAGATCATCCAAAACCATCAAAGTACCAAATAAGTATTCACCTTCATTACACTATCTGATGCTGACCGATGAAGGGGAACCAGAGTCCTTTGATGAGACCCTACAATTGGAGGATACAACCAAGTGGGAGCAAGTCATAGATGATGAGATGAGTTGGATGTCTAATCTTCATAATTGTGTTGCTCTTTCATCTACTGAGGCTAAGTACATGGCAATAATTGAAACTAAAAAGGAGATGATATGGATAACAAAATATCTAAGAATTAGGCAAGAAGCACGTGAGAAGATTTTTTGTACAGTTAGTCAGAGTGTCATACCATTGGTGAAAAACTTAGTCTATCATTCAAAAACAAAATACATTAGAAGACGATATCATTTCACTCGCAGGTTAGTGGAAGAAGGTGATATGTGTTTAGAGAAGATAGAGGGTGCAAAGAATCCAACAGACATATTGACCAGATGTGTTGATGTTGGAAAACTGAGGTTGTGCAAAGTCTTAATTGGTATGGTGTAGTGAAGATATTGATGATCGTTTGAGAATGAAATTCTTGGTTGACTGGACCAGTTTGCAAGTGTGAGAATTGTTAGGGTATGGAGTTTGTTGCTTATTAATAGTTTACTCAATGGTTATATCTAGTAAAACTATATAGTGTAAATGACACATGTAGTAAATGGTCTAAACAATAAATAACTATGTATACTAAAAGGGGTAAAGCTATATATGATTGGTAGTTATATACTGTAGATAGCTATATCTGGGTATGTACATATTTGAAGTCCTCAATATAAACCTCTAGCCAATATTCATCCTTTCATTTTCTCTCTCTTATTGTTTGTATTCACTTGGATCGAAAGTGAGTGTTGTTTTGCCGTCCTAACAGCCAGGTCATCATTTTTGTAACAAGTTAGCTTGTCATGTCAACTAATTGTAAATCGGGTAACTTCCCATTTAGAGTATAAGAGATTTGTTAAGAGTCAATTTGAGCATAACTCAGTAGACATAGAATTAACATCCTCAAGATCAATGGTTCGACCCTTAAAATTGTTAAACTCAAAAAAAAAAAATTGTTAGCTAAGAGGCCTAATCCTATTTCTCTAACCACGGGGTGCACATTTTGAAAACTCATGCCCCTAACGTACATATTAATGAAACCGAGTGAACGAAAAGGGTAATTTTCCGTAATAACGAAAAGAATAAAAAAAAATATGAATGATACTAAAATATCTGGACTTCAAAGAGAAACAACGTCCTCTTGATCATTTCAGATTATGAGAAGTAGGCTAGTATGTCCTCAAAGCACAAAAATGCATATACCCCAATTTAAGCCGGCACCAAAACTTGAAAAATGCATATTCATAAAGTTTGAAACACAACTATATGATGGCATCAATTCTTTTCCAGCTACATTTTTGGGAAGAAACATCCAAAATAATTGAACATTTAGACAGGCAATACTCACAAATTTACAAAGTAGAAAGCCAAAGACAAAGACAAAGACAAAGACATCCTACCTTTCCAGTTGATTGTCCATAGCCAGAATAATCATACCTGCATTAGATACAAAGTAAAGGATCATGAACAAATTCAGCAAGTAGATGCAGTTTTAATAATGCTACAAGAGATTTGTAGAACAAACAGAATTAAACAAGGGGGAAAATGCCTTGGCTGCAGCTAGTTTCAACAAACAACCATAAAAAGAACAAGAACAGGAAAAATTACCCCATAAGATTAACACGAAGCCGAGCGCTCAATTCGACAAAAAGCTCGAACATCTGGCCCAAATCAGCAGCATTCCCATGGGAATAGAGCAGAGTAGCAGAGGGTTTAGGGTGTTTAACATGAACAGCCACAATATTATTCCCTCGACGAGTTCGAAGACGAAGAACATCAACATCGTCACGTCTGGGAATCTCGGGAATGTATAAGCGGCCATCACGGAATTCGTCGGCGATTACAGTGTAAGAGGGGGGATTAGGCGGGAAGAAAGCGAATTTAGCGGCAATAGAAGAAGTGACTCCCCCCATTTTGGTTTTCTTCTCATCAGAGGCCTCGGAATCATAAAGGCCCCCAACAGCCCTACTCCCTCAAAATTCCGATCCAAAACCTAAAACCTAACTCAGATCTTAAGCTTTGGCTCAAAAGAATCATAGAAAGAGAGAGGAGAGAGAGAGAGAGAGGAGTTGGAATTCGCTCTCCACTAATTCAAAAAAGAGGAACAGTGGAGCCAAGGGAGTTGGAAAGNAAAAAAAAAAAAAAAAAAAAAAAAAAAAAAAAAAAAAAAAAAAAAAAAAAAAAAAAAATGGAGGTGGTGGCGCGTGGAAGGTGGAGGCGGCGGAGCGTGGGGATTAAACAAGTCGAAATTGAAATTTTGCAAAGTTGCTTGACGACAAAAGAGAGTGAGATACTATCTAGTACATCGCGTCTCTTTTAAGATTCATGGTATCTCCTTTATCTAAAATGAAATGAGTGTGGGCCCCACTTCTCCTGCATTATTTTCTCTGTGGGCTCTACNTTTTTTTTTTTTTTTTTTTTTTTTTTTTTTTTTTTTTTGCCAATTAAATTGAATAAATTTGAATTTCATTTTATAAAATATTCTAATAATCGTTTTAGTAATGGTATGGGAATAAACCATTCACGCTACCAAATATAATAATTGACATTAATTTTATTTATATTTAAAACAAAAAAAAGGAGAAATTTATGGAAAAAAAATTATCAAATAATATATTCAATATATTAAGATATTTTATTGAAACATATTTAAAAATACCATAAAATATCTCAAAATATATTTAACAAATGAGTCAAATATTTTTTTTTATTTAAGGTATAATATACATTAATTAGATTCATATTTAATGTTACAATAAAATATATTTTTTATATATAATATATTAATATTGTTTAATACTATTTTTCTTCTTTTTATTTAATATATTTAATATATTAAATATAAATAGAAGTCTTTTTTTAATATATTGAATATGTATTTGACTCTTTAAATTAAATACTTTTCTTTATATTTAATATATTAAATATTAAATATTAAATTGAGCCCTTTATCATTTTAGTATAACTCAAATAAAATCACAACCTAACCATATATTTTTGGGTTGGGTTGAGTTGTCGAGTTGTTTTTTTTTTTAATAATATTTAAAAAATTCTTATTTATCCACCATATATATTATATTAATAATTAATATTTCATAAAGTTTAAATATCAAACATTGGACAATCATTAACATCGATTACAAATATTAAATATTTTTTATCTTTTTAAGAGTAGTTTTTATGAAACTCTTTGGATTTGATTTAACAATGTTGAATAACAAGATTTTTAGATTTAAATTATCGAATAATCCCAAAAATGATAAAAATCAACCTAATATAAAGTTTTTTTAATAGATTACATTAATGATCAAGATCAAGAATAAAAAAAAAAACTTGTTTCTAATCTCGTAATTCGAATCACTCCACAAGATAACTTAATCAAGATTAATGATTATACCATACAAATCTAAATACAAGAAACTCAAAGTAACAATCTCATGACTTTAAAAAAAAAAAAAAATTGTCACTTTTATTTTAGTATCCAAATTGGCCGTGTTAAATCAACAAAATGAATGACTATTTATAGTCTTGAAAATAAACTTAAAATAACTTATTGTCAATTAAAAAATTATAGCTATGTGTCTATAAATATCATAACGACCCCTCACTCCTTATAACTTAAAAGATTTAAAATAATACTCTAAAATTGAAAGATACAGTGAAATATCTCTAAATTTAAACAGGTATGGTACACTATTATCTCTACCATAAAGTCTTTGTGATATGATCAATACACCTTATTTCGTATTAAGTTGGGTATGTAGAGTATAGTTAGGATGTAACCCTATTTTAAGGTGGTCGGTTTAACTCCACAAAAAAAAAATATATATATATAGTAAAATATTATATGAAATTCTGAGAGCATGTCTCGTGCTAAACGCTCAACACAATTATTTGATTTCCATACTTTTTTTTTTTCTCCAAGAATCATAAACAAAACATTAACCCAAATGTCCTCTAAAAGTTCTAAAATTCTTAATGATTTGATCCTAATTCGTAGAATGGAACGAGCTTGCTCTTGAGTTCATAAAAAGAGTGATTTAGAAGTTGGCCTCAATTTCGTGGAAAGAATTAAATAAATAAATAAATAAAACTTTTATTCAAATTTTTAAGAGATTTTACATGGGTAACAGAGTAGCTCAAATTTGGTCGAACTACTATAAAACTACAGTGTCATACTCTCTAAATCATTTTTATTTGTCTTTGAAATTAATTATAGTAAACTATGTTATGAATTGTTTGTTAGGTTAGATTGTCATAATTAAATTACTATATGTGCAAATTTGGACGACTTCCTAGAATTTACACAGATCTTGACTTGCTAGAATTTACACAGATCTTGACTTCTCACATTTGATACAAACACCCTCTACTGTCTATTCCCACATAATACTTTCATTTAGTTTAAAATCCTTTCGTGATCATTTTGTTCGAGTTTGATGGCTCTATACAATGAGTTACATTCCAAATCTTCAATTTGATTCACATGCCTATGACGTGCACTTCAACAAAGGCTTCAAGAAGGGTAGATGTTCATGTGTATATGTGAAAGTTAGCAACGTAGTATCCCAAGTCAAGTTAAGGTAACTTGAGAGGTTTAAGCGGCGTAAGTAAAGCTTAAAGGACCCTAGAAAAAGATTAAGGGACCCAAGTAAAGATAAGGAGCATAATTAAGTGATTCCAATGTCCGAACAAGTTTTTATAAAGACTAAAGACCTTTGGATAAGGTTTAAAAAGTAAAAATTGAACGTAAAAAGTAAAAGGTCATTTTTCCAATTTGTAAGAAACTATGAATTTCATACTTTAGAAGAATGGTAAATAATAATAATAATAATAATAAGAAATTATCGAAGTAACACCGAAGTTCAACATATTTACAGATTTATCCGTATTATTAAAAATTTGTACCATATTCAACTAGTTCCAGAAAATCGAGAGTATCTCTTCATCCAGCCGTTGGATTGAGTTGAAATTTGAAAATGATCAAGAGGACTAAGCTCGCTTAAATCCAATTGCTATAATTCAAGGATAAAGTTTGTGAACCCCTTGTCGTAATAGATATTTCTGATGTACATTCCAAAAATTTTAAGCACAAAATAGACACAATTTTGGAATGATTCAAACGTGGTGCAAGCTTAAGCTATAAATAAGAAGTTCTGGGCAAAATTAACAAATTCTGTAGCTTCGTAGCATCAAGAGGAGAAGATTTCATGAAGAATTCGGGAGTTGAGGAGCTCCCTATTGAGTTGCTCAATAAGCTTCAGATTTTGCAAAAATTTGGGTAAGAAATTGAGAGAAAGAATCGAGAAATTAGGGGCATACGTGAGAATTCATCCATCTAAAATGAATTCTTGGGCTTGAGAGGAAGACAAGGGAGAGATCTCATGAAGAAATCGAACTCTGAAATCCTTTAGAATCGGTTGCCCAATAAAAGATTTCTAGGTTTGAACTCCAACGAGGATAATATTTTTCGACAAACTTTCACAACTTATAACTTTGGCTACAGTTCACGATAAGGCGATTTCTTAGTCCCTAACTCTTCGTTGCAGCATGATCTTTTAGCTTCTTGAAGAAACTGAGGGAGAAAACCATTACACAATATTGTAGAAACTAAGCTTAGAGCATGATGGCCATAGTGATGGTGTTACTATAACACGTGCACTTAAGAACATCAATTATAGTAAATTAACTAGCATGTTCATAAGTATGAAAACTAAAGAAGTTTGAGTACTAACCTTTTTTAGTTCAAATCCCTTTTTCCTCACGAACCGATTTCGAACCACTACTAGTGTCTTCCCTATTATTCTCCGACCTTAGAATGGGATTGTGGAATCGAGTGAGTGTCTAAACTTGGAAGGAATTTAGTACATGTGAAGAGAGAATTTGTGAGGGACTTTCTCAAGCTTTTTTCAAGAAAGTTTTCCATGTACTTTAATTACTTTATTTATACAGTCATATTTGCATGTTCATGTGTTCATGTAAAATTGAGATTATCAAATTTTGACACTCAAAATTTCATAACTGGATTTTTCCATTTTGAGTGGAGTCAACATTTTGACTTTCTCCATTTTAATTCAACAATTAATTTAAATAATTAATTTCAAATTAAAGTAATATTAAACTATTAATTAAACAATTTAATTAATATTTAACATTAATTCAAATGTGAATTCCAATCAATTCCGACACATTGATTAAAATATTTAAATTTTATTTAAATATCTCCGATTCTCTCTTTTTGTTTAATTCGTAAATAAAACAGAAATGTAGTTAAATATATTGTATATATTTAGGGCATATTCCCTCATTTGAATTCAAACTCACTCGTCACACTCGTCTATGGTTTAGTCCGATATGAGCTAGCAGGGAGACCTAATGGACCTACAGATCATGGGCTCCAACGATCCGAGATTAACCGACTAAACTCATTAACCTTGTTAGCCAACGTTCGTTAACTACTAGGACACTCCACTATAGCCTAGTAGTTGCACTCCCCTCACTATAGATATATTTCTGTCCATCTGATATAACCATGATTAGTAAGTCGATCCTTCACAGGTTGTTCATAAATAGAGCTGGGTCAATTTACCATTTTACCCATGAAGTTACTTCTTGTTCCTCATGTTCCACTGATCCTCTCATGAACAATTGGTTTGTGGTCCAACCAGTAAACCGAATCCCTCTCAGGCCAATGAGAGGGTGGGGCCCCTTGTTCAAGACCTGGAGTCAGTACTTAAGAAACTACCTCTCTACTATCCCTAAAAGTGGGTAGGAGTGAATTCCGTCTTGCACCCCACGTCCCCAGCCATTCACCCAGTCTTACCCCTGAAATGGGAGGCCTGTTGAGTCGGCGAACTAGAGCCACTCTCACCCATGCAAATCTAAGGATAATTCCGAATAAACAGGAGTTCATGGTTAGCTCAGGATTAANTGTTTTTTTTTTTTTTTTCTCCTGTTTTGGGGAATAAGATGTTGATGTGGCCGGTTTAATTGAACCATCCACGTCAGCCCCTAACTCGATCCTCCCTCAGCCTTTCTTAAATAAACCTAATCTAGACCAACACTTAAAAGAAAGTTTTTATGGTTTTAGAAACTACTCTAATATGGATCTACCCAAAAAAAATTGGAGTGATTCGAACCCCAAAAGCTAAAGAATCGAGAACCCAAACGTTAACAATAAGATAAGTAGCTATCTTGGACTGTTCTTACGAAATACTTGTAGAAATTGTTTGGATTTCAATGTGTAAATATGCATTTAAGGAATGTATAAAAATACCAAGTCTGTGAGTTAAGGCCCTAAACCGAGCGTTTAGCTCGAGAATTAAGTGACATTAAAATAATATATTAAATAAACTTCACTACTCGAAATTTTAAAACAAAAAATAATATGAGATATTAAGAGTATATATGAAATTTTGTGGTTATTGGATATGGATAAAGGGCAAAACCATGTAACCGTCAAAAATCACTATAAATGATATAAAATTTTAATAGATGGCCTAAGGTGACCTTTAAGGTTTATTTGAAGTTTGGTAGTCAATGGAATTCATTGGGTAAATTGTAAAATGACCAAAATGCTCCTGCATGCCTAAGCGTATGTTAGGGACTAAATGAACTCCAAATAACCTAATATTTTATATATGACCTATTTTCATGGATATAAACCGGGTTATGCAAAGTTTCAAAATTATTGGAATATGTTTAGGGACTAAAACAAAAATAAGAGTAAAATGACCAAAATGCCCCTAGACTCCTTCAAATTATGTCAGGCCGAATAGCCTCAAAATAAACTAAAAAGAGGTGGTAAATGACCAAAATGCCCCCGGTAAGAATTCTAAGATTTTTTCAAGGCACAAAGGAACTCCAAAACATCATGATTCGTTACAAAAGCGAATATTTAAGGGCATTATAACATGTTTGAGGCGTAAGCCAAGATTTTAAGGAAATGACGAAACTACTCCTAAATGCCCCTAATAAAGATGTATGATTTACCTAAAGACCTCAAGAATCATGCTAAGATATTATTAAAGACTTAGACAAAGTTATTATGACAAATTTACGGGTACATGAACTATGAACTTGGATTAGGGCTTAAAGATTCATGATAAGAACTAATCTTGGCGTTTGGAGCAAGAATTCAAGAATCCATAAGACTAAAATGACGTTTCAAACACAAGTACCAAGAGAAGAGCATAACACAAGCCCTAAAAACAGCTTAAGACTAAAGAGCATGAAGACATGAATGAACTTATGCCTAACAAAAACACCTCTTTGGAGTATGAACCAAGATTCAGGTAATAAAAAATGAAAATATCCCGAAAGAACTTATAAGAATTCATGAAATTTCCATTTTAAGAAAATTATGACACGTATGATGTCATTAAAGACTCATTCTCATGAAGATGATAGGATGACTTTAGGGCTATGAACTTTAAACATTCCTTGAAGTTAGGGTGTATCACAAGTATGTATCACCTTAGAGATAGTCATGAAGCTATGTCAAGAATGCTACCCTAAGGATATAAATAAGCTAAGAACATTATGCACCTCACGCCCTACAATTACAATGACCCATATGAATGCTAGGTAATACTCTAATTATGATCTTTCAGCACATGGTGTTTCATGCAACCCCATATTTTTTTCTCTAGGTGGGATGCCTTAAGTGATGTTTCTTTAGAAGGATGTCATGTTTAGGCCTCACATTTTTCCTAACTTAGACGAGATGTCCTGTGTTATGGTCATGCTCGTCCAGGATGTGTTGCACATAGTCGCATGCCCATGACATGTCAAACCCTTTATTTGCTTTCTTGTTGTATTGATTTACTATTGTATTTTCGGTTTGTTTTGACCATTTAACGAAATTATGTTTGAGCATGTCAAACGTAAATCGTCTTAAAATTTACTATAGGAGGACCGAGTAGTCATCAAACCTTCTCCCGACCGAGTATTGTATTTTCTCTTGCCCACATGTTTTTAATAAAATTGACTTTCACAATGTTTATTTTCAACCATTTGTCTTAACCACATCTTCTAAAAAAATTCTCTCAAAACAAGCCTCAAGACTCGACCATACGTCAAAATTGATCACAAAGTCTGATTTTCACACGACTGGCTTGTTCGTTGGATTAGAACAAACGTTGAACAATCACCAAGTTTGTTGCCTCGAAAATGCGATTGTGACACTCTGCACCATGTTAGGGGGATGCTGCATCACGTTTATTGCAAGATGTCATGTTCATGTTATACACCAATCAAGTGACCTTTTGATATGAAAACTCTAACCATTTGAATCTAAGAGCCCACATAAGTGTCTGGTATGCAAACCCTTAGTTCACAAAAACAAAAACCTCAAAATCAATTTGATTTCATTGCTTTTAGATCTAAATATCCAAGAACCTCAAAACGATAAGGAATCACTCCAAGGGAAAGTAAGATTCGAATTACTTTTTTGATCCAATATCACAACGGAAGAACACTTGATTGAAATTTGAATTACTGCACGAGCAAGATTGATCATGTTAAGCTTAAATGATTCTAAACATGCAACCTTAACTAAATAGAATTGCAAAAAAACTTAACTATTGACTAAAAGGAAGTACAAATGCTCTATTTTGTACCGTTTCAAACCAAACTTACAAAGACAATATACAAAGTTTTATATAACTTCAAAATGAAAAATGAAAACCCATAACTGTATTTGAGGTATTTCAAGAGTTGTAACTTTCATAATTTATTATCATAATTATCCACTATCTAAATGTAACTCAAATAAATAAAAAGTCTTGAAAATACATTAAACAAACACCATATTTCTAGACTATCATTTGTCCAAAATTTGTAATCATCTAAGAATAAATGAAACCCATCGTCTTTGAAGTTCATTGCAAGATTGAGATACTTTGGTTCATATCACCTTTTTTAAGACTTCACGGTCATGATACTGATAAGAGTGTATTACCCTAGAAATGAAACAAGAATATCCTCATGAGAATCGAGGAAGCCCGAGAAGTAAAGGTTAGTCTTAAGCCTACCCAAATTTGGAGAGTACTAGGTGCCACTCTAAACAACCTAAGATCTTGATCTAATAGGGACGTGTGGATTGCCATGATCTAATAGTCACAAACCAAATCCAGATCCTGATCTAAAGGGATGTTGGGATACCATGAGTCAAATCTAGAAGTGACTAAATCCATATCCTGATCTAAACGGATGTTGGGATACGTGGGCCAAATCTAGAATCTAAATCCTGTTCCACATTCTAACATAAATCTCCAAGGTCATGAAGATCAGGAGAGCACTAAATAACAAAAACTAGAACATGGTTCAAGGTTAAGAACGGAAAACTCAGGATCAAGATTCATAGGCTCGATCATGATGAAATCTGAATTCAAGAATAGGATTTAAGGGCCTAAGTTCTCTAGGTCAAGAACATGATAAGAAAGAGTGGGTATCCTCGCACAGCCTAAGGACAGCCTTCAAGTAGGCTACTTACTAAATCTTTGTACCCATTCAAGTTTCTCATATTTTTCATATGACAAGAAGTTTGTCGAAGATGGACGGGGATCTAGAGAAGGTTCCATACAGAGCTACACCGTATTTTAACTAATATTTTAAGTTGTTTTATTTACTCTGCTCAATGTATTCCAACTTTAATTTATATTTGTAATTATAATGTATTAATATTTTTTTTAAACGCGAAAAATTGTACCGTCCTTTTTTATTTATGTTTTTACAAGTTCGTCACGAACTCAACATGAAAAATTGGGTCGTCATATGTAAAGCCTAATGATGTCCTAAATAAATGACTAGATTGAGTATTAAGATAATATGAATAAGTTGGTGTTCTACCCGTGAATTAAGTTAATACGAGAAAGTTAGAGTTCTATCTTCTGCTTACCAAAACAATAGGAGAGTATTTGCCCCACTAATCGTTGAACTTACACTAGGCTATTGTTGCTCAGGAAGTAGATCCCAGATCCCATAGTGGCTAAGATCTCGTTGGTACTAAGTACATTAAATTTAAGGAGTATAATGATGACATTTTACAACGGTAGAAGGGATACGAGTTATTGCAATATGTTAGAAAATTACGGATGGATCAACAAGTGAGAATCATGTAACAAATGTTTTATAGATTATGACGAACCAAGGACGATAGGGTTGTCACAACCTCTGAGAATTCCATAGTTGAAATAGGAAAATATAACAACGTATTTCAACGTGGGTCTACAATGAATTCTAAAAGAATATACTATGATATAGATGATCATTGACGGACTTACCAATTCTATACACTTCTTGCCTGGAAAGGATGCATCTAACGACCCATCTTCTCATACCTCGAAAAGCAGATCACTATGCAGACACGAAGATAAACATTATGTAAATTATTTCTCTGTCAAAACAAAGAACAAACATACACCAATATAAGTACATTAAAACAAAATAAGTATACCAATGTATCCGTATAATTTTAAATACAAAATTCATTTACAGATCATGGATTTATCAAAAATTATAAATAAGTAAACGACATGTCCCTCCTTGATATATTCAACACGTAATGCACTCAACACGCTGCCTTGTATAAATTTTACTTCATTTTTTTTTTTTTTTACATTTTTTGCAATCTTGTAGCACATCCACAATAAGTCAAATTTAGATACTCAAATTACTTGTTTTACAAATTATGACAAAAAAGAAAAGAAGAAAAAAAAACGACAGAAAGACAAGTCCCTTGGGTAGCCCCAATGGGACAAGTCCCCAATTTCAGTGATAAATACTCGAGAATTTAATTAAATACATCGACATCGACATTTACTCCTTATTCACCACCTAACACATTGGTGATGTATTTAGGAACCTTTGGATGAATTTAGTGTTGAGAGTGATATGTCGTCCGACCAAAAACATGTGGTAAGAACACCATGACCCCATCATTAATTAAAGGAAAAAAGGAAAAGACAATTCGTACGTACTGTCAATTTTATTCGCTAAAAGACTGTCATAAAATCTAAGCCACACGTGCGCTTGGTGCTTTCTGACATTTGCATTTACTTATGTGGTTGGAATGTAATTTTCTGTCGTTTTTTTTTTTCTTTTCTTTATGTTTTTTTTACATTAATTGTTGGTGGTTTTTTAATTTTGTTGGCATTTTCTTTCCTCCGTATGGAGTATTTAAGAATACCCAGTAAGTGACTCTATGGTTGGGTCAAGAAATGTAATTTACATATGGGACCCATTTTTCGTGATTATATCTNTTTTTTTTTTTTTTTTTTTTTTTTTTTTTTTTTTTTTTTGGGTAGGGTGGGATGAGTGATACTTCTCTACACACAGTTTACGTATGCATGCATGAACTCACTAACCGAGCTCGTATATGTACCATCTAGGCCTGTCTATGAGCTAGCACACACACTCATACTATTGAAAATCAAAGGAAAGAAATAAGCGTGTGTCATATCATGGTGTCCGCGTCCATACAAAACATACTAGAAAATAAGTAGTGCTCGTGACATAATATGTCTGAGGTCCCCCATTTTAAATCATGATACATGATTATGATGCACGTCATACTTCTATACTTTTCATGACATAATTTTCGTATGAGACATATGTATATGCATGGTATATCATTTATACTTATCATACATGATTCATCTGAGTGTCTCACAGGGATTAATGTGAATATAGTAGATACATGGGTGATGGGTCAATACATTGGAAGTACATGCATCATGAAAAGTTCATAAGCATATCATAATATAAGAAATAACACGTAGATAAGCCACATAGTATGTGTTAATTATACTCCATACCATTCGTTGTTCAACCTAGCTCCAAGGCATTCCAATAGTAAGCTCACTTACTTTGAAAGTAATAAACAATTACTGAAATGTCCCTAGGAATATATAATAAACAATTACTAAAATGTCCTTAGGATGAGAATGCAATGTATGTTATTAAAAAAAAAATTACTAAAATGTCTCTAGGATGAGAATTACAATGCATGTCGATTTTAATACTTTTCATTGTGTGAGCATGGAGGATGAGATATTTCAGTCTGTGCTCCGAGCGATTGATGGATATTATCTCCTCATTGAGCTTTTATGTATGCATGATATAATATCTACACAGGGTTAGGACTAGGATGCTAGAGGCAAGTCGGCTAGATGATGCATTGTAAAATATAGAGAATTGAATTTGAAATTGATGTCATGAGTGGATATAAAGGACAAAATTGAACTTTCACTAAGGACAAATTGGTGACACCAGTTTAAGCTAATCAAGTAAGTCGTCTTACTATCAGCATGATTATATTTAATGTTGTGTGTTGACATGTGCCCCGTGGTTTTGCACATGTCATATCGTTGATATTTTTGAATCGTATATGAAACGTTATGACTATGATATGATATGTATATGTTAGGATATATGATTTGTATGATAATGCTTATGGTATGATGTGTAAATGATATGTTTGACATATGATACGAGAAGGATGTGATAAATGTCCATGTAACGGTATGACCAAGATATGTTCATAAAACGATATGGTTAGGTTATGTATAGCAAATGATATGGTTAGAGTATGTATATGATTATCATAGATTGATAAAACGATATGGTTATGATATGTTCAAGCAACGGTATGGCTAAGAAACGTTCATGAAACGATATGAGTAAGATGCATTCATGATACGATTAGGTTACGTTTGGGAAACGATATGATTAAGTTGTGCTCATAAAATGATACACATGTTATATGTATAAGAACGTTAAGACTATGATAAGTTAGGGAACAACATGATCACGAAGTGTTTACGAAATGATGTGATCATGATAGGATATGAGAATGATGTGTGTGTGTGTATATATATATAATATGATATGTGCATGATGAGAATTGTTATGTCTGGAAGTACGAAAACGTTATGATATGACATATGTATACAATATGAACGATATGATATGATTGACATGCAAACGAAGAACTAGCATGAAATACAACCCTGACATTCTCATGCAAGATACGATAAATGATATGATAAACAATATGAGAAATGATATGATATGAACAAGACACTAGCGAGGTTGTATTGAATAATAATGAAAATGGAAAAATGTTGGAGCTCATGCATTATTGTGTGTTCATGCATTGGGAGATACTCATATTCCTTCACGAAAGTACGGACGCGTACACTACTAGGCAGGGAAATGTTTATAATGTTTATTATAATGTTGTCGTGACGGTCGCTATTTCTAACAGGTGTCTAGCATCAACAGCTTCTGGAGAATGCTCGCTTGACCAGAAAGGGGGCCCAGGAGATGTGTGAACCGACTGGTGGGTCCACACTCGCACGTGTGAAGCATGTGTAGAAAAATTAAGTACACATCCTAATTGCCCGTGAGGATAGCCACTGTAAGAAATAGACTATTATGATAGGTCTCATTCATGAAATTGTATGTGTTTACATTTAACCCCAATAGTGGGGTCACTTAATGAGTATTTCTTAAAATACGTAAGCCACGTGTTACTTCTAAAAGCAAGACATCTCGTACGGTTGGCGAACACATCGAAATTCGAGACCGTGACACATGCATAGGGTAGTTGCATTTATTTTCTTAGATTTAGACGATAATAAGATGTTTTAAATTTAAATGTTTATTTATTTCATTTAGTTTATTGTTGCTCGGTTTTAAAGATGTTTTCAAATACATAAATTCATGGTTGTGGTTTAAGATAAAATTTATGTTATGAAGAAGTTTAAATGAAGTATTTTCGCATTTAATGTTCATGATATATATATGGTAGCGACCCTAGATTAAGTAGAAAATTTAGAGTCATTATAAGCAGGCAAGCTATGGCCACACCTTCGCTGTCTGGTGGGAGAAAGTTCATATGCGTGTTAGTAAGAACCTACACTTGCTGTCTTAAGGTCATGAATCAAGTCAAGTAAGTTTACCACACACCCATGCCCAAAAGCAGAGTTAAGAGTTACCTAGGCCCTAAGTCCCTTGCCTTTTCCTAGAAAAATGTTAAACATAGATAAGTATTTAACATAGATAAGTATTTACAAATACTCAGTAAATAGCTCCACTGTTAGATAGAAGATACATCCACATACAATATGTATCATGACGGGTGGAACCTACTTTTTCATGAATATTCCATGAGCTCAACTTTCTTTTTCAGGTAGGATAAGATGCATAGTATTTATTTAGACACAGTTCATGCAAACACATATAAACCCATTAGGTGGGTTGTTAACGTACCCCTAGGCTTAACTATGAGCTAGTGCACGCTCACGTTGCCAAAAGCTAACAAACAAACAAAAAGAAACGTGAATAATATCGTGGTGTACACATCTGTACACGACATATGGAAGAAGTAACCTTTGTTCATATGACATACAACATGCCCGAGATCCCACATTAAAAATCAGAGTTCAAATAAGATGATGCACATAATACTTCAAATTCCTTAAGAGGTTTAGGTACATATTCATGGCATAATAAATAAAATTAACTAAACCAAGTATGGTTAGTTAACTACAAACATGTTTGTTTTGGAGAAAAATTGACCACCAATTAATACATAGATAAATACTAATATTGATAGGAAAAAAAAAAAAAGGGAAAGAAAATAGAATAATAGTAAGAGGCAACAGAAATTGGGTAGATCCTAAAAAATTTAAAGGCTGGCCTTGGATATCTCCCCATGGGAAGAGGTTGTGGAAGGGAGGAGGGGGTAGAATTTAAGCCAACCCTTTCAATTCCCTCCAACCTTCTTTTGTTTGAAAGCCAATCTTTTCCATATCCTTCCTCCAAGCTCGCATGCAAAGTCAGTTAATTAAACTTCCGCAAATTAAAAGAGAGAGACTCTCCACATTTAAGGGACTTCCTAGCTTCCCATGCCTTCTCCACCAAGGTGTAGTTGAGTGTATATGCTAATTGTGCCCCACATTGGTGGTTTAGAGTCTTGAAGGCCAATGCCAACGGGCGTGCGCGTGGCGGGGCTTATGCGCGCACCGGCCCCAACTATCAGCGCCGCTTCTTCCCTCTTCCTCTTTCTCTACCTCTTCCTCTACCTCTCGTCCTCGTCGTTAGTGCTCGTCTTGTCTGCCCCATCCGACACCGAAACTCTGCTTGAATTCAAGCGCTCTTTGACCTCGGCCAGGGCTCTTAGAGATTGGAACCCCAAGGTCCCTCCTTGCAACAACAACAAGCCCAATTGGGCGGGCGTGCTGTGTTTGAATGGCCATGTTAGAGGGCTGCGGCTTGAGAATATGGGGCTTAAGGGGGAGGTTAATGTGGATCCCTTGGTTTATCTGTCTCGTATGCGCACCCTGAGCTTCATGAACAATACCTTGGTTGGGCCTTGGCCTTCTGTTATTGGCAAACTACGCAATCTACGCTCCGTTTATCTTTCCTATAACCATTTTTCTGGTGCAATCCCGGACGATGCCTTCACGGGTATGAAATTTTTGAAGAAAGTGTTTTTGACCAATAATGAATTCAACGGCCAAATTCCCTCATCTCTCGCTTCCCTGTCTAGGCTTATGGAATTGAGACTTGATGGAAACAAATTCAGAGGCCAAGTCCCCCGTCTTGAAATGCCTTCTTTGAAGAAACTTAATGTTTCCAACAATGAATTGGAAGGCCCAATTCCTCGTAGCTTAAGCCACATGGATCCTTCCTCCTTTGCAGGTAACCGCTCTAATTCAACCTCTCATGTCCTTCACTTACCCATGTCATGTCAATAGAATCCTCAAAAAAAAGTTGTCGAACAAAGAATGTACTTTGTTCAAGGACTCTAGAGAAGGAGTCGAGCCTCGATTGAGAGGAGGCTGTTCGAGAGCTCCATAGATCTCAAGGGAGGCTAAAGAATGATCATGGGTTTTGGGTTTATAAGTTGAAACTAATTACACCTCTTCATATATGTCTTTTGTAATGAATGGTATTGCATTACAGGTAACCGTGATCTGTGTGGGGATCCATTTCCAGAATGCGAGAGAGCCCTAATTTCATCAGCAGGGCTACTCAAAATCGCAGTGATAGTCATAATTTTGGGGGTAACATTAGCAGTAATAGCTGCAATTTTCATCATAATGAATTTAAGGAGGCAGCCCGCCTTGCAATTAGGGAAGGGGAATCCCGGCGTTATAGAAGAGGATCAGAACAAATACATGAGTTCTAAGCCAACCACGGCGGTGGTTGGCGATGGATACAGATCGACGGAGTCGTCCGTAGCGCAGGCTAAAAGAGGCGCAGAACATGGGAAGCTATTATTTGTGAGAGACGACAGGGAGAAATTCGACTTACAAGACCTCCTCAGAGCATCCGCCGAAATCCTGGGCAGTGGCTCATTCGGCTCTTCCTACAAAGCAACAATACTCTGTAACGCCGTGGTTGTTAAGCGATACAAGCATATGAACAACGTAGGGAGAGAAGAGTTTCATGAACACATGAGACGCCTCGGCCGGTTGACGCATCCAAATCTACTCCCCTTGGTTGCTTATTACTACAGAAAAGAAGAGAAGCTCTTGATTTCGGATTTTGTAGATGAAGGGAGTTTGGCGAGCCATCTGCACGGCAACCACAACCTGGAGGAGCCAGGGATTGATTGGGCTACAAGATTGAAGATAATCAGAGGAATAGCAAGAGGAATGTCGTACCTCTACACATCGCTGCCAAGCATAGTAGCACCACACGGACATCTGAAATCATCAAATGTGCT
Organism: Cucurbita pepo subsp. pepo; assembly: GCF_002806865.2. Lineage (NCBI taxonomy): Eukaryota > Viridiplantae > Streptophyta > Magnoliopsida > Cucurbitales > Cucurbitaceae > Cucurbita > Cucurbita pepo. The sequence continues at coordinate 8,141,733 of NC_036640.1, forward strand.
GCTAGACGAGTCGTTAGAGCCTCTGCTTACGGATTACGGGCTAATCCCTGTGGCTAATGTAGAGCATGGACAGACATTAATGATGGCTTACAAATCACCCGAATACGCTCATCTCGGCCGTATAAGCAAGAAAACTGACGTATGGAGCTTCGGAATTCTGATACTGGAAATGCTAACAGGTAGGTTCCCAGAGAACTACCTGACACGAAATCACGACACGAAATCAGACCTAGCCACTTGGGTAAACAACATGATCAAGGAAAAGAAAACGTCGCTAGTGTTCGATGCAGAGCTAGGGCGAGCTAGGGAGAGCAACAAAGGCGAGCTGCTGAAGATGCTGAAGATTGCGTTGAGTTGCTGCGAGGAAGACGTGGAGAGAAGGCTGGATTTGAATCAGGTAGTGGCCCAAATTGAAGATCTGAACGACGCTGATTTGAGCGATAACGATGGAGATAACTTCGCTTCCACATCTCGCAACTCTCAAATGCCTGTTTGATCCATCCATTTACCTTCACAATCCGCTTTCGATTTGATTTCAGTATACCGTACCATCTTTATATTCTACAGATAGCCACCGGCGCCGTCGCTGACAGCTTGGATCCAGATCTCAACTCAATTCCAGCCTTCCTTATCATGTTTAATTTCAAGGACCTACACAATGAACAGATTAAATTTACTCTCTTCACTCTCTCTCTCCCTCTGTCTCTCTCTCTGTCTCTCTCTCTCGCTCGCCCGCCGCGAGCGTTTTATATTTTGTTTGAAGTCAGGTTGTTGATTAATATGTAATACAGGAATTCGGTATGAGTTTTGTAAAATTAGAGTTCACCGCTTTTGTTGGCACGTCCTTCCAATCTTCTTCATCTATTCATTATCAATTCTGCATCATATAATTATTACCACATACACTAAATTAAACTAATGCCCAACTTCGGATCTCTTTTATTTTTGTTTAATTACATCGTTTCAGCTTGCAAATCCATGGAGATATAGGTTTAGGATTGATATCAGTTGTTAGCTCTTATACCAATTGTTAGGAGATCGCTCAACAAGGATCAACAATCGCTCAACATCGCACACAACACGCACACTGGATCAACAATCGCTCAACATCCCACACTGAATCAACAACTACCAAATATCTATCATATCTTTACTAAATATCTTCCAATTAATAACTTTTTCATAGCATTTATTTATTTAAATATTATTGAATTAATTATATTATAATAAAATTCAATCTAAGTACTCATTATTAACTAAACACAAACACAGATGAAATAAATAACTCAAATTGATTTACTATGCTCCTCTTCATGATGTATATTATGAATATATTACTATGAAGGGATGATCAAAGATTCGTCGACACGTTTCTCATCGTGTTTATAGACGACATCTTAGTGTACTCAAAGACGGATCAAGAACACCAACATCATCTTTAATTGGTTCTAACCATTTGGAGAGAAACCAAGTTGTACGCTAAATTTTTCAAAAATTTTCAAGTGCAAATTTTGGTTACGACAAGTCTCATTTTTAGGACACATGGGTCAAAAGATGGAATTTCAGTAAACCCCACTAAAATTGAAGTGGTCACTAAGTGAGATCGCTTAACCACAGTTACTGAAGTCTAATTTTCTAGGGTTAGCAGGATATTAGTGGTGATTTGTACAAGACTTTACTAGAATAGTCTCGCCACTCACACAGTTAATGAAGAAGGGTGCTTCATTTGTATGGAGCGACGCATGTGAGGTAAGTTTTTAGGACCTAAAACAAAGTTTAGTATCAGCTCCAGTGCTTAGAGTGCCAGAGAGCTCAAAATCATATGTGATATATAATGAAATCTCAAAGAAGGGACTATGATGCGTACTAATGCAGCATGGTAAGGTTGTCGCATATACGTCCCATCAGTTGAAGGACTATGAGAAGAACTACCCTACGCACAACTTAGAGCTGGGTGTGGTGGTGTTTGCACTTAAAATTTGGCTACACTACCTATATGGAGAAAATACTCAGATTTATACCGATCACAACAGCTTAAAGTATTTCTTCTCCCATAAAGAACTGAACATGAGACAACGAAGGTGATTAGAGTTGGTGAACGATTACGACATAAACATTCAGTACCACCCTGGAAAAGCCAATGTGGTTGTCGATGCTCTAAGCTAGAAAATAGCACACTCATCAACCCTCATTACCGGAGAGTCACGAATGCACGCGGACTTCAAATGAGCTAAGATAGTCGTAGTAACTGAAGGAGTGGTAGCTCAAATGGCAGACTCACGATCCAACCCACACTTTGACAGAGGATTATTGAATCTCAACAAAAGAACCCTAGTCTATATAAGATTTTGAGTTAGTTAACAGCGGGTCTAGGGGACAGTTTCTCAAAATCATTAGATTACAGACTGTTATGTCAATGACGATTGTGTGTTCCAGCAGTGGAAGAGCTAAGGAACAAAATATTGACTGAGGCTCACAACTCGTCATTCTTTATGCATCCAAAAGGTACTAAGATGTATCAAGATTTGAAACAACACTTCTGATGCCGAAGTATGAAAAGAACATAGAAGAATTCGTGAGTAAGTGTTTGGGGTGCCAATAAGTAAATTCCTAGACAGAGGATGACAAGATTATTGTAGCCCTAGAGTATACTGGAATGGAAGTGAGAAAATATTGTTATGGACTTCATCGTAGGCCTACCTAAAACACTAAAGGAATATACAATAATCTAAGTGATTGTCGATAGGTATATAGTGGATAATTGGGTCCATGTGAAAGAGATTGTAATACTGTATGGGGTTCTAGTGTCGATAGCGTCAGATCGAGACCCACGCTTTAGGTCAGCATTTTGGCGCAGACTCTAGAAAGCGTTAGGTACTTGCTAGATTTTAGTATTTCTTTCTACTCCCAAACAGACGGTCTGATAAAACATTTGAACCAAATTCTAGAAGATATGTTGCGCCATGCGTATTGGATTTTAATGGGAGCAGAGACTCCAAATTGCATCTGATGAAACTCACATACAACAGTAGTTTTCAAGCAACTATTAGAATGATATCGTTTGAAGCACTAAAAGAAAGCCGTATAGGTCCCTGTAGTACTCGGATGAAGTGGGTGAACAAGAACTAATGAGACTTGAGTTAGTTCGAATTACCAATGATGCCATACAAAAGATTAGGACAATAATGCACACAGCTCAAAACAAACATAAGAGTTACATTGATATATAAGGCGTAAGAGTCTGGAGTATGAAGTAAGAGACATGATATTCCTGAGAGTGGCCTTAATGAAAGGTGTCTTGAGATGCAGGCACAATGGCAAGTTAAGTCCTCGATTCATCAGACCCTTCAAAATCCTAAACCGAATTGAAACACAAGCACATAGGCTAACCCTATCATCCTCCCTCTCAAGTGACATTTCACGTGTCAATGCTTAGAAAATATATAACAGACTACATTCACGTGATAGACTATGAGCCCTTGTCGAGGACTTGAGTTATGAGGAGAAACGAAATTAAAACCTTAAACAAAAAATTAAATTAAAATTTGAGAACATTGGATTTTAGTTTTTTTTTTTTTTTTTTTTTTACTAAGAATGTTTGATGATTAATCCACCGTACATAAATGGTATGAAAGTTATCAAAATGGAAATAACAAATGGAAAGATACCTCTGATAATAAGACAAATATTAGATATTTCACTCCTTAAAATATAAAATATAATTTATTACTAAATATCGTGTTACCGTTTAAAAAAAAAAAAAAATTAAAAAAAAAAAGAAAGAGGTGAAATTTTGTTGTGGTTCCAGTTGGCAGGGGGCGTGGAAACGTGGCAGCCAAGGAAGCTTGTGCAGTGGCAGTGATCGTGTCGCGTGATCATGCCTGAGGTTGGGAGAAATACCATAAAGATTAAAAAGGAGTCCACCGGCAGCTTAACAAGCTGAAGAAAGCAGGGATGGGAGAGGGCGAAGAATCAAAGACGAAAGCCGAAGCAGGAGTTGAAATCCAGGTGCGCGTTTTGTGTTGTAACTTCATAGTTTATAACCCCATACGGAAACGGCGTAACGCTTTGAGGTATGGAATAATACAGGAGAGAGGAGAAATATTCTTCTTCTACAGACCTAAAGTTGGAAAGCAAGAGGTCCATGGCCCTGACCACGTGCAGCGCTTCTACATTATTCTGCGTCCGGAGTCGGGGGAGAGGGCGGTGGAGGAGAAACAACTCCCTAATGCGAGTACCAGCCGCACCCAGGTTCATTCATTAACCCAAATCTCCCCTTTTTTCACCCTTTTTGGAATATGCTTTTTGGAACCACCTTTTCATACCACTTGACACGACAACACCAAAAAAAAAATAAAAATAATTATTTTTCTAAATTGTTGGTGTAAATCATTTTTCTAAATTTATTCCTAAAATTCTTAAATCATTTTTTTTTTTAACTAATATAATTATGTTTAGTAACTTTTTGTTACCCTTACCTATTTACCTAGGAAGTGAACATTGAAAAGCAACCCCTGTTGCGGTTCATGATCATGGGTCGAAAAAGGCTGCCAAACCCAGCCCAAAAGCGTCGACCATACTGGGGATTCGTAGATATGGTGACAACCAATGTCCAAGACGTCAAGGCCGCCCTCCAAGAAGGTAAAAACTCGGAATCGAATCACTTCAGCAATTCTCTTCTTAAATCTCAGCACTTCCAATGTGTAGCAGGGGAATACGAGACTTGGACGAGAGGACATCGACACATTTCGGCTGCAAGAGCTGTAGGCGAAGGCATTTACCGGTTAGTAAGGCATAATAAAGCAGACACACACACACATTTGATCTACAAGCTGGAGTTTCCCTCAGAGGATGAGGAAAACGAGCCTCAAAACTCGTTTAACATTCAAAGGGAGGGCTCGTTTCTGATAATGATAAAGAACCCAGATGTAGAGGGGGATGGTTCTCGCAACAAACGAAGGGCTCAATTCCCAGCCCACCTGCAAGGGGAGTTTGGGCATACGCGGTTTCACCCGGCAGACCCGCCGGACTACTTGAATTTTGAAGGGTGCGAGTTCTTGCTCATATCCGCCTCGGATGATATAGAACAGGAGCTGGGGTTGGAGCTCACCGCTGCGCCCCATGAATGTGATTTGGTGAAGACGTTTGGCGAGACGACCTCGACCCAGCCTCTTCTCAAGGGCACTTGGGTATAGTGTAGTAAGGTACTAGAATAAATCATATCTCTAATAATCTACTGTGGGTGTGGGTCTAGTAAAATAGATCATATCTGTAATAATCTAGTTTACTATGAATAATCTTTTACTATGAACCCGTATGAACAAGAAGAAGCTATGATTTCTTGGTTTGTTACTACGTCTATGATTAGATTTATTTCATGATGATTTATTATAAATATAATTTTCATTATATGAGGTTGTGATTCATACGGATCACAGTGCCCATGAATGTGATTTAGTGAAGACTTTTGGCGAGACGGCCTCGACTCCGCCTCTTCTCAAGGGCACTTGGATCTCTTCTCGAGGGCACTTGGGTCTAGTGTAGTAGAATAGATCATATCTGTATAATTTACTGATTTACTTATTTACATGAATCGATACAATCTATGATTTCTTGGTTTGTTATCAAATTACTTATTTACATGAATCTATAAAAATCTATGATTTCTTGATTTGTTATCAAATTTATGATATCTATAATTATAGTTTGTTACAAATATAATTCTTAATTATACACATTTATAAATACATGAGGTCGTGAGGTATATAGGTCACTGGAATACTAATAAAAAATAATTAAAAATAATAATACTAAATTATGAAGATATTTAAAGGTATTATTATTATTATTATTATTATTATTTTGAAAGTTGTTATTGAATTTAAATTCAGGATGCTGTTTTTTATTATTTAGCAAAAAGGAAAAATATGTATAATATTGATAATATAGAATTATAATTTTTCCGACAAAATCATTTGATGACCACCAGCTCACTTTGCTTATGTTCTCGGGTAAAAATAAATAAATAAATAAATAATAAAAATAGAGTTAAACTGTCGTTCGACCTTTAAAAAAATTAAATTTTGGTTAGACATAAAATCATTTTATATACTTTTCAAATAGATAATTTTTTTAAAATTTTTTAAAATGTTCGAAAAAAACTGAAAATAAATTATATATTTTGGTGTTAAAATTTATTATATAAAGGATATTTTTGAACTTTTAAAAGACATTTTTGAAATAAAATAATAAAAAAATTTAAGAATACTTTTAAACTTTTTTTTCGAAAATTTAAGATTTATTTAAACCTCTGAAAGTTAATATATATATATATATATATATATATATATATATATATATATATTTATTTATTTAAATGAAATAGAAAATTTTAATGTTATTTTTATTAATTTAACCTAAAATTAAAATCCCGATTAAATAGTGTAGTGTAGGTTATCCTTTGTCGTGGGATGTTTCCCCATTTTTTCTGTTTTTATAATTTCTTTCGGTAGCCATTATCTCAAAATCGGAAGAGCTTCTTCGTTGTCGTCCCAGTTTCCAGCTGCAATGGCGGATTCAAATTCACCGGCGACCCAAAATTCCCTCCACCAAGACAACAATACTGCAACTCCCATGGCGTCTTCAGGAGGAGCCCAAAGAAGAAAGCTTCCTTCCCCACAGGAACTCGTATCCCACTACGAATCCCAAGGCCTCACTTCTCACGATGCTTCAATCAAGGTGATCGAAGACCTTCAAAATGCTCTTGTAAGGATCATCTCCTCCGGCAGAGGCAAGAAGGACAAGCTCCTGGTGGATACCTCAAGGAAGATCGACGCCACTAATACCCGTCTTGCCATTCTCGACCTAAAGTTGGACTCCAAGCCCGGCTATGCCCAGACTTTTGCCCTAGGCTTGGCTTCTGGATCTGTTTTGAATGGAATTGGCGCCGTGATGCCCCATGTTTTTGGGGCTCTCGCCAATATTTGGAGCTCTGTTAGTAAATTCACTAAGCATTCTTCTTGAATTGGAACGAACGTCGTTCTTCACTTTTGTGATTTTGTTTTCCTTTTAGTTAGTCGGGATTTTTCTGGTTGTTTTCCGATCGATTATGGTTAGATACTCAGAAAATGCTAATATTTGATTATTGATTTTCGATTTCCATCAAGGATTCTTTCTCATCCATTACAAATCAATATAGGTAAACGAAAAGAACGTCGAAATCAAACATTATCTCTTCCAGATGACGCTGTTCTCTTTTGCAGGGGAAAGTGAGGAAGGCTGGCAATGCTTTAGAAATCTTGAACAAGGACATCCAGGCAGGTTACTATCTTAATTAAGTGTAAATGTTTTTATATTCCAGCTCAAATACTGCTCTGATGGTGGCCAACTCTATCTGAATATCTCTGTGAGTTCTTGTGCATATGAAGAGGTATCACCTTAATATGTTGTTTGATGCATGCTGATATATGTGCTAGCTGCTAGGAGTTGCCTGTTGATGTTTGCAGGGAGATAAACTGGCTATACAAGAAAGGTATTCACTGGCCTATAGGAAAACCTCTGTTTTAGTTTGAAAAGAGGGATATTTGAGCTATAATTTAGGTAAACAAGGCTCATGGCTTGTCACATATGTGTTTTAGAGGCTCCTGCTTTCTGGATGGTAAGCCGGGAGCTAGCTAGAGTGATTGGAAAGGGTAGTACAGGGGATGTCTAAAGTAAACCAAGATGGGGCTGTATAGACCATTAACGAGTCACTAAGGATAAAGTCCCCTGTGTCAATGCCTAGGTTGTCTACATGAATTAATGTCGCTACCCTCGAGTTTCTTCCACATCTTCTTGTTCTTATAACTTGAAGATGAAGTCTGTTCGTAATGATTAGATTGCATCAATTTGTGTCCACTTTTAATACAATGTGTGCGTCTATATGTTAGGAAAAGTCATTCGTTATCATATGATTGTTAGGAATTAGAGACCTCCACAATCACAAAGTACTCAAACAGTTAGAATCATGGACATCCACAATGGTATGATATTGTTCATTTTAAACCTAAACTCTCGTGGATTTGTTTTTGGTTTTTTGAAAGACATCCACAACCACGAGCATTTGAATAGCCGGAATCACGACCTCCAATAGTAAAATATTGTGCACTTTAAATATAAACTCTTTTGATTTTGCTTTTGGTTTCATGAAAGATTTCCACAATCACGAAGCACTCGAATAGTCGGAATCTTGAATCTCCACAATAGTATTATCTTGTATACTTTAAACATAAACTCTCCTGATTTTTCTTTTGGTTTTATGAAAGACCTCCACAATCACGAGCATTCGAATAGCCGGAATTACAGACGTCTAGAATGGTATGATATTGTCTACTTTAAACATAAATTCTCATGTTTTGCTTTTAGTTTTATGAAAGACCTCCACAATCACGATCGGATGATATTGTCCACTTTGAACATAAACTCTCGTGATTTTGCTTTTAGTTTTATGAAATACCTCGACAATCACGAATCACTCGAACAGTTGGAATCACGAACTTCCACAATGTTATGAAATAGTCCAATTTGAACATAAACTCTCATGATTTTGTTTTTGGTTTTATGAAATACCTCCACAATCACGAAGCATTCAATAGTTGAAATCACGGACATCCATAATGATATGATATTATTCATTTGAACGTAAACTCTCATGACTTTGTTTTTTGTTTTACGAAAGAGTCTCGTACAAACGGGGATAATATTCTTTCCTTATGAACTCATGATCTTATTCTCCCAAGAATCTTTAACAACAATTTCTTATGAGATGTTTTTGATGATCTCAATATCACTTATCAAGAAAAGATCCCCCAGATAATTAGACTATCAATTGTATAGTCATTGAGGAGTCGAGAAGGTGTCAAAACGTTCAGGATCCAATGGAATGGCCTGCATAAATGTGTAAAGAGAATGTGTTACCAATTTGCCCATCTAACCTTGTATCTTTCTAAGTTGGTAAAAATTATGATTAAAAGTTGGATCTTGCTTTCCAAACAATTTCATATCCACACAATCATATAACGGCCAAGTTGTTGTTTAAAAAATCTTATGATCAATTCTACCTGGGGATCGTAAAATCTATCATCAAACACTAGAGACTAATTAATAAAATTAAGATTCAAACGTGTTACTTTATGAATCTAAGTCGGATATTAAGATGGATAGAAACTAAATTAGATTGTATCAGTTTCTGGATTTTACAGCGAACGCGGAGGACAAAAAATTGGGGACAGAATCCATCTCGCTTTCTGATAAAAATTAGCCGGACACCATTTCGTTTCTTTCCCCTGTTCTGATTCTCACTCCCACTGGTTCTGCTGTTGATTGACCGCAAAATGTTGATTTCGCTGGCTCCTCGATTCCCAATCCTTGTAATGCAGCAGACCCGCTCCTCCGACTCCAACCCTCGGCGCGGGTTTGGAAACAAGGAAGACAATAAAGTACGTATGCATGTTTATGGTGTTTTTTTTTTGAGTTGCTACGGCTTTTGTATCTTGAAAATGTACTGCGGATTGGATATATATGATTGCGCACATTTTCCCTGGTTACTTGCGAGGTTTCTGAATTATCGTATCCGGCTATGGTTGTTTCGTTATTTTGAGCTCCGATTTGACCTCTGTTTTTTATACGCATAAGTTCTGGGCCGATATGAATCTCGACTATCGAACACACATAATCATGCATGGTTTAGTGGGAAAATAAGTTGAATTGTTTCTATTTTAGTACATGGTGGATTGATTTAGTATAGTTTAAGATTTTATTTTGAATCTGTAATTGTTTGAACATAAATTTTCTTTCGAAAGGAAGTTTCTAATTTTGATCATGACTACGGTTGGAGTGGAATCTGATTATTACACTGACTAATGAAATTGTTGATTAAAGAAAGATTTGTTGTCATGAGAGTAAAACAGCATAAAGTTCAATAGATTTCCTACTTCCTCAATGTTATCATAAATTGGAAAGAAACAAAAAAGTCTTGCTCAAAACATCTTTCCGTGACTGTCTTGAGCTATAATTTTAATGGGATTCGTTCAAAGCACACAAGCTTTCTTCGATCATCCTCAAATGCTCAACTTAGAATGATAGAAATACCTCAAGTCTCCCATGTACAACCCCACACTTTGGAAGCAAAAAGCAGAACTACAGCAGTCTGTTAAGATTCTTTGCATTACATTAGTCCATGATACGCCAATTCAAACAGAGAACGAAAGTTGTGGTTCCGTGCATAAAGTCTCAAGTGTCAGTCCTTTCTCTATAGCTTTGTTTAATATTTCTTTGTTTCTGCTATTGATTTGTTCTTTTTCGTTACTTGTTACTGATTTGAATGCAAGCTCGTAGGATCATTGTTAGGCTGATTCTATAGGCATTGCGAGCAAATTTTTTGATTTTGCCTTGTGGATGTTCTGCTATTTTCTGCTATTCTCTCTTTTACATCAATAGACGGAGGTAATAAGCTGTATTTTTCGATGATCCATCTCTACCCCACCCAAGTCCCCGTGTGCAATTCTATAGTTGTGTTCGAATTCCTCTCCCGTGTCTTCAAATTGTTAGCTGAGTTATAGCCATCATCTGCTATCTTATAGCAGTATAGTTGGCTTCTTTTTTCCTCCCCTCTGTTAATAGATATTATTAATATGCTATACAATCATTTTATAATCATCTATTTTTCTGTGTGTAATTGAGGCATCATTAACTCTGCTTTGTTATTATACACTCAGGCCAACAAAGCTGGCAATTCGAGCAACCGGAAGGGTAGGGTGTCACAACCAAGGTATTCCAAAATAGTTTAATTTTTTGAAAATTTGAATTTATTTTTTATTGTGTTTGAAACTTTGTGCTTTACTGCTTGTTGGGCGTTTTCAGTTATTGCACAATGTTGATGCTTTCTAGCATTCTCATTCATTTCAAATACAGACACATTCCTTGTTCTTTATTTTTTTCGCATATCTGCATTGCTACACTGTTCTCAGACATTCTTTTGACAACTTTAAGAATCAACAGATTTTTGCTACTGTTCTGGAACAACTTTTGCTCTGCCATTGATGTCTAATCCTACACTATCTTTTCTTCTACTTCTACACTTGCTGAAATTATTTTCTTTCTTAAACCATCATCCTTTAAAGTTGCTGACACACTACAAGAACTTTAAAAACTTGAAGAGCATAACCACAAAATCAGTAAATGAGAGAATAGCAAACACTGAAATGTCAAACACTGAAAGACAAACATATCTGCTGCATCTATCCATCCTTTTTTGTTTTTGATTTTTTTCCTTTCTTCCAACCAACTCCTCTAGTTTTATTTTTTTTCCTCTCCCTTCACACTTAAAACTTTCTTTCCAAATATTTACAATAAAGAACACTTATTTCTTATCTTTGATTCATTGAAAGCCATCCACCATTGACCTATTGAATGATAAGGAGTAGCACCAACTAAATGCGTGAAGACGGAAGATCACCAACTTGAAGACACAAGATCCCTAAAATTGAACTCCTCTATATGGGTAAACATCGACTACAAATGAAGTGAAAGCCCTTTACAAGAGGATATTCAATAACATATTGAATATCTAAATATATATATAAAAAAGAAGCATCCTTCTCCTATTACAAACAATTGTGTGCAATGAGAAGTAGTAAAAGGGGTTATTTCTCTAAGTCGATGTCAGTNTTTTGTTGCAATTCTATGAACAAATAAAAAAAAAAGGGGAAAAAGAATGAAGAGAAATAGAAAGAAAGAATAGCAAGTTAGTGACCTTGTCCCCCTTTAGAATGAAAAGTAACTGACTAATTGAAAGAATACACTTGTAGAAGGGGTGACTGGATTAATAACTGTACAAGGCTGGACATGCTATCTATATGGTGTTTAATTTTACACTGTCATCGGCAAATGTTCTCTAATCTAATGAAAAATTTGGGATAAGAGCTGATCAGTTTTTATGTTTTTGCAATCTCCAAATTATCTTCTCAATTTATGTGAGTTTCACTTTTTGGTGACTTTGCTAATTTTGTGTTTTCCTTTGCTTTTCACTCACTGCTGATGTAGGAAACCAATTCCAAAACAATCCAGTACAGTTCCCACACGTAAGTGTAACTAATTTTCCTGTAAGTTTCTTCATCATTTTCTTTTTTTGATCTTTTAATTCAAAGGCTTATGTAATTTTACATTTTTGCGGGACATGCATTAGTTCTGAGTTGGCGGGCTTGGATAGCAAGGGAGCTTCCATGCTTTCTTTCGTGAGGTGAGTAAGTGACTGAGGGAGAGTTGGAGCTTTTATTGATAGTGATGCCTAAATGCTGAAAGCTACGTGTTATAGAAATTTAGATTAAAAAGACAACAAGCCGCCGAGACTAATGTATCTTTAACATTATCCTTGAACGACCATCAAACAGATGTGTGAATGTGTTAGACCCCCAATTGTGAATACTTCCTCTTGGAGGGACAATAAAGGGAAAATACCTAAGGAGGTTTGTTAGAATGCATGTGGGTGTTGGTGGAACGTGGAGTATAGGTAGCCCAGTGTAGGTGTAGGTCTGGCTATTGCATTTGGGAAGGTTTATGTACGCTTTGCTTGTAGGGTTTTGGGTAGGAAGTATTTTGTGATAGAACAATGTTCGAAGGGAGAGATTACCAACCCTCTTGAAATGGACTGGGTGTTCTGGCTCTTTTGCAATCATTTTCCTACTCGTAATATCAATATATCTTGTAAGGAAGTTGAATCATGACAAGTGGTATTAGAGCACGTTCAATATTGGGGAAGATTGGGAAAACGGTACAATAGAAGATCAATGAAAGGATGGATTCAACAGAGAAGAGTTAGGTGGAATCCACGAGACTGCGATAGAGAAAACAATGGATGCCTTGGTAGTAGAGAGGAAGGAGAATCGAAGGACCAGCGAGGAGACAAAGAAAGCTTTAGTTGAATCGCAACATTTGTTGAATAAGCTTGCCATGAAATAGCTATCTGTAGGGAAATCTCGATGTCATTTGTCACAGAGACATCAAGAGAAAAGTTCATGAAGAAGAATATAATTGTTCATTTGGTACAAAATAGAGGAAGATGAAACCTCCTTGAAGAAAAATATGGGAATACAACAAGATCAAATCAAGTTTAAGAAGGTGGTAATGCTTGTGTGCTCAGCTGAGAATCTGGACAAATGGATGTTCATTGCTTTGCGTTACTATCAGATTCACTAGTTATCGAATGAAGAAAAGCTCATTGTGTCTGTTGTTATTTTTTTAGGGAAGAGTGCTTAATTAGTTCCGATTGATTATGAATGAGGGGATGAGTGACTGGAGTGACCTAAAGAGAAAAATGTTTAAGCGTTTTTGGCCACTACAGGAAGGAGCATTATGCACACATTTTTTGGCCGTAAAACAAGAAGATAAGGTGGCGGATTACCGACACCAGTTCAAAGAACAGACAGCACCTTTACAACACTTGACAGATGAATTGTTGGAAAAATTCCTTCACTAACGAATTGGACTCAGTGGTAAGGACTGAAGTTCTTTATTTCAAAGGCCTGTTGGGCTAGATGATATCATGGATACAACCCAGTTGGTCAAGGATCGTATAAAAAATACAACAAAAAAAGCCGAGGACCCAGCTGCATACAAGGTTAGTAAATTCTCACCTACTTAATACCCAAGTGCCCAAAAGAATACGACCAAATCATTCCAATCGCGACGAACGTCCATTCAAAAGATAAACAGACTATAAATTCCAATGGCTGGGGAGTGGAGGCAAATGACGAGAAAATTGGAGCTATGGTGTAATGTCTAGTTGCAACGATGTGGAAGGAATTCTGTGGGCTCCTGGGCTTGATAGGATACTAAGGGCGATTTATGGTCAATTATGGAGAAATCACAGCCCCCTGCATTAGTTAGCGAGTATGAATACCTGTGCTTGATCAGATACTAAGGACGATTTATGGTAAACTATGGAGAAATCATGGCCCCCTGCATTAGTTAGCGAGTACGAATATGTTTGTGTGGAATGAAGAAGCAAACATTGCTCAAGCTCAAGAATGCTACGAAGACACTACCAATGCTAGCTTTGCCCAATTTCTCCATTTCATATTTGATGGATACTGATGTGTCTAGCACAGGGATCGGGGCCGTTTTGTCACGGAACGGCTGACCAATGCCTTTCTTGAGCCAAATCTGCCTATGGTCCAAGTACGCTTATGAAAGAGACTTGATGGCTACTACTTTGGCTTTCTAGAAATGGTGACCGTACCTGTGACTTTCTAAAACAGAGAGAGATTCAACCAAAGTCTTATAAGTGGGTTGCCAAGCTGTTAGGGTACCACTTTGACACTGAGTACAAGTCGGGACAAGAGATCCAAATGGCTGATGCTCTTTCTTGTACTCTTCCAGCGGTCCATAGCTACTCTTTGGGTGCCGTCTTTGATTGATGTAAAAGAGGGTAATAAAGGAAGTTCATGAGGATCAGAAGTCACGCTCGATTATTGAGGAAATACAGAGGGATGAGGATAGTGTACCCAAGTACACACGGAATCCGAAAAAATTAATGAACGAAGGAAGATTGGTCTTGTCATGAGGATCAGAAGTCACATTCAATTATTCAGAAATTTCAGAGGGGTGAGGAAAGTGTACCCAAGTACACACGGAATCCGAACAAATTAATGCACAAAAGAGATTGGTCTTATCCTAGGATTCAAGGCTGATTCCCACCATTATCCACTTATTTCGGAGAACATTCGGGGTTTTTCAGAACCTATGAAAGGTGGAGGGGAGAATTATATTGGGCAGAAATGAAAGCTGATGTCAAGAAATATGTCAATAGTTGTGTGGCTTATCTACGAAACAAGTCTCAAGTTGTGTCCCTGGCAGGCTTATTACAACAAAACAAGTCTTAGGCTGTGGAACCGGAAGATGTGAGAGCACTACAGTGGAGTGAGGCTCACACGAATTGGGAATGCTTAATCAAGTGGAATCACATGCCTGAATACGAAGGCACATGGGAGTTATTTAAATTGATGGACAATTTCCAGACTTTCACCTTGAGGACAAGGTGTTTCTCATGGCCGAGGGAGTTATGAGGCCCCTCGTGAAAACGTACTCTAGTATTGGGGGCACTTATGAAGCCCCTTGAGGACAAGATGTTTAGTTGTTGGGGGCACTTAATTTCTCCTTTGTATTCAAGTTATACAAGGTGGTGACTTCTTGCTCCACGCTTTTCATTGATCCCATGTCGGAATGAGCCTTGTGGTTTTGCCCCCATTATATTATAACTGTACCATCTCTAGAGCATAACCCTTGCTTGTTATTTTCTCTAGTAAGAGGACTTGACTGTCGATGTGACTCCTTGAAGAACTTTTGGTTCAACGGTGCATTTAGTAGGGGCTTGAGGGTTTCAGTAAACCATTGGAGGGTGCTTCAGTGAATTGATATGGTGAAGGTTTTGTCCCTTAAAGTTTCAAAAAGGCGGACTCTGGAGCCTCAAGAATTCAGGTCGACTTCAATGATGGGGGTTTTTTTCAGTCAATTGAGATGGAATGGTGTTGTTATGGGTGGTTCATGGTGGGTGTCTAGGTTTTGGTTGGCAAGTTCATTGGTTTCCAGCATGGTTGGGTGGGCTGGGGGGAGGGAGAGTCATGAGAGACTTTTTCTGCAATTCAACCACAATTGTAGTAATGATTTCTAGTTTATTGCGTTTTCCTAGAACTTGGTCCAGGTCAGTATGCATAGCTCACATAGCCACTAAGTTTTATTTTCTAAGATCCTCCTTTTCATATACCAGAGCATTGGATGACTTTCTATCCACAAGCTGTCGTTCAATCAATTGGCCATGCCATTGCACATGCTAGGAATTTTTTCTTGTTTTTCTAATTTTTTTTCTCTTTTCTCATGCCTAGTTGTTTGCCTTTTTACAAAGCTTGGAAGGTGAAGGTGTCTAAAAAGGACATCGCTGACGGCTGATAGGAGGCTTTGATATTGTGCTGTTGAATACTTTTATTTGGGCTGTTTCTCCTCTCTTAGGCTATCCCCTTCCCTCTCTTTTTGTTGATACTTAGAGCTACTGCACGTAGATCTGGATTTTTTTTTTAAATTTTTTTGCATGGCATACTTTTAGTGGGCTTCTACTTTTATTATAACATTCTTCATCATGATAGTTCTTTTCCTCTCTCCTTTTCTTTCCCCTTCTCTCTCACTCTCTCTACTAGTTCTTTTTCAGTTGGAATTTTTTTATTCTTTTTTTTTATAAGATCCTTCTTTGGTCCCCAATTTCTTTTTGTTTCGATTGTGTAGAGGCACCTGCTGTGACTTCCCGTTACGATGAAAATTCTTATAACACATCTTTGGACCCTTCATTTGAAAAACGACTAGAAGCAGTTAAAAGGTATTATGCAGGACTGTTTTGTTCTCTTAGTTGTTTTATTCTTTATCCCTCTGTCGATGACTAGAAGCAGTTAAAAGGTATTATGCAGGACTGTTTTGTTCTCTTAGTTGTTTTATTCTTTATCCCTCTGTCGATGCTTGTTAGTAAAAGACATTTCATGCTCTCAAAATGTTTTTTTTTCAGTGCTTTTAAATAATTATCAATGTCTACTAACGTCTTTTATGATCTCATTCTACTGAAGGGTGTCATTTTGTTTTTATCAATAATTCGTCACTAGCATCCAAAGAGAAACATAGAACCTAGCGAGAGATCATACATCACAAGGAGCTCTTCTCTACTCCTCTAACGGTTCTATTGTTCCTTTCATCTCACAAACCCCACAACTTGCCAGAAAAATCTCCTATTTTCTCGAAATGACAAATGGAGAAATAACTCCTCGATCATCTTGCTGGAATCTTTGTTATTGGAATTTGGAAGCCAAACACATCAAAAAAGTAACTCCACATAGGTTGTGCAAAGTCGCAGCTCCAAATGATATGATCCTGGTTTTCCTCTGCCCTTGAATAAAGAATGTAACAAAATGAAATGATCAAAGAGGACAACTTCTTCAAAAGTTGATCAAAAGTGTTCACTCTTCCGTGGATAGCTTGCCAGACGAATACTTTCACATTCTTTGGGGACGCTAAAACATACTCACTAGAAGGAGAAGGGTCAAATAAGCGGTGAAAGAACGAACGAACTAGAGGAAAAACCTCTAGTAGGATCAAGGCTCCAAAGGAGAATATCAGGTATCAGGGCCTGATACCCTTGGCCGGCTCCAACACAATTTCTCTGTTGATATCTTTCAACCCTCACTTCATGGGCGTCATTGGACCCATATCTTTCACCCCCACAATTTACAATTGGAGCGGCTTCCCTTTTTTAAACCGTAGGCTTCCATGAGGCTTTTCCTTTCTCAATAATATTGTATCGGCTAGTCCCAGAAGATTCACAGTTTAATTTGAAGTTGGTCTCTTTAGGACCCATAGAAACATCCATGGTCCTTAGAAACCCTTCAGCTCTTTTAGGCCAACTATTTTTTACCCTGTCAGTTTTTGAAATTAGATCTGTGGACCTTAAAAAGTCTT
The DNA here is from genome assembly GCF_002806865.2 of Cucurbita pepo subsp. pepo. Classification (NCBI taxonomy): domain Eukaryota; kingdom Viridiplantae; phylum Streptophyta; class Magnoliopsida; order Cucurbitales; family Cucurbitaceae; genus Cucurbita; species Cucurbita pepo. Next base: position 8,159,262 of record NC_036640.1, read on the forward strand.
CAGCACCTTTAGGCCCATCACATTTTGACCCCTCAGCCTTTGAAAAAAAAACCCGTGAGCTTTAAAAAAATGATCTTTTCTGGATTGTTATAAATGAAAACTCGTAGTATATATAGTAACTTCTTCAACCCATTAAAATGAGTCCACTTCTCTTTCTTCTGGGCATGAAGCATATATTTCGATATGTTGATATTCCTACTCCAGTTCATGTAGGGGTTTACCATACTGAATTGTAACTTCTGAGAATTATAGAAAGAATAAGAAAGAATATGCAAGAAAGGAAGGAACAGTAAGTCCTCAACGAGAAGGAAATAAATCCTGTATAATCGAGGAAAACAATTTTTTAAAAGTTCTGTTGCAGTTTTTAATTTCAGCTTGTAAAATTTATCGAAGTAGCTAAATCATTTGGCAAACTTTCTGAACACTTCAACTTTATAATGAAAATTATACAGATCAGCACTTGAGAAGAAAAAGGCAGACAATAAAAAAGAATTTGGAGCAATTGACTATGATGCACCAGTGGAACCGGAAGAGAAAACAATTGGACTTGGTACCAAGGTAAGAAATGTGTGTTTCAGATCGATTTTATTTTTTCTTTTTATATAATGCTAATTCAACTGTGTTGCAAGTAGATTGGAATAGGTGTAGCTGTTTTGGTCTTTGGCTTAGTTTTTGCTCTCGGAGACTTTCTGCCCTCTGGAAGGTATTGCATAGGTACTTTTATGCGTTAGTTTTCCAAAAACACTTACATTTTTTGTTCTTGATTTACGACATGAATAATGGCATTGTGAATGTGCTCTTTCAAATGTCTATTATTTTGGGTGCCCACTTGCTTTTACAACTAGATTTATTTATTTATTTATTGAAATTCAAATTGAGTTCTCTTTAAGCAAAATAAACGAATATACAAGGACATACAAAAATGGTAGTCTCCAAAGGAGTTCAAAGACTCCAATCCAGNAAAAAAAAAAAAAAAAAAAAAAAAAAAGGGAAAAAAAGAGGAAAAAAATCGAGTAAGAAACACTCACAAGCATTAAATCCAACCTCCCAAACCTCCTTCAAAGATCTCTTGACCTTTTATTTTAACAAGAAACAATTTCTCATCGATATAATGAAAATGAATAATTGTTCAAGGGATACAAACTCCCCAAGGAAGTGAAAAAAAAAATTACAAACAGAAAATACAACCACGTAGAGATTAATCATGAAAATAAATAGACATTTGAAGAACAAAAAATGTTTTCAATATATTCACCCAAAAGACTTAAAAGAGCTTGCAAAAGAAAGCTGAAGCTATATGACTAGGCCTCCACCAAACACTGAAGATCCCTCGACCCTGTAAAAAATCGTACTATTCTTCTTGAGCAAAATACTCCATAACTCGGGGGGAAGATTGCCAAAGGGCTATACCTTATCCAAAAGGAAGTGTTTTGAAGCACCTCCTTGATTACAGAGCAACAATCTTTTCTATGATCCAAATATAGAATAAACAAGCTTAACATACGATTCCATAAGGATTAAGCAAACTAGCATCCTCACAAGATAAAGTTAATATCCAACGTTTGCTCTGTAGTCAAGAAAAATGCACCATAGTGGACCGAACAAGAAGGAAGAATATCTGTGAATGCCGTCCATAGTGTAAACAAAGCAAGAGAAATTACAAAAGTAACCAGACTTCAGTCCCAAAGACACATGAAAAATGATCTTAAAGTTGGTCGCAAGATCTCTCCTTCAAACTTCTCTTTTACGTCAAATAACCCACAACAAATCTGCCCGTGCATTAGTTCACTGTCTTTTTTTGAAAGAGTGCAATATTATGGTGAAAAAAATCTTCAGAGAGCAGTCAGATTACTCATCGAGAATGATGGGTTGAGGAGTGTTTGCTCTCTTTTCATCATTGGTTCATGAAAAGGTGGGAAGTCTTCATGGTTGGCATTGGAGCTTGGGTACGTTGGTGGCTAAGGCATATTTTTTCTGTATTTTTCTTTCATTTGTTATTTATCTCTCTCCTCTGTGTTTGTATCCTTTGAGCAATTGTCTCTTATTATTTTTAATAGAACTAATGCTAATTGGTTAGGCTTGTGTAACACCCTCTTTTTTCTTTTGTCTTGCAAAATTCATCTCAAGGAATTTCTTTAGAGATAGAGAGAATTGAACAACATCAAATTTACTTCCATTTTCTCAATATTTCGAGTCCTGCTGCTTGAAGAAAAAAATATATCAATCACATCCCAGGCATGTATATGGTTTCCTGACTTTTGGGAGATTTTAAAACAAGTTGTTTCAAGATGTAGAGTAAGCTCAATATGCACTGTTTGAAACAAAATATCGTAAAGAACTTTGTCCATAAGTTTCCCATCTCTAAGGCTTTGATTGTGCATTATTTTATGTCTGAGTTTCTTGAAATTTGGAAATGTGATGGGAGGTTTTGTATGTCTGTCTTGTGGAAGGTGTTTCATTCAACAAAGCCTTTCGTATGAGTGACAGAAGCTTGCTGCAAAAAAATTTCTTGTTTTGGAAATCTTCCTCAATGCATTTCTGATTGCTGGATAAAAGTCTGGAATTTTTTTTTGGCTTAACATTTTCAGTATCAGTCCTGTTGAGGATTCTGTGGTGGTAGATAACAAACTATCGAAAGAAGAAGAAAGTAATCTTCAGGTAATATCCTCGAAATGTTTTCTGTCTCTTGTCACTTAAACCACATTCTTGGAAGTGGCTATAACAGATTAACACCCTTCAAGTTGGACGTATACCTTAATCATCCCCAACTTGCTACAAAGATAATTTATTCCAACTCCATTTAATGATTTCATAAGAAATCTTTTTTGGATTCAATGTCTAAAGTATACTTTTTCTTTTTATTCTCTTTGGGTTTCAATGACCTAGGCATTCATAGATGTTATGTGCTTTTGATATTGCATGCTTGGATTTCTGTCTGAGATGTTTAGGGTGCATTGATGGGAGATCCTAAATATGGAACTTCAAATGAAAAACATAATTAGTCTATATATATTTTCACATGTTTTGAATGTGTTGGGTAATGTATTTAAAATTTGGAAACATTAATGAGATCTAATGTTGTTTTCTAAGTTCACTTTTTGGGTCATAGAAATAAACCCACCAACCTTTATTTTTATTTTTATTTTTAATTTTGAGTGTTGTATCAATTAAAACTTCAGGTTATTGATTATATTAATTAAACTTAACTTTCACCAGCGAATCAATTTAAACCCTATATTATAACTTTGTTTTAAAATGGTTAATCCGTAACAATTACCTATATAAGATGTTTTAAAATACAATGAATAATGTTAATTAGAGAAAAATGTGAGAATCGAATAGATGATGGAAGTTTTCATTAAATTTAAGTGTTTTTTCACCTTCTCATCTTTTTCTATTTTTCTTTACTTAGAAAGAATTGTGTATTGATTTTTTTTTATACTTCGATGGAATCTCTAGATAAGAGTAATTTTATTTAGGTGATTTTGGTTTAAATTGATTTAGTTACGAAGGTGTAGGGTTTAAATTGATAAAATTATTGAAGTTTTAATTGATAAAACTCCTAAAGTTTTGAGGTGTGAATTGATATTTGCCAAAAATAAATCTAAAGGTGATTCTTACCTTTTAATTAATTAAGATTAAGATGTATAATGGAAAGGGTCCATTTATATCTCTGAACTTTGAGGATTATCACTTAAAACCTCAAACTAATAATTATATCAATCAAATCCCTAAACCTTTGTGAGTAAGATTTTGTTTTAAAACTGTTAATGCAAGGATTAACATAATATCATAAAGAAATGTTAAAATAAAATGAATCTTATCGGTTTTTTCTTCGTATGTGTAATTTTTCATTTTCATGTTTAGGAAGAATTATGTGATAATTTATTTTATTACATTGATATGATTTTGGGAGAAGAACAAACTGATTTTGGTGGTTGTTAGGTGAATTTAAATGAAATTAAGTGAAAATAGTTATAAATCACTAAAGAGGGTATAAATTGATACAACATTAGTTTGAGGTTTTAATTGATACAGCTCTCAGAGTTTAGGTGTATCAATAGATTTTTCCCGATTTTTGTATATATTTCATGACATTCATTTCTTAACTACCATAAGTACTCTTAAAATTTCAAGAGGTCGAGAAATTTGATTGTCTGTTTAAAATTTAGATGTATCAGCTTGAGTGATTTCAATTTGCGTAATTTTCCTTTAATAGTAGCTTCCTTTGAACAAACTAATTATCTTTGCTGAAGTGTTTCTTACTTTACTCAATTTAATGAGAGATCTTTAACACTTTTACTCTCTGACGTGGCAGAATATGCTCAAAGAATACGAGGTTACACTTCGTAGCAACCCAAAAGATCCAACTGCTTTGGAAGTAAGTGATCTTTCTGTTTCTCGGCCTTCTAATAGCTATAATTTTTGTACTACAGTTTTCTACCACCTATCTCGAGTGTTAGGCATAGTGGTAAAGGACTTTGGATTGAACCATTTCTTAGGTCAAACTCTTTAGAACATTAAATATCTTACAAATTTCTTGAACTACCAATGGACACTCCACTTTCAAGCATCTCAGTACTGTTGATGATGAACTGAAGAAAAAAGAGATCTAATGGTAATATGGGTATGTATTGTAACCACTCCTACAAGCTTTTGAAAATTAACATAAAGAGTACAAATAATCTCTTCTATCCGCTTGTTACTATAAATTCTAACCTAAACCACTTAATTCAAAAGGTTGTTGAGAACATTTAAAGAAGGCCAAAAGTCAGTTTTTCCCTGCAAGTAAATAAACATCAGGCAAGAATGCTTTCTGTTTATTTTTGTAACGTGTACAAATAATCTCTTCTAATGCCATGGTCCAAATGAGAAACTCATACCTGCCTAAAGGATTTAACCTTCCAGATAGCTTTAAGTCAAACTTTTATCAGTTATACTGATAGCCCTTAAAGGACCTTGAACAGGGGATTGTAAGTTACCTGTCTCATCCAGCTGTCACTTTCTTGCAACTAAGAGTTTGGTTTAATTGAACTTAAATAATGTTGGAGGGACTCGCCAGTCCACAGAAAATTCCAATATTGGAATTCCTTGGACCAAAACCAACAATAATAAATGGAAAATTATATTAGTTGACCACCTGATGAAGTCTTGGAAAAGAGTCCATTGAAGGCAACTATACCATCCTGAAACAAAATAAGGGTGCTTTGACCCTTGAAGAGAAAACCACTTCACCGTTTGCTAGCATGTAAAAGGTAAATTCCATGGACTTCTTGCATTAATCTTTCTCCTGTATGGGGCTGAGAACCCCCTTGGACACGCTGCAGTTGCATAGAGACTATGGTTTTGTACCAAAGAGCAACAAATCATCAAGTGATGCAATCATTCCATTTAGCCATAAGAATGTAATTCCTTTACTTTATGCATACCAGCACCTTAAGCAGAGAACCTCTTCCCAACAAATATCAAGTGGTTCTTCAAGGTTTCTGATAACAGCCACCAACAAAGAATTTAAACAAAAATCTCACATATAAAACACATTTGCCTGTTGTTCTACTGAAAACTTAAAAATATTTGGAATTAAGAAGCATAAAAAATATTGTGATGAATCTTTTTAGGAGTATTTTTTTTTTTTTTTTCCATCTACAATAGGTTAAAAAGGTAAATAACTCTAACCCTAAACATTGAGATTAAACAATGTAGTAAAGAAATAAAACATCTAACTTCACTACAGTTATTTACACCATTGCCAACTTGTTCCAAAGTTCATTTGAGTCTGATAAATATTGATGACCTTTTCATCAATAGACCTTCATTCATTCTTGTTAAACTCCCACCCAACTCCCCTTTCTCCACGGGCAACATGACTTTGTTCCATCCCACTAAATGAGATATTTTCTACCTATCTCTACCTTTGCAAAGAAATTCCTCATACTTTGGACGAAGCCATGTCTTATCTAGAACCTTCAAAAGAAAGTTGCAAAAAAAACCACATGCAGTTTCAACAAGGTTTTTTTGAGCTTGTAGTTGGAATGAGATTGTACTTTTAGAGGAAAGTCTTAAGAAATTTTGTCTACTTGGACTTGAGTAAAAGATATTTACTATGGCATAGGAGCGTGTGCCTTTGGATCTAACTTTATCTTTCAGTCTATATGGATTCTTTCTTGTTTCTTTTAGTCTTGCTTGGTTTTGAGAATGGCCAGTCCTCTAGACTGCCTATGTCATGCTAAATTCTAATTGAGACTAAAAGCTTTATTTCTGATTAAAGTTACTTGAAGTGGATTGCCAGTTATTAATTTTTTCTGCAAAGCTGGACCGATCACTTGAGTAAAATAATGTCTTTGTATTGAATGTGTGAGGGATGGAGATATTGTGGATATTTTAAGCTTGGGGTTTGTATGAAATTCTGAACAAATATTAGGTGCGTTGTAGGGTGCGGCAGTTACCTCAGCTGAATTGGGTAAATATGCTGAAGCAGCCTCTTTGCTTGAAGATTTGATAAAGGTTACTATTATTTTGGATTTGGAATATGTGTTTCTTTTTTTCTTTTGATGTTGCTTGTCGGAGATATGATTTTTTCGTTCATTCTTTATGTAGGTGAAGTCAGATGATTCTGACATTTTCCGCTTGCTTGGGGAAGTAAAATATAAACTTAAAGATTATGATGGGAGTATTGCGGCATACAAGAGTGCCACAAGGGTTAGTCTTTCTAACGATTAGGAAAAGGNTTTTTTTTTTTTTTTTTTTTTTTTTTTTTTTTTTTTTTTTTGAAGTGACATTAATAATTAAATAAGAAAAAGAAGAAAATTTTATCTCTCTCATCTTTCATCCTCTCCCCCTGCCTGTCGGTCTCCCTCCCTATCGATCCCCGCTTCACGTTTACCTTCCCCCTTCCCTCCCCTCCCATTAGTCTCTCTCCCCTCTCACAGTTGTTGCTCACGTTTTTTATTTTTCTAATTTCGAAAGCCATGTCAAATTTTCAAGTAATTTCGTCAACTTAGCCTATATAAAGTTCAGTCAGCTTTTTGTTTCAAGGTCTAATGGTTTTCTTACAGAGTATTTAAGCCTATTTACAAAAACTCAAATGCTGAAGTGTATCTTTTGAAAATTGAGTGACTAAAATGACCTATTAGTGAAAACTTATGGCCAAAAGTTGATTTTTTCCTTATTCGTGTTCTTTATTTGCATATAGCATTAGTATTGATCTAAAATAGTACATATTTGAGAACAATATTAGACAATAGCAATACCTATGAAGAAATTGGTTAACAAATTTTATAGAAATGTTTGTATCAATAAAAGCTCAGAGAATAACATTAGCATATTACATCATAACAGTCCGTCTTAATTTTTATTTTATCCTTTAGAGGCTATAAAAATTAAATAACTTTCTAGCCAATATCAATATTTTGTTTTCGATAAGAAACTGAAAACTCTTTGTCAAGATTATGAGAAGTACATGAGGAGAATGTGCGAGACCTAGGCCTTATAATAAGACTCTCTAAGTCGTCAACTGAGAGAGAATGGTCACAAAAAGAATTTAGACTTCAGTGTCTACAAAGCAATGAGAAAAAGTAGTTACAAAAGGATTTGGACATGAGTCCCTACAAATGCATTTCATTCGAGAAGGTACACTATATTATTCATCCGGTGGTTGTTCCTCCAAGGAACCGCAATGTAAATATAAAAAATTACAAATATTGTGAAAATTACTACCTTGATAGGAATTAATAAATAACCTTTAAATAAGGGTGATATCTAAGCTATTCGATATCTATTTAATCCATTGAAATCTTTTATTTAAAAATCTTTATAAATGTATGAGTTTTTGCTTGTGATTGCTTGGTACATCCTCCGTTGTTCATGTACATGTGAAATTGGAAAATGCATACAATTTTTTTAATGAATTGTCAATGATTCCAAGGTGCTGATATTGAGAGGTGTAAGTCATGTTTGGTACTATCCATGTCTTTATCATCTGATAAATTGCCTTTTCCTTGATTGTGGAACAGATATCTGAAGATGTCAATTTTGAGGTTCTGCGTGGTCTTACAAATGCATTACTTGCTGCTGGGAAACCAGATGAGGTTAGTTACAGTATTAGAAATTACCGGTTGACAATGTGTAAAGTAAATAAAAAATAAAAAGGGTTATGACTCGAATACAATTCTTCTTGCTATAGCATGTATGCCTTGATTGAAGGAGGATAGTTTTAGAGATTGGGGAATGAAAGAAGGGGATTAAGAAATTATGGAAGAAGAGGAGAAAAAATAGAAAATTAGACCATAAATTGAAGGGAGATGATGGCGTATAGATAAATGGTTTTCGTCCATACACTAACGCGATAATGATATTTTTTAACTTTTTTTGAAAGGTTAAGTGTATTAATTCAACTTTTGAAACTTTAGGGTCTTATTGAATCAAGGTATAAAGCTTAGGGGTATAGAATATAGTTAAATAGTTTCCCTTCATATACTAACGGTAAGAGAATTTTGACATTTTTTTAAGTTCGAGGGTATTAATGAAATTTTTTAAAGTTATGGTGTATTATTGAAATGAAATACAAAGTTCAAGGGTATTTTCAATAATTTAGCCTTTTAAATATGACGAGTAATAAAAAATACTCAACACACTGCTAGGGACCTTTTAAACCTATTCTTAAAAACTCGGGGACTAATAAGGTACGTTTTAAAACTTCATCAATCAAACACACATGAAAACTTGGGAACTAAAAAGTCCATTTTCCCTTCATTTTTTCTTTTATCTAATAAGTATATATGATTTTTTTTTTTTTTTTTTTTTTTTTAAATTTAAAGTAAATAACTTAAGGACTCTTTATCCCTTATGAGCTACATCTTTCATAAATTTGAATTTGTTGAAATATTAACAAATATATAGTACCTTACTTATAGATAACATCGATTATTTTCAAATTTTTGTTCAATTTCTTTTTAAATTGAAGTTCAAAGTTGCGTCTACTAGGGGCAGGAAATGATTGTTGTAAACTTACCTCCTTTCTTGAGATCATTCTAAGTCGTAAACCAACTGAATCAATGCCTACCTCTTCATTTCCCACTCTCTTTATTAATAACGTAAATCTCATAACAACCTCCTTAACTAATTACTAATAGACCCTTATAGTACTGTAATAAAATTCCTATTAGAGTGGTCTGGTACTGGTTAGTTTGCCTTTTGTTTCAATTATTCATAAAATAGAAATGTATTTCTTGATGCAACTAACGTAAATGAAAGAATATTACCCCTAATTTTTTCTTCATCTACTTGTCGTGCTACTTTTAGTAGTAGTCTCTCATCTGTTTACTTTATGGAATAATTATTGCGTTCCTTTTGTTGCTGTTTTACGTAATTTTCTCGAAAGGAGTAACCAAAATTAGAGATTTACCTATTGATGCTCAAGTATGGTTTATATTCGTTTTGTTTGGCATAAATCAAATGCTGGGTGGTTGTAATAGTTTGATTACGTTGGCTCTTGGCAGTAATTGACCTAAGTTGGCATTCATGCTTGTGTTTAATTCCGTTGATTTTACAAATGCATCCTTTCACTGCAGGCTGTTCAATTCCTTTTGGACTCCCGTGAACGTCTTAAAAGTGTACCATTAGGAAGTATGGCTGAGGGCGAGGAGATGAAAACAAAATTACCGATTGATCCNTCAAAAACACAAGAACAGAGCCACGAACAGGTAGGTGTAGCAGTATCGATCGAAGGATTGAAATATTAACCTAACAAATCAAAGCCAAATTTAGAGACTATTTTAAATGCCAATGAATGATCTATAAGATAATGCAGACCCAAAATTACACCATGTTAAGAAGTCTAAACTGTGTGTGCTACTAATTTAGGAAGATATTTTAATTCCTTATTCGGTTTATTTTACTTGGTTTTAAATCTATTTTTGTCTCTAAGTTCTCTCATGCTTACTTGGGTTGATTCTTCTACTTTCAAATATTTTGTTTTGGTGCTTGAACTTTCTATAAAAATTGATTGTACTTCAAAATTTTGAATTTATCAGACTGTTGGGGATCAATGATGTTATAACTCCTTTCAAACTAAGTAAAGGCTCTAAGTTGCGAGGTAGGAGCAGGACTTTAGAAGCTGGGGACTACAAAAGATGAAACTCTAAGATGAAGAAAGTGAGTGCCGGTCGAAAATTATTTTCCTATGTGATGGAAAGGTGTTTGTGGAGGAAAATGGGGAGAAACGTGGGATAGCTTACAGTTGGTGCTGGGAACCGTGGCGTGGCTTAGAGATTGCCTTAGAAGTGCCTGTAGCTTAGACAGGGCAGTGAGATTCTAGAAAAGCAGAAGGTTGTAGATGACTGTGTTTTTCTTTTCAGGTTCTTTTGAATGCTATGGGTAAGGTTGGATTGGTGTCCCTTGAAAGCCTTAAAGGAAAAAGAAGGGTTGTTTCATACAAGAAAGCATTAATCAAAGGGGCTGTTATTATTAAATCACCACTAAAGCTAAAAGTCTAAGACGATGAGTTACGGTTAATTTAATCTTGTATCAATACTTTTACAATCCTCATTTGTGTTCTTGAAAATTGGTTGAAAACACAACAAGTGATTATCAATATTAATTGGAGAGAAGTTGACACTAGAGGTTTGTAAACAGGACATCCTATTTTGTTATCATGTTTAAATCACCATTGAACCCAAAAGCTTAAGTGGATGAGTTACAATAAATTTAATCTTTTATCATTACTTTAACAGGTATGAGTTGTCATCAGCCTTAACCGAGTGCCTCCCTAAGCCAACAATACCTAGGTTTAGAAAATGGGACTAAAAGAAGAGTTGAGGGCAAGAAATGGTTTGCACCGGATGTAGTAGGTCACGTTATTACAAAGGTCTTTCTTAAGGGGACACGAAACTTGACATTGATTCAAAGATGGAGTTTGCGTTTGATCTCTCAACTATGGTATCATTGAGAAGTTGGCGGGAGGATTGACAGATCAACAATCTTTAGGTCTTCTAGTAACCTTCGATCATTGGTCGACGTGTTTAAACTATGGATTGCTGAAGTGGGGCCCAACCCCTTTTAGATTTGAAACATGTGATAATTTATTTTACCCTTTCTTGGGGGTCTTGACTTGTCCACCATCTCAGCTGAGTTGTCTTGGACACATCGTTTTCTCTTGGGGAGATCAGAGAGTTGTTTTTGGTTTTGATCGAGATAAATCTCCTGGCCTTGAGAGTTTCCCAATGGCGTCTTTTCAGGACAAGTGAGCTTGTTTGAAAGACGATACCTAGAAAGTGTTTTGTGAGTTTATGGAAGAAGAGTTGTGGACAAATCCATGAATGTTAATCTGGCCTCTAAAATTAAGGGACGAAAAAGGTCCAAGATTTTAAGCTCATTAGTTTAATTATTAATGTGTATAAAATATTGGGCATGTTCTTGGTAGATAGACCTGGGAAAGAAAACAATTTCAGATTTTCGAGTAACCTTCATAGTCAATAGGAAAATAAACCTTAGATTAGGCACTTATGGCCAATGAGGCCATTGAGGACTATTGAAGCCGTAAGCACGAGAGGGTTATTTTCAAGATTGATTTGAAAAGGCTTACGAACACATGGAATGAGATTTCTTGGACAGTTTCGGCTAAAAAAAGTTTCGGGTACAGTTGGAGATAATGGATGTGGAATGAGATCAGTTTTGGGTACAAGATTGATTATCTCGTCGGTCAATCCTTAGTGATATCTCTGTTTACTTGTCATTATTTAGGATCCCTTTGAAGGTATGCAATACTCCCAGAGACTTATGCATAAATTTTTTATGGGAAGAGGTGGAGGAAGGGAATGGTCCTAACTAGATTAGTTGGGAGGAGGTTGTGACTAATACAGTGGAGCTTAGGGGATTGGGTACATAGAATCTTAGGCGCAAAATGAGGCGTTGTTGGCTAAATGGTTGTGGCACTTTCCTCGTCACTTGGACAGTTTGTGGCATAAGGTTATTGTGAATAAATATTTTCTTCATGTATTCTTTCATTTATTTGCAATGAAAGCTTGGCTTTAAGAAAAAAATTGCAAATTATTTAATGGGTACCTAGAAATTGAAAGGAGGTGATAGAATGCTGTAAAACATATTGTGTCTGAAGGGTTTGGCTATGAATTAACTCTAGTTGGAGAAGCTTTTGTTGGCCCGAGTGGATTCTAATTGGGGGAATTTAGTAAATTATTTCTTGTTTTCCCTTGTTTTTATTTAAACTTCATAAATTTTCAACGTATCATTGAAAAAATTCATATTTGTTTTAAATAATTATTGAAAAGTCCTTTTCAAATGTGAATAACATTTTAATTCGCTCAACATTTATTATTCTTTTGAATGATTACTTATTCTTTTCATTTATTTTGTCTTTTGAAGATGTACGTATAAAATAAAAAACATATGGACACAAATATGGGGACACGTTATTTTCTAAAAAGTAGGACACACACATGTTAGGGATATTTTCCATGTTCCCATATTTTCTATTTGATCCATCAAGCCCTTGCCTTCACCCAACTTATTCGAATATATTTCGTTTGGCATAAAATCCTTTGCAGGTTGAGTTACTGCTTGGAAAAGCGTACTCAGATTGGGGACATGTTAGTGACGCTGTATCTGTTTATGATCAACTCATCACCAGTCACCCTAATGATTTCCGTGGTTACTTAGCTAAGGTTTCTTTCTTTCTCTCTCTCCCTCACTCACACACCAGACGAACAATTTTTTCATTTCTACAAATTTCATGTCAAAAGCTTTTTTGTGTGTGTGTGTGTGTGTGTATACTATGTTCCTGTAAAAAGAGAAAGTAACGATATTATGATGTTACTCCTTTATTGCTTGTTAAAATTATTATTCTGGGTTTTTTTATACTTTTTTCCAATGCTTCTGTCTTCTTAGCAACAATATACTGCTACTTAATCTGTTTCGGTTACATGGAAATTTTAAGAATGAAGATCTGGGTTAGGAAATGGGTCATGTTTGCATGTAGAAAATTGGATTTAGAATCAATTTTGGCTTTAGCGTATAAAGCATTGATGCTGTATGGCAATGAAGTATCGTTAGAATATAATTACTTGTTTCTAATGTTTTGTAGCTTTTTCTTTCCTAGATATTTACTTACATTGGGATGTTTTGGACAGGCTATAGTTTTTTTTTCTTCTTTCTCTTACCAGTGGAATTTGTATTTCTAGAGCATTAGCTGTTAGGAATAATAGCCCTCCACAATGGTATGATATTGTCGATATTGTCCATTGTGAGCATAAGCTCTCATGGCATTGCCTTATACTAATGGAGATGTATTCCTTACTTATAAACCCATGATCATTCCCTAAATTAACCAATGTGGGACTCTCTCCCAACAATCTTCAACATTAGTCTATTTTCATTTTCTTAATAAAAAGTCTCGTTTCTTGTTAAAAAAAACATGTTTTCAATGAGGGAGGTCTCATTTCTTAGGCATTTAATATCCATGTTTGTATTTCAACCCTTTTTTCTTTAAATTTCATCCTCAAGTTCACTTGCTTCATAATGGTATCATTAATTTACTAGAAAGAGGTATATCGGCATTCTTTAATGATGCTTCAACAGGGAATTATTCTAAAGGAAAATGGCAGCGCTGGGGATGCTGAGAGGATGTTCATCCAAGTGAGTATAATAGTATCTATGGTGATTTTTTTTAAACATACATTATAATATTCATCCGTTTCCAAATTATTTGCATAGCCAAAGTGATATTATCTGCACAATACTAATTTTTCATAGCTCTATTTACACAGTGCATGAAAGACTTAACAAATATCTAAACATCTTACCGAAAAAAACAAGTATATAAACATAACTGTTCTTATTTCAGGCTTATTAGGTTGTTGATGTTAGTTAACAAGTAGTATATAAACCAATGAATTCTAGACCCTGAACTAAGTGTACGTTAATTCAGTAGGATGACATTCTATGTTCTTATTTCAGTTGCTATTAATTTTACATTACATTACAATTTGCAATAAAAATGGTTATGTGCAGGCCCGATTCTTTGCTCCGGAGAATGCTAAGATGCTTGTAAACCGGTATTCTAGATGACCTTAGCATCCCATATACACAATTATCACCACAAGGTTTTTGGTTCAACAAAATATATGTTCTATTATTTGCGAAATTCTGAATCACAGAACTGAAGAACATAAACGGTGCGTTTTGGTGATGTACACAATTTATTGAATAGAAAAGCAAGTTGTATTTCATGTCAATCTTAACAGACTTAGAAATACAAAGGCCAATCCTTTTGTTTCAGTCATAAGCCAATTATGAATATTGAGATCATTAATGCTCGCAATAGCCAATAGGAATCAGGGTCACACACAAATCTCCATCCCCATCTAAGAATGAAAAAGACATGATTTATGATTTTTATTGTAGTATGGTTGTATCATGCTCTTGGTACTCATGAAAATAAATAAATAAATAAAATAAAATGAGAGGTACTCTTTCTAGAGTTAACTTGGTATCTACGGCATTCATGAAACCTATACTTTTCTATATATGAAAGGTTGACAATGACTTGTACTCGTTGTCATACTTTCACTACAAAGTGTTAATAAGTTTGAATGAAGGTACAAGTGACAACTATACTCTTCATAGAAGAAATGAAAAAAAGAAAATGGAGAAACGTTACGGTAGCATCAAAAAAGTTCGGGAGATAATAGTTTTAATGCAAAACATATCAGAGTTTGTTAAGTTTTAGTGTTTTTCTGTAGAAGTTAAATACAGGACCCACATGTCACTGTATATGGACTTAGAAGGCAAATTTCAATCAAAGTTGAACATTTGAAATTTGCCTAGCATGCGACCACAACTAAACCTCATTGGCAAATCTTCTATGAAATCATAAATTTCTCATCAGCTTCAACTTCTCATCAAGATCTCGACAAAAGCCTTAGACATGGAGGTCCATAAGGGGGTCGAAACACTATTTTAGTTTCTATTTTTGTTCTCTTTTGTGGCCATCATATTAAGTTCATCCTAAGTTTAATCAAGTTCGTCATGAAAGTTGTTTTTGTTCTTCACCTAAGTTTAGTTAACCATGGGCAAGTAGTTNAAAAAAAAAAAAAAAAAAAAAAAAAAAAAAAAAAAAAATTAGGTGTTGAACTTTACTTACAATTACAAATGTCAAAATGGATAGGTTGCCAAAGAAATCATCACACATTTCTCACCAAGGTAGCAATCACTAACAAGTACTACTTCATGCAATAATTTATGAATATTTACACTTCGATTTCATTTTCGCTTTATTTTACTTTCAATCTCCAAAACCCACGACATTTTCAACTTTTTCTTACAAGCTTAGAGGAGATTTTTGTTTTAGAATTGAACTATTGTGAACATCATTTTCTTAGGGTTTAGGGTTTCGGGTTTGATACTTAAAGAGTATCTCCGTACCTGTTCAATGGTCCTAGATTGTGAAACCTTCTATATTGGTGACAGATTTTAGAAATCAGCAGCCACTCTTGGCAAGTTCGTCCAGAGAGACAAAATTAACCAACACATGGCTGGATGAGAGTCGCTCATGAAGTCATCAATCGATCATTTGGGATACGCCGCCGCACTTGTTTTAGCCTTTGTTTAATGCTCTGATTTATTTCTGTTCCCCAAAAATATACTACACTGCTAATTGAATAATAGCTTTAAAACCTCAGGAATAAATTACTGGAGGCAATGCATATAAACGATGGCATTTTTCATAGACTGTACGAACTAATATTGTTATATTATTCAAAGCCACACCATTTTGTTGTCTTCAAACGAAAACAAGAAACCAGAAGAAGAACTTACGTATTAGAATTCAGAGATTTAGGCATTGCAGAGCAGCAACAATTGGCAGTAGAACTAAGCCTGTCCTATCAACCTGCTGTTTAGATGAGGTGGTGAGAGTTGATCAAAGGAAACTCTGCACGCACCAGATAAGCAAGCAACTCTAACCTGGCCAGTCATTCATTCATTCCATTCCTACTGATCTTCACAGTTAACATCATCATCAACCATTTATATATACATTAATATACATACATACAGCTCATATACCATTAACTACGAATCAAGCAGTTGAGTTGACAACAGAACTACTTCAACCAAAGAATCGAACCCGCCTATCTTGTGTTTTGATTCATTTGCATCCACCCGCAACTTCCAAACTCCTCAAGCTGCTGAAGCTTGGCTTTCTGGACCCAACAGATCAGATTTAGCGGTTGTAAAATGATATAGATATACATATGTAAAGCAACCAGCACAAACTGATTGGAGACCCAGATGAACATTTAATTGGTAGAATACTAACCAATGTTGCATTTAACAGAATTCATAGAACTCGAGATATGCGTTTTTCAATTTCAGGTGTAGTTAGTGAGGTTGATGATGTATTATGCTGATATTGAGTAGCAAGCAGTTTGTTAGGCTAAGATATAAACGCACCTTCACTCAACAATTGTTCAAGTCGAGCAACTATGTGTTTCCCATAAGTATATTTCTTCAAAGCTTGAAGATGACCTCTGATACGATTCAGCAGTATCTCTCGTTGTTCATCATTGCATATTTCAATTATCTTCTGAACAACATAATTTGCAAACTGGTCTTTCATCATTGCCTGAGACAGTGAACAAGGAAAAAAGATCAGTAACATCCGAGTATCAATTTGCATCACATTTGGAAAACTTGAAGAATGAATGGATATTGCAGTATTTGAAGTTTACATTGAAATAAACAAACTACTATGGGAAAGATAAGCAGGTCAAAGATTACATTTAAATGCTTAAAGAACACAAATAACAAAATGCTTTTAGCCTATTTTGCATATCATATGGAAAAGAAACATACTCAAAAATATAAAGAGTACCGCTATTAAATTCCTAAACCAACTTGTAAATCTGGTCAGAATCATTTTCTAGAAAGATTATCACCAAAAATACCAAGTAATTAGTTGTACAAAGATTCACTAGGGTGGACAGACACTGTTGACATAGAAGAAATAATTTTTATATTCAGATCAAAATTTCATGGCCGTAAGAACACTAGAATCATAAATAAACATCCCCCAATTTGCCCAAGAATGAAAACTACAGTTCTTACATGCAAGACACCATTCAAGAACATGCAAGTAACCACAAAGATAAAGTTGAGTACCGAGCTAGGTTACTTGAGATATTTGATAGGAATAGGCAGTAAGAGTTGAGACTTAATGGGAAACAATAAGGACACTCACAGAAGTATTTGGGAGTCCGAAATTAAATGGCAGAGAAGTTTTAGCAGTGTAATGGATCAGGCATCTGAGCATATGAATGCATAATGCTTTATTGAGTGTTTCATATTGGTGGTAGAGGAACAGAACCAAATAACTATCATATTTTTTCTTAATATCTTGAGCATGCTTAAATGACATACCAACAAAGTATCATTTTCCTCAGATTGTCCCATAATTTCCTCAATTATCAACTCTCTTTCAGTCGTATCACCATGCTCCAAGCACTTTTCAACGACATTTGATGCATATTTATGCTGGCTCATCCGCACAAATTTTCCAGCCAACTTGCTGATAATTTGACTTCTTTCACGACGCATTCCCCTCTCAAGAACATGCTGTAGCAATAAAACATAAATTACACACAGATTGCATAAAATGCTTACTCACGTGCAAAANAAAAAAAAAAAAAAAAAAAAAAAAAAAAAAAAAAAAAAAATTAAAAAGACTAAAAAGACTGGAGAGCAATGTATTGATTAAACCAACTTCCAATGGACAAACTTGCTTGAAAATCTTTTGCAGTTTTGCTTATAACAAACATGCTAATAATATTTCATCGGAAAGAAGTATGCAACTTATAAATTGGCATATTTTATAGACCTATAAATCTGATGAAGTAAATTATTCAAAACATGTCAATATTTAGTAACTGATACCCTAAGCAAAGTAGGAATATTAAAGCGGCATAATATGACCTTGGCTTCCTCAAAAGTTATCATCATCCATACACTAAGACTCGTGATGAGTAAAATAGGAACTACTTTAAGAGATTTGATATCTTGGCAATTGATACCAATCTGGCAACATAACCTCGCAAGAATTTGATTTTGTTACAATGTTTTGCATCATATCTTAAATGATACAGATGGTTTACAAATTTAGATGACTAAAAATTTGAATGCTGTATGATGACATTATCAGGAAACAAGTCATTATAGGACCTAAAAAGCTTTATCTACATCCCGGAATACTCCAATACAAAAATTTCCATGAGTATATTGTGTGGAAAGACCAATCCGCTGTCACCTACATCTAGTAATGGTGGTGGTAGTGATAATAATAAAAGAATGTCTGATTTAGGTATCTCCATAACCAGCAAATTAAAGATAGCAAACCAAATAACCGAGATTCTAGAAAATAAATAATTTATCATTTTAGCAACAGAACTAAATTCATCATTGCCATCAAGGCGATCTGCTTGAGTGGAAGGAGATAGAGAAAGACACACAGGGAGGACACACTGAGATATATGGATATTTAACCATCAGAATGTTAGTAGATAGATCATTCGTAAAATATTTTATTCTTAATTTCCAGCCCTGAAAATCAAATGTTTCTTTATGAACATAATGCAAATGGAAATTAGGTCTTAACAAATTCACGGAAGAGGATCGCATAGTAGAAAGGGAGAGAATAAAAAAGACCAAGTAAAAACTAAAACCTGAATGACATAGTTTCCATATTGATCTTGAGCAAGAACGTAAACAGAGTCCAATATTTCGTCCACTATACACTGACTCTGGGCCTCATCTGAACAATGCTCCAAAATTCTCTGTTGCCGTATCAAAAATGAAAAACAAAACCAAAATCAAATCAAATCAAAATTTTTTATTTTTCCATTAAAAAGAAAAAAAATAAAAATAAAGAAGAGACATAACATTAAGTTCATCATATGACACAATCAGCTCATATTTTGTGTTACCTGGATAACACGGCAGCCATATGGATGAGTTGAAAGTGTGGCAACTTGACCTTCAAAAGAAGAAATGATAAAACCAATTTCTTCTGAAGGAACACATTCTATACACTTCTGTATAACGTGATTCCCATTTTGATCACGGACGCATCTCATAACATGACCATCAAGTTCACGCACTAGATGTGTTTTTTGATCCAGTTCAATAACTTCAAGTGCCTAAAGAAGCATCAAGCATATGTGAAATATTTATGGAAATATTACCATAAACTCACCATACAACAGTAGATGATAGAATCGGAAAGAATTCCCGATGCGACAGCAGATGGTATGACTAGGCAGAACTCACCAGAGACATTTTGAAAGAAAAAAAAAAAAAAGCAATTTTATTTTTCCTCCTTTATTCAAAATAATCTCCATTCATAGTTTCTTTAAGTCATATGCGCTCTATATTTTCTACAAACTAGTTAGACTCCCATTAAAAATAGTTCATCAAAAACTATATAAGAGAATAAAAAAAGACTTGCCTAATAGAATATATTCCAGAAGCAGTTAGTACANAAAAAAAAAAAAAAAAAAAAAAAAAAATCTCAATAAGCCAATTTAGAAAATAAAAAATACAAAATGGCACAAGGGGCAAGCAACCACAGAGCAGTAAAAGGCGCTTCCAAAATGGTAGCCCTAAACAGAAGCCAAACAGGGAAGAACCAAGGGCTCAAATTCAAAATCAAAAGAATAAGGCCCAATGACTAGTTACAGAAGTCATTAAAAATAGATGCCCACAACAAATTCGAGCTCTTAGGAGCTGATTCTCAAAATGTTCTTATGTTCTTTGTTAGTCTCCACAACATCAAATACCCATTGCAAGGTATTAAACCTAAAAAGAAATCAAACCTCCACTCAAAAACCTCTCCACACTCCTAAAGATTCTATTATTCCTCCCAATTCAGATGCTCCATAAAACAAAAAATAATAATAAGTAAATAAATCATGCCTCTGGATAACCCTACCCTTCTCTCTACTGGGGGATGAAATGAAATCTCCTCCATCATAAGAAAACAATTTCTATTACAGGCAAGAAAAACCCCAAAAAGTCTCGAACAAGAAATTCCTAATCAAATGAGCAAATTGGCAACTCCAATGATATACCCCAAATCCTCAAACTCTAGAGAAAAGAGTTTACAAATGATCATAAAAATTAAATGATGTCTTCCAAGTTCTAACACAACCTCCAATTTGCCATATATTCCCATATTGGTGACCATTGAAGAAAAATTGATTCTTTAATCTAATTTCCAGGCATGTGAATACCCACTGGCTCTAATTTAGTTGGGCCCCTTAATAAACAGTCCTTAACAACGTTATGTCAATTACCAATGGAAGCTAAATATATAATGCCATTCCATCCATTTGTTATTCTCTCACGGTAAAATTATCAGCCATAAAGAAATTTTAGAAGTTAGAACCTAAAGTCTCAATACAAGCCCTCGTGCAACACCACCTACCCAAAATCTCAGGCAACGCTTAAAACTAAAAATCCCTCCAACGTCCAATTCCATTTGTGAGTTGACGCATTGATAACCCAATGAGTCTTCTCAAATGGAAAATGCAAATATGATGAAGTAAAAAAAAACTTATCACAATTTTCCATGTGGTTTGTGACCACCTACCTTCTGGATCACACGACAACCATACATCTGCAAGCTTAGAGGCAATATCTGTCCAGCAAGTTGATCGGCAAGCTCCTTCCTCTGCTCATGAGTTCCATGTTCAAAGAACTGTATAAGGTATGTGAAAATTAGTCGTTGCACATGTATCATTGAATGCAAAGTCTGGGATAGAATGGGGGATTCAAACACACAGACACACACACAAGTGCAAATTATAGAATTAGAATATACCTTTTGGATAACATAATTTCCAAAAACATCAGTAATTAATTTAGAGGCATGTGGAAGAACTTCTTTGAAGACAGATGCCTTATCTTCAGGACTGCAGTGCTCGAGCTTCTGTTGAATAAAGCGACTCCCATGTTGATCAACACTGAAGTAAAATAGTTGTGGAAATCATGATCCATATGAAAGAGAGTAAATTATTATTCTTATTGCATATTGCAAACTTATGGAGAAAGATGCTCAAGAACATTGCCTGAATTCAACAATACGCCCAGAAATATCAGAGAGTTCAAACTTCCGTGCATTGCTCGACTTCAGTTCATCGAGAAAAGAGTGCCTTTTGGAGTCATCAAAGCTGTTGGAGCCCCTCTGCCCCTGCCATCCAGAATATTCCCCTGCATTACGAACTAAACCTGAAGGAAACCACATTTCATTCCGCCGACCTAGATGATTCACCCCACCCACCGGAGATGAGGGTGAAGCAGGGCTTGCAAGAGATGGGGCTGAAAATTGCATGATTCCACTCATGTTAGAAGGATTTCCATAATTACCACCAGTAATCCCTTTTCTGGGACTCAAGATGCTAAAATTTCCATTTGTTGGTGAATGAATTTTATTATCAGCCAAATAAGCAGCAGCAACGTTTGAATCTTGTTGCGAAACAAAAGAACCAATCGGCATATGACTAAAACTTCTAGAATCCAATTGACCATGATGAGCTGAACCACTATAAGTATCTTCTATTGGACGTTGACCATATTGTACATGAATAGGATCCAAAAAAGGTGGGTAAACAAATCCAGGTTGGGCATAAAGCTTGCTCGTGTGTTGTAAGTCACCCACAGGTGGAATACTTTCCCCTGTTGAAATACCAGTAGTTCGACCACTGAAGTTCGAAACAGAAGACTCCGGCAATGGAACCGCACCATGTGTAGGATACCCAGCCATGAATGGAGGAAAAAGTGTGGAAGCCAGAGCATATCCTCCCGCGTTGAACTGAGGACTAAATAAACCAGATGGTTGATAATTATGATAAAATGGATTTCCTGGAGCCACATATGCTGCGGCTGTAGCATACAATGGAGGAGCGAGTCCTGATGAATGAAATACTGTTCGCACATCAGCAGTTGAAAAATTATGCTGTCCATGTAAATGGTTTTCAAGCCCAACTTCTAGATGACTAATTCCTTGAGAAACCATCTGGGACTGAATATCTGGAGCTGGACATGGAAACCCTTGTTGTTTGGACAGATAAATATGTGGATGATTTCTCCCGTAAGATTGATGATCCAGTCTATTCCTATTACTCTCAACATTGGATGCTTTCGCTCTAGACTCTAATTTGGGAATATCATGCCCAATTGTGCCAGATTTTTCTGAAACATTCTCCAGACTAGCATTTTTTCCTCTTGATCCCTCTTGTTGTGGGCTACGCATTCTGTTGGATTTCTCTGCATTTAGAGATTTCTTCAGAGGAGAATTATCGGCTATTAACCCCACTGGATCCGTAATCACATTGCTTGGCTCCAGACAAACATCAGGAGAGCATGAATTTGACTCCAGTACTTTCGAAATGCTAATAGATGAAACATCAGAGGCAAGTATGTCCAATTCACTCTCAACTGCTTGTTCTGTTGTTGAAGTGCTTCCTAAAAGTGATTGATTATACACAGGAGATGGGGTCCGAGGAAAGTCTTCCTGCACATACCCGAAGTAAAAATGACAAGTTAAAGGAATACGAGGTTGGAACTACCTGAACAGGTTGAAAGTTCAGAATTACACATAAGCGAGTTCTTTTTTATATAACAGGCAGGTGATATAAATGACATTAGTATATTAAGAAGAAAACTTTAAGTACCAGACGGTAAAACAGAATAAGGATAATTTAAGAAGATTTAGTTTGAAGCCAATTAAACAAAAGGAAGAAAGGAGAACTATTGCAGTCTTAAATACAAGTTTTAGAGTTCAGAACGTCTTTTTTTTTTTTTTTTTTTTCTTTTCTAGCATCACAATGGTCTTGCTGTAGTAGGATTAATTGTCAACCATGGATATCCAAGATTAGCATCTAATCCTACTACATCAGGTCTCAGCTAAAAATGGTGCACAGTACCTGTATCAAATCGACCAAGCTCTTGCGGTGACTTGTGACAAAAGATTTGTTCTGTGCAGGCAAAGCAGCACCATGCTTCTCTATAAAGTTTTCTGAAACTTGCTCCGGCTGTCTATCTTCTGAAGTCTCCTCCTGATGAGTAGAAAGGGAACCTTGGGAAACATGCAAAAATTCATTGGCAGTGTCATCTGCAGAGCTCAACCTACGATTTTTGCCTAATCCACCAATGTGCCGCACTAATCTACGATTCTCTCGTGATATAAGAGGAGGAGGAAGCCTTGGATTCAAGTTAACATTGGACCAGTAGTATTCAAAATAAGCTGGATGTGAGCGTAGCTGTTCTTCTGACACAGAATTTTCTAAAGCATCACATAAAGTAGATAAGCTTGTATCTAGACTAGTGTCCTGCTGAGTTAACAAGTTGCCTATGGCTGCAAAAGAACCCTCCATACTTGGTGGTGCACTACCACTTCGATTGGGAATTGAATCCGATAAATTTCTTTGAAAATTATGCCTCTCTAAGATTGATCCCAACTCCTCTGACGCAATGTTTTTAAATGGAGATCCAAAGGCCGGTATATCTTTAGTAGATGGCCAGTTTCTATCACCCATCCTGTCCACTATTCTGGTAGAGCTCTCAGTTGCCATCCTACTATTAGAATGATATGAAATCCTTCAACCAAAAGAAAGGCCTCTTTAGCATAACTTCTTCATCAGCAGTGTTCATATACGATAAATAAAACAGTTTATATCATCAGCTTACTAGTTCATGCTAGGAATTAACAAATCACTGCACTTGAAATCTTAAGCTTCTAAATTTTCTAAGCAAATGCCTGGCAAAAAAATTTCCCCTGAGGAGGGACAAAACTTTCTGTGAATAAAGATAAGTTACAGGAAAAAAGAGAGTACATTATCTCATTGACCTAAGCGCAACCACACTCACATCCACGCATATATTATGCACTAAAGCTCAATAACCAATTCTGCAATATATATATATATATATATATGATTATATTCAAATTTTTACAGTTGCAGTTTGGACTAAGACAAATCACAACATTAACGAGTACTTGGAACAAATAAATGAAGGGCTTTGTGATTCTTGTTTCCAGTCTCTTAGTATTTGTACCTAGTTTCATGTCTTTCATAAACTGTTCATAAATTTTCATGAAACCACATATACAGTTTCTCATTTCTTGTTCCCCTTCTAGGAACAACATACATAATTACATAATAAATAATAAATACAAACAAATTTTTTTTTTTTAATCCATGTAAAATTTTGGCTTTTTTAAGTTAAAAAATTAAAAAATTTCTATTTTCATTTTTTTGCCATAAACAACATCATCAAACATAACTCTTTTCCTATCCTTCAAAAGAGGAAATAAGAAACAATAAATGAGCAGAGGCCGGACGATCGTGGCAAAATTGTGGATAGCACACAGTTTACCTTAATTGAACTGGTAAGAGTCAACGCGGAAGCTAAGTGCAGCTAAATAAAGAGAGTAAATAATCAAACACCTAAACAATCACCAAACCTCTCGAATTCAAGAAATTCCTCAGAAATTGAACCAACCTAAAAACANAAAAAAAAAAAAAAAAAAAAAAAACGGAGGTCAAAATGAAACAGACAACGATTGCAGAAGAAACTTCCAAGACGTGGAGCAATGAAAAAGCCGATGAAGAATCAATGAATCGAGAGAGAAATGAAATTGGAGTTATTGAGAGTAAAAGCGGAATAGCAGAGGAGCGTTACCAGCGGAGGATTAGAGGAAGCAAGGCGAGGAGTTGGAAGTGATTCGGAAGTTGAGCAGAAGCAGCTAAGAAGGAGAAGAGTGGGAGAGGAGGGAAGATTTGAGGAGTTTCGCAGCACAAAATGAATATCTGCTTCCAAAACCCATAACACAGAGCAGGCAGGGAGGCGCAGCGCAAGGGTTGGGAGAGAGAGAGAGAGAGAGAGATGGTAAATAAAATAAAATAAAATAAAATAAAATAAAATAAAATAAATTTAATTAGTTAATTAATTAATTAATTTTTGTATAATTAGGTTGGGGTGAATTTAATTAAGAATTAAAAAGGGAAATTAACCCGAGGGACTTAATCATGGTTAAAAGTTATGGAATGATTAAACTAAGGAAGAAACTTGAGAAAGCAGCAAGAAGGAGAAGTAGAAGAGAGAGAGAGAGAGAGAGACAAAAGTGGCATCCTACGTAAATTGGGTGGATGTCCCACGACACGTCGGCAACACGTGTCATCCACAACGAGCTCGCGTTTGGAGCTCTGTGATTGGTCAACCAATACCAAAATACAATAATAATATTCCATATTCCACATACTCCACTCTAAATTAACTTATTTTAATACTCCTCCATTTCAATTTCATTTTTTTATTAAATTTATTAAATAACCCTAACAATTTTATTGGTCCATTTTAATTATTATGTAATTTCAATTCTTTAATTTTGTATTGGTCCATTTTAATTTAATCGTGAATTTTTATCTAACCAATAGTAATAATTTTTATAGGAATATATTTTCAAAATTTATAAAGAAAATATTAATATTTAAAAAAATCAACAATGAAAAATATAACCATATGCATACTAAAATTAGTCCTAAGGATTCTATATGCAGACTAAAATTAGTCATAATTAATTTGGATTATATATTTGATATATTGTTAAGATTTTATATGCAGACTAAAATTAGTCCTAGTCAGTTAGGATTATATATTTGATATATTTTATTTAATAGAATTATGATATATTTTATCTGTTAGCAAAATATTTTATCTTATTTTTATCTTTTTAGGATTTAATTATTTTTATCTTATTTTTATCTTTTTAGGATTTAATTTCTATAGTTTGTATTCTATTTAGGATTTAATTTGGATTTAATTTATAATTTATTTATAATTTAATTGATAATTTAATTTATAGTTTGTATTCTATTTAAAAAAATTGGACATTTGGACATTTGTTTTGATCTCACTGGGACATTTGTTTTTAGTTTGTATTATATTTAAACGTTGTAAGCATTTTGGACATTTGTTTCGATCCCATTGGGACTTTTGATTCGATCCTACCTATGTTCTTGGACTTTCAATTTTACTTTTATTTCTCATTCTTAACCTAGTATCAAAGCAGGACATTTGTTTCGATCCCATTGGGACTTTTGATTCGATCCTACCTATGTTCTTGGACTTTCAATTTTACTTTTGTTTCTCATTCTTAACCTAGTATCAAAGCATCATTCTTAAACGAAGAAGAACCAAAAATTACATACTAAATGTACTAGTAGAGTACAAGATCAAAGAACACTAAATGTAATAGTAGAGTACAAGATCAAAGAACAATGAACCTTAATCCATATCCATAACGATAATTGGCTAACTAATCAAATTTTTTAAGAGTCTGTTTCTTTGCTGGCTGGTTTAGCACTGGAGAGGTTGAGCTCTGGTAAACACAAAAACTCCGCCGCCACCCACCGCACGACCCAACAGCATATTCCCATCCAAATATGAGAGGTAATACAGTCCTCCCACTGTTCGTCTCCTGCAACCCTCCAACCCAACCATTCTTAGGATCATTATCTAATAACAACGATTTTTACCATTCCATCACACACATAGATTTACCTCTCTGAATTCCTCACAGGAACCCGAGCTTGAAACCCCCGAAGAAATTGCAGGATCTGAGCAATTTATTTAACCATTTGAATCGTCATTTCGTGTTAAGCCAAACATGTATGTATATATCAAGCTTCAGCCAACAATGTTTTAGTTGAATGTTGTTTACCTGAAGGCTTATGAATGACCGTGGTAGTATTGCTGGAGCAATTAAAGCCTGCAGCTCTTCGCTAATCTTTATATTTTGGACACTGATCTGCCAGAAACAGCTTGCAACATAACATCCACATATCTCACTACTACAAAATACTAAATACTTAACTGTTTCCAAAGCATTTACAGATACAGATAAATCAATCTCTCCAAGACGTTATTAAATTTCTCAGATATCTCACAACTACAATACTTTTCAATGTGTATCCCAAAGAATTTAAAGATGCAGATAAATCGCTCTACGAGACGGTCGGAATTTCCTTGCCCAGGATATTAGAGTTTGAAGACCCAAAAAAATGTCTCTAATTACCTTCCCTTCAATGTTTCTCACACGTTCTTAATACAGATATTATATTACAAGAAGTTCTAACATAACTAGTTGAAAAGTTTATTTTTCTTGCTATTCATGTCATTTCAAGTAATCTTAATACTGCTGTAAAAAAGAACAATTCTTGGTCAGGATTAGGGGCAATTTAGCACATCAATTGAATCTAAAAGGCAGAGAACTGGAAACATGGGCAAATGAAACTACTTGGAACGCCAGAAAACCATCAAAGATCGAACTAGTTGAGGACAGAAAGCGAGCACAAATAAATGTTCGAAGAAATACATGGTTCTTTGCAGGCCAGCAATTCTCACATATCTAATATTCACAGGGTGATGCAAACCAAAAGGAAAGCAAAGCAACACCAGATGCAGAAACTGACCTCCTCAAATTCGAGGTAGATATTACGCAAAGAAACAACCGAAAATTTGGCAGAAACAAGCAGAGTTGCTCCTTCCTGTTCCTGAAAGGCCAAAAATAAAGCATTGCTCTATAAAATACCAAGTCCACCAAATACCAACTAGATTCTCACCATTTTCCTCATTGGGGTGAGGAGTTAAATTAAAGCCACGAACCAAACAGCTCAAAGAGAATAGGAGGAAGTTCAAGCCTCTCTAATTTCAATTAGGAGGGTAAGACAGCATATTATTAGATTTGTTTGATAACAGTAGATTGAAATGAGAGCAAATGGAAATGAGCGGACACCAAAGACCATCAGTATAGCTTATAACTGCAATTCATGATTGCCATACTTTGTTTATGGTATACCTCTAAGAGTGATGGGATACTCCAGCGAACCACATTTCGGACAATTCCTTCATTCGAACTGTCACGACATTCAAATTTCTGGAAGATTTGCCCAATCTGCCGGTGCAGCCATGAGTCACGTGTAGCCAAATGACAAAAGTAGAAACGCAATAAGAATATAAGTATGAGAAACGCAATAAGAATATAAGTATGAGAAAAGTTATTTTTCCTCTAACAATAGGAAAACGAAAACTATAACAAAAAGATACCAACATTGATACCTTGGAAGCACAAAATTTCAGGCAAAAAAAAGTAAACAAGATTGCACTAAACACAAATCCCTAGATCAACAAGATATAGTGGCTCACCAAGGTGGAAGTCGGTAAACCTCTCCTCAGAGAGGACTTAAATGATTAGGGCAGGGAAAGAGGATTTAGGGTCTGTTTGGGAGTTTAAAATGGTTAAAATCATTTGTTAGGTCATGTGATATGAACCAAGAGACATCAATCATACAATATACTTTATACTTAATGACCATAATGACTAATTATGGTCATTAAGTATGAATGTTACAACTTTTGGAATGCCTTTAATAGTTTTTTTTTTAGGCTATATATAAAGCCATGTATGTTGTATTTGTAAGGTAGGAAAATATATATAGAAAGAAGAATTTGTGCTCTTCTTTAGCCAATGGCTAAGTTTCTTTGCAATTCTATGTAGTTTAGATTGCATGTAGAATCATTCAAGTTCGACATGATCAATCTTGCTTGTGGAGTGATTCGAATCTCAAACAAATGTATGGGATATTTGATGAACAAGAATCATTGAAGCTAGACATGATCGATCTTGCTTCTGGAGTGATTCGAATCTCAAACAATGTTCTTGCCTTGAGATATTCGATCAACAAGGTAATCCGAATCTTATTCCCCTTGTAGTTGGTTCCTTATCTTATCATCATGTTTCATGTAATTAAAATTGATATTGAATGATATAGTGCATGTTTCGAAGTGATTTCGAACATAGCAAAAGTGGTTTTGACAATTTCAAAATCACTTCTAAACATGCACTATGCATAGAAAAACCAGGATCATATCCTATGAAGCCAAGTTTTCACAGACTATTTGGAATTACTTCTTTGTTGCATTTGGAGTCTAATTTGCTAGACACTAACATTGTAGGGAGATGATCGAGGAATTCCTCCATCACCCTCGCTTTTGTAACAAAGGGAGGTTTCTTTGGCGAGCTATGTTTGAGCTATTTAAAGGAGTCATTGGGAGAAAAAAACAATAAAACCTTTAGAGGTTTGGAGACCCTCACTAAGTTTTATGTTTCTCTTTCGGCATCGGTGACGAAATCTTATCTTTTTGTAATATAGGTTAGATCTCATTGTGCTTGACTAAAATATCTTCATTGAGAATGTCCACCTTTTTTGTGGACTTGTTTTTTTAGATGCCCTTGCATTATATTCTTTCATTCTTTCTCAATGAAAATTTGATTCTTCATCCAAAAACAAAAATATGGCCTACTTTAAAAAAGAAAATACAAGTATTTTTTCAGCCAGTGTGAAGTAGGAGATGTTAGAACCTGAAAGAAAGGAAGCCTGGCTGCAGCTTCTAGGAGAATAAGAACATCAGGAGCAGAAGTATACTGCAGCCGCCATGTGCCATCCAACTTCATCAGGTCAATAGGGAGACCCATGTTATACGTTTCTACATTGACCTACAACCATTACTTGGAACCAACATGGAATCAGGCTGAAGGATTATGATTTATGTATAGAATAGAAAGAGAAACAGTAAAGAAAGCAGACCAGAGCGTCCTCAATGGCACAACGTTGATCAGATGATGCGACGAGGCCCCGTTGTGTTTCTTGAACGGCAACCAGAAGATCGTTCTTTTTGGTTTCCAACCCGTAATTATATGTCTGGTAAGATGCCAAGAGCATGAACAAAATGGAGAGAAGAGCAGAAAATTAAAAGGAAATGGGAAAATAAGGAGAAGAAGAAGAACGAAACCTGAGATGTTTGGCTAACAACGGTTGCCAAACATTGAAACATTCTTCTACAAGGCTCTTCCCTACGCACCGTGCAAAATCGGTTATGTCCACTCAAAGCTCTCTTTTGGATCGAAGGATACACTGGGGAGACGAACGGCAAGTCCATCTCTGACGACTGGGCAAATCATAAGTCTTCCAAATTTCAAATGGCAACGATCATAAAAGAATTTTACAGAAACAAAGTGCGGCGTTGTACTCATGAAGCAGTATAAGAACAATTTATGAACAATCATGATTAGGGGGATTATTCGATAGTGCAAGAATTGAAAATCGAAGTGAAAAAATCCAAAATAAGACACATTAACTCCTCTCCTCTACTCGGGAATCTGATCCAAAATCAGATGTTGATGAATCAAATTCTAGAAAAGAAGAAGAAACGAAGTTACCGAGATTACTGCTCAACCGGATTCGTTGGTCGGGTTTGGAAGACGATGATATCCAGGGGCTAATTCTGAATCCCGTCACCGCATTGGTGCATAACCTTCTACAGACTTCCGATTGGAGTCCGGGTTGGATTAGCCCAATCTGTACTTGGTGGTGGATTATGATTTATGATTTCTTGGTCCAAAAAACAGTGATTGAATTTTAAACAATTGCTTTTATAAATATGCAATTTATGACGCATTCAAAATTCTCCATTTACACATTTAACTTCTTTTTCTCACCCATCAAATTCAATATTTATATAAAATTATGAACCAAGCTTAATTCTTGAGATAAATTACAAAAATTAATCTATAAATACGCCGTCCGTCTGGGGGCTTTACCGGGACTAACTAGTAAAAGGCTTTCGCCCATTGCGGAAAATTCTCTACTGCTGCCTCCTGTAGGAGTTTGGGTGCAGAAAATTCTCTACTGCTGCCTCCTGTAGGAGTTTGGGCCGTGTCTCAGTCCCAGTGTGGCGTGGCTGATCATCCTCTCGGACCAGCTACTGATCATCGCCTTGATAAGCTATTGCTATTGCCTCACCAACTAGCTAATCAGACGCGAGCCCCTCCTCGGGCGGATTCCTCGTTTTGCTCCTCAGTGTAAAACTGAGTCTGAGTTTAGTTCATGAAGTTGAGTCTGAGCTTAGTTCATGAAGTTTTAAGTTATGTATCTACCTAAACTTTCAATTTTGTATCTAATAGGCTATAAACTCTAAACTTATTCGGTTATTTGAAGGGCTAGACATAACATATTAACATATTTTGCCTTACCCTTTCATTCTATCTAATAAAATGAACAAACCATATGTAAATGGGAAGACCACAAAACCTGAGAGGGAAGCAGTAAAGATGCAGATTTCAAACTGAAGTCTCAATATCCATATTCATACCAACAAGTACACAGCATCCACAAATAAAAAGGGTTTGGGTTTGGGTTTGGGTTTGGGTTTGTTCCTTCCGTTAACAATAACACAATTCGGTTCAACATCGCCATTTAGCCTGGCATATAAGCAAGCAAGCAATCCAGAGTGACCACGAAATCCAAGATAAAGAGGGGATGGATCAGCCGGGACCAACTTTGGGAATGTCATAATGCTCACTCATGTTCGCCAGATATTGATTGAAGTCCTGGATCCGGTCACGATGTGATTTATTTGCTTTCTTCGCCAGTCTATGAACATCAATTCTCTCCTTCTGTTCGATGTAACGTTTTTCCGCTGGTGTTAGATGGTCATCGTAATGAGGAACCTTTCCATCCTCCGTTGACTTGTTCGCCTCATCTATTTCTTCCTCCTCGTTCGCATCATCGGGCATTTCACCACTTGCAGCACTCCCACCTACATTTGCCACCCAAAGAGAGCAGATTCACAAACATCATGGTGAGAGCAATAAATTTGAAAAAAAAAACACTCATCAATGACAATGAGGACTGAGGATCCACTCGAGGCTTGAGATGGCTTTCTTCTTAAGCAAGGCTATTCAAAGTTGGAATGGTATGGCCATCACTTATGTTATCTATATTCATAGTAAGATAGTTCATCAATCAAAAGCAAATTCTAAAACTCTAGTCTTGGCATGATTCTTGAGAAAGGAAAAGTTCCAAAGGACTAATAAATGTGAAACAAATCTAAGGTGTAACATTAACATCCACTGACCAAGTTTGGTTAAGCTTTCCTGGCCATTGTCGGGCATTTCAAAAGCTGACAGCAATCCAAGTTCAATATTGACTGTGATGACAACGGAATTTTATAGCTCATGGGTACATATCAAAGATGCTGTCCAAAGTAAAGCTATAAGGCTGCTATTATTTTAAATGAACTGAGAACCGAAACTGGAGCTCTCAGTTGTCTATCGTGCTTAAAAGGGAGCCAGAGCATAGACAAGACAGCCATGAGAACCAGTTAGGTAGTGTATTTTGGCCATGCAAGTGTTGGTCCACCATAGGTGTGAGGACGTTTTCGATGTGGCACACCGCTTTTTCACTATTTTATGGGTCAAGAAGGACATGTCTGCTTGTTGGGGCTTTGGCCACTCTCCAGGACATTTGGTTAGAGCAGCAGGAAGATTTTTTTTTTTTTTTTTTNAGGAAATTTTTTTTTTTTTTTTTTGGTAACTTTCTAGGAAGTGAACCTGATCTTGATTCGTGCCTCACTCAGGCTTCTACCTTATTAGTTTTCCTTTCTTGTCCTTCACTACCCTCAACAGAAATTATATTTCATTACTGTATGTAGAAAACTACTCCAGTGTACTTCAAAACGAACAGGTCAAAAAAAAAACCCCACAACAAAAGAATTTAGACACGTTCTTATCATCAACCGACATGGTTGCACAACATGAAGCTAGGAATCTATTGAATCGTACCACCATGAAAAGGTATATGAGCATGAAAATGTCTACCCTACGTAGATATTCATAAAGATAACTATCTCAACCAACTCACTACTTGAAGAAACGTTAACGTGTTCCCTTCCTTCCTCATTTCAGCAATCAATGGTTCTTTAACCCCCAAAAAAAAAATCAATCAATCGTTTAAAATGAAGATCTCCCAAAGAAGTTAAGGTTACGGCAGGCAGTTAACCAATATCAATTCAACCAACAGAACAGGGATCTGAACCATGGTGGACCCACAATAGGGACTGAACTAAAATAGTTAATTCTCTTGCTTGTTTATGCACTGATGCCTAACAACTCTCTGGCTTACAACACTATAAATCCAAATTCAAGAGTTTTGTATGCGTATCGAAAGTAAAGTTTGTCGGTATGATGGGGGAAATATACAGTGAAATACCCGCCTTAAGTGCCCTCTCTACTGTGAAGAAAGCCCATTGAAGTGCCAGCCGGATTAGTTTTCATAACTTAGTGGGTTTTGTTATTCTCCAAGTCTGTTGAGTGAAAAATGTTGCAGTACTTTTCAATTTCTTCCCAACCCTTTATACAGGGCTAGGGCAAAATCGTTAATCATATATAAGGGCTTCCCTGCAAAATTCTCGTTTCGTTATTTTTCTTTCATGTTGAATGTGGAAATCTACCGGTTCTAATTTCACACTCTGCCATGAGAATAATATGGATAATTCGTAAACATGCATTCACTCATATCCAAGCCAAACAATTCCAGTAATAATCGAACAACAAACCTGCCGGATGCTCGTTTTCCAGTTCTCGAGATGCTTGATCTTGATGCTTTTTAAGTTTCTTTTTCTTCTTCACCCCACCTACTTTCACATCAAGAGCTTTCCCTTTAAGCTTCAACTTCCCACCCACAACATTATCGTAGGAAGACATTGCCTATCAAAAGGAGAAGAGATATCTTTAAGAGGATAAAAAAATTTCAACAAGCTACAGATTAGGTGTTTTTGCCCTAATTGGAGCTGATACGGGGGAAAATACAACTACAGTCCAAGATAGCGTTTATTTCAATTAACGACGAACAACCACATAAACATAAACATGGAAATCAAAAATCAGGTCATCATTTTTCCAGTCATCTTGGATTGTCAGTTAACAACCTTAGGCTGTCCTTGGAACTTCGTGTTCTTCGAAAGCCAACAAGAGAAGGAGATAGAACAATAGAGTTCGGAGGAGAGAAAATTCAACAAGGATATGCAAATGGTTTGAATCACATCCCATAAATACATACATAAATTGAAGGCAAAAGAAAAGGAAGAAGCTGAAAGCAAGGGATCGAACGAACTTCAGAATCAAACCTGGAAGACCTAAGAAAATCTCTCCACTTCAGAGGACGAGATTCAACAATTGCAACCACGCAGATTTCAATTTGCTTCAATTACTTTCATATCATGAATAAAAGATGCTCTTGTTCTCCCTGGTTGCTGCGAACGGAAGGTGAGTACACAAATTTCGTTCCAAACCAATCCGACCTATTACTCGCAGCACAAATAAGAGTGTGTAAATCAAAATTTCAAAACCAACTTATTCAATGGATTTTTCTTTTTTTTCTTAAGTTGAAAATTGTCTTTTAGTATGTAATATTTTAAATTACTAATTACTTAAATTATAATATGAGTTAGTCTAAATTAGAATATTTTTAATTTATATATATATTTGAACTATTATTTGTTAAATAAAATTTTAAAAAAGATATATTTCCATTTTTATAAGTAATTTCAATTTAAATTGTAAATGACATGTGGAGGAAGTGAAATAGAGAGATTTTTATAGCTTTAAAAAAAATTATTGTGTAATATTGTAATTTATCTCAATTTAAATAATATTATTAAAAAATAAAATTATAGGATAAAAATAATATATATCTTTGTTAAAAATATTTATATATTAGGCTAAATTAATAAAATGTTGTCTAAAAAAATACATTTAATAACCATAATCTAAAATAATAATAAAAAATTACTATCTACGAAAATTATTTACCTATACCTCATAAATACAAAAAACTTCAACACCCAACCTCGTGATATTAATATATGAACGAAAATTATTTATCTATATCTCATAAATATAAAAAACTTTAACACCCTACCTCGTGATATTAATATATGAACAAAAATTATTTATCTATATCTCATAAATATAAAAAAACTTCAACACCCTGGTAATCCGCGTTGTTTCCCTAACTAACTAATTTATTTAAAGTTATTAGAAAAGACCTAAAGTCATTTAGATGTTAAATTTTTATATTTATATTTGAAAAGGCTCATAAATGAAAATTTTTATTCGTTCTATCATTTAAAAAAAAAATTAAGAGACTTCTAAAGATTGAAGAATGAGATAAAAGGAGTTAAGCGAACAAAAAAAAATGAAAAAAGAAAAATTGTTAATTGTTAATAAGGAGATAGAAAATCAAAGATGTAGATGATTTATGAATTACAGATAAAAACGATTTCCACTCATATACCAACGTAAATAACTTTTTAAAGTTTAGTATTAATACTTTTAAATGTTCAAAAATATTTTAAAATAAAAGGATAAATAAATTTTTTTAAAAATTGAATGTAAGAATACTTTTTTAATAAATTTAAAGGTACTATTCAAACTTTAATATTTATAATAATTTACCCTATACTTTAATTATTAATAATCATGAGAATTCATTTATAAAAAAAATCACTAAATAACCATGTGTAAATTAATAAATGGAAGAGAGAGAAAAGGAGAAGAGAAGGGAAAGAAGAGATGAAAGAGTAAAAGTGGTAGTCCCACATGAGGAGTTGATAACTCCCCCACTCTCTACTCCTCCAAACTACGCCTAGTTTATAACAAGTCATTGGGCCAAAGAAGGGGCAGATTGTTTACCCACCCTAGTAAACACACAATCCAAAATTCAGCAGTATGTACAAAACAGTACTAAATTAATCTTCCTCTACTACCACACAGTAAATAGATAATGGATTGCATTACATGCAGGGGCTACCAACGCACAGTGCTCATTATTGCTGGTTTTGCTGTCTTTGCTGGCCGAAATTAGGGTGAGTCTGTTGCATGTTCTGAAGTGGAAGCATACCAGATTGGAGAGACTGTGCGTTTGTTGCCATGTTACCAAATGCACCTTGTGGGGCAAGCTGCTGCTGCTGCTGTTGCTGTTGCTGTTGCATAGGCATCATACCACCCGCGCTGCCTCCTCCCATGTTGAACACTGAGGGATAAACACCGGCTGATTGTTAGAGAGCAATATCGTAGAAATGTTACACACAGACCATATTATTATTATGCATCTGCCTTAACCAACACATCAGTGAGCCAAGGGACTACATACTCTGATCACTCAGAATTTGAGCATGGCTTCGCTGCGGATTGCTCCCATACTGAAACAACAAATTAAATGCCAAGTGAAGGGGAAAAAAATATTCGAACAATGATAGGGGTACAGACTAGAGTTATGTAAAAATGATAGTGAGAGTGCCATAAAGAATACGCTTCTGAAAAGATGTTAGAACTGCTCTAGTTTGTAGGAGACATGGTACATATTGGATCAGTAGCATATGGCAGTAAGAAAATCTGTCTGTATATTGGTTACTTGTACTATCAATTATTGCGCTTATAAATAGAATTAGAAATAATCCTAAAATCTCACCCTAAAATGAATGAAACGTAAAAATTCTTTTAAATAATCTTGGACATTTGGCCAAATGGTGTACATACGCTGCAATATTTGATCACTTGGATTTGCTATGAAGAAACTCAGGTTACCAGAAAGAATGATCATGAAGTATTTGCACAAAAGAGGAAGACCTTATTGAACTCAATCAACATATACAGTGATAATAAACCAACTGCAAAGATAATTTCCCGTAATTGTCGTCCCCAAGCAGCTTAGGATGTTTTTTTATGAAAGACTGAGAAAAACAGAAGATCATACCAAATTAAAGCCGAACAACAAAGAGGAAGAAACAACATCCATTTGTATTTTCCAGCTTAATATACCCTATAATAACAGACTACGTCTAGATTTGCATACACCCTACACCCCAGCCTCCTATCTTCCCCTCAACAGCACTTGGGAAAAAAAACATTAGAAGTTTAACGAGCAAATTAGAACAAACCTGCACACGTGGCATGAGTGGTTGCGATGACATTGTAGCTGAAATATTTGGAATCTGGAAAAAAAAAAAAAGATATAAATAATTCAGTGACAATTAAAAGAAAATAAAGATAAAATGTATCATATTGAGGTGTCAACTGTCAATTTACGTTTTTTAGAACTACAAGTGGAACCTGAAACCCCAATTTTTAGTGTGTTAAAATTAAAACAGGTTGTTGTATTATACAAGTCCCAGCTGTAGTTTCGTGGCAAATTTGACCTATAGGCCTTCATCTCCAAGGCTACATATTTGAACAATACTATTTCTATTAGTCATGGACAGATCAAAGTGCTGCCCAAAAGAATTTCTAAATCTCAAAAAGATGTGTCAGAAGAAGTCAAATTCTAGATCAGGATTTAACTGCTAGTGAAATAATTGCAGACAACAGATGTCACAAAAATGAGTGATTTACAATTACAACTAAAGTTTGAGGAATTCATGTCTCAGTTATCATCAAATTACTTTCAGATTTCATTTGCAGAGGAAGAAAATGGTTGCTTCACAACTATGAGGCAACTTTATTATGATTATTATTATTTCTTTTGTGATTCTCATTTTGGGAAGATTTAGTGTATCATTTGTATTTTGAGTCTCTATAGTCTAATCATGGTTGTAATTACCCAACAGTTTTCATGACCAGCTGGAGATTTGTTTTGCAACTCTAGTCTTTCTATACATTTTCCTTTCTCATGGAATGGAAATTTTCTCTTATCTGAAAAAATGCATCTTTTGGTTATAATAATTAAAATAAAAAAAAATTAGGGTCTTATGTTAGAAAAATGTTATTTGAATAAAACGAAATCAGTAGGTAATAGGATAAATTGACTGCATCGCGTCACCAGAGAGAAGTATCAACAATAATTGTCCACGTTGACAAGTTGAGAATAGGGACAAAAATTGCCTAAAAGAACAACCGAGATGAAACTCTAGGAGCTGCAGTTTTAATTTCGGTAAAGCAACACAGCTACTTGTGAACAGAAAGGAAAAGATAAGCTCATTCATGTAGGAGCAGTAAATATTTACGTAGTAGCAGTAAAAGCAACACAACACAGCTACAATGCAAGGGTCAAAGTTGTCTTCTCACCATACATAGTAGCAGTGATTTCACCACTCGAAACAATAAGTTTGAGGAAAAGTGGAAAATTAACCTAGAATAGCATAACATTTACTTCATGCAATCTACTTGTTGATGGTAATATTAATCCAACTACATCTAAGAAAGAAAGAAAAGGGAACACAAGATATTAACAAAATGAGGGATGGAAATATCTGACCATTTGAGAACTTGGGGTAGTCTGCGCAGCATTAAACAAACTACTGTTAGCAGCACCAGAAAACTGGCTCAAGTGACGATTCATTTGATTTCCTTGGCCAAGCTGGCTTTGAGTAATGCCATGTTGAATGTGACCAGAAGACATCTGCCTTCCCTGAAATTGCTGGTGTGCCAATGGCTGTGAAAACTGCATCTGATGCTGTCCATGAATCTGGGATGGTTACAAAATAAAATAAAATAAAATAAAATATAACTGATCCCAGAGAAATCAAGGAGCACAGTCTGCATTGTGCCTCCAAGTATTATATTCAGATGCTTCTATATTGATAACTCTCCTTGTGTTGTGAGTTGAGAGGTCACCCAATTTACAACACAACTGACTACAGTTTAAAATATCTTTTTTATGGGACTTCACTTAGAAATATGTCTTTCTCAAGTTATCAGTAGATGGTATTCGTGGATGAGGCAAGTATTTTTCAACAGCCATGCATAAATAATCTGATGTTAATCAATAAGAATACGCTAATAAAATAATTGAATAGGCCATGGTTCTTTTGATATCCCAGTAAGATGACCATTAAATTGCCATCACTGCATTTCTTTTTCCTATTATAGTCGAGGAATAGTTTCTGACTAAAATAGTACCATAAATGTTAATATCTAATTATAATGATTTCATGAACTAAGAAGGTCCCAGGGGAAAAGATGGACGATGCTAAACATTCTAAGTCTTGAAGAATGAGTCTAGTAAACATTGAGAAAATTATAACAGATTAAATTGTCCAAGTGTTATTATTTACTTTTAGTACCAGCAAGCATATTACCTGTCCTATTCCTTGCATAGGAGATTGCCTCATCTGTTGTTGAGCAAGGAGTTGCTGATGCTGAGGTAGTTGCATCAATTTTTGCCTTTGCTGGACCTGAAGTTGCTGCTGCTGCTGCTGCTGCTGCTGTTGCTGTTGCTGTTGCTGTTGCTGCTGCTGCTGTTGGGTCTGCTGTTGAGGAGAAGGTACGTTCATAACATTCGCAGTTGACCTTGGAGAGTTAGCATATGGCAATGGTGACGTTGTGTTGTCAAAGGATGTGGCACCAGAAGGCGATGCAGCTGACCTTCCAACAAGTTGTGATCCAGGAGGCTGCTTTAAATATCAAATGAAAAGGACAATCAACAGCAATTGCAAAAAATTGAAATTTCTGATTATATGCATGTGTGTACGACATACAAGAAGGTAAGATAAAGAGACCATTGATGTTATGATGCAGAATATAAAGTATAGAGTTATTACTAAATCTAAATATGCAAACAAAGCAGTCCAAGTGCTCAAGTTCAAAGTCAATACTGATGCAAATATTCGTAGGAAGAGAAGGGAAAGCAAGAACTGCGAGAATTGGAGAGAGTCAGCAAGAAACTTTTCAAACTTTTAATTCCTGACAGTACCGAATATACTACCTAACCTCATAAGGATGAAGGAAAGATATAACTCACAACCAAAGAAATCCTAATAAAATTAGGGAACTACTGACACAAGATAATTCAATCACATACACTAGGGAACCTCGAATGAAATGAAATCTGTTAGCCAAAAGTTGTTTGCCTTAGGAGAACTCAGAACACATTCTATAATTCAAGGGGGTGCAAATAAATCAGAGTTGAGGAACCGCTTCAAGGGGCAAGGAAATCATCTCACCTGTAACAATGATCCTGGACCACCAATATTATGTGATGTTAGAGGAGTATTCTTTGCATACATACCTGATAGACATTTTGTTAACTTAGTAAATTAACAACAAAAAACTAGTGCAATTTAGTAAATTAATATATAAACCACTCATGCTAAAAAAAAAAACAAAAGAATGTTACCAGATGTTTCATTAAAACTCTGCACTCCATCACCTACATTCAACACATCTACCAAATGCATCGGAAGTGTTGGAGTAATCTGCCGTTGATCAATAGGTAATCTTAATCCTGCATAAACAAGAGATGCAAGCAAACTGAGAAATAAAGTTACAAATTATTGGCATAACAAGGACTACTTTATTTTTATTTTTTTTATTTAAATGAGAAAATTAACTTCCAATTGAGAAAAAAATGACAAAAGACCATTGTAACCAAACATGAAATCCAACGAGGAATCAAACATCACTTGAATCCTTTTCCAAGCCTCTAAATACTCTATCATTCATCTCTCTCCAAAGATCCAACAACAAAGCACACACCCGACAAGCCACTATGAACAGCTCTTCTCCCTAAAAAGAGGATGGAGAATGTACTCTTCGATCATCTCATTTCAGTTCTCTATGGTGGGTTAGCTGAAAGTCGAACGCCTGCAAAAAATAACTCCACACAAAGTGCGCAAAGTCGCATCTCTAAAGGATATGATCAAGGTCTTCCTCTACCTGTTGAGAGAGGATATTGTTGAAAGATATGTGTATTCCCATTACAGACCTTTTGAGAGAGGATATTGTTGAAAGATATGTGTATTCCCATTACAGTTGACCTCTCCAATTTATTTAGTTGGATTTTATTTAGATTTTAGTTACCTAGTACTTGGGGATTATTATTTAGATTTATCCTATCTAGGAATTTATTTATATTTCCTAGTATCTACGGTTTCAGATAGATGATCTATCAATTTAAACTTAGTCAATCCTTCCATATAAAAGGGACATGTAATTCTTTAAAAACAAAGAAGAAAAAACAACCATCTAATTTAGGCTTGCAACATGGTATCAGAGCCTTTCTATTCTGGAAATCTGATTAGAACCAAAACGCTAACTTTATTGGTGAAGCCTTCATCGCTGCCGATCATTTATCGTTGAAACTTCATTCAGAGACTTCAAAGCTGCCATCAAGTTTCATTCAGAGCCTTCATAGTTGTCATCCTATAACCAATTTCTATTCAGATTGTGCAAAAAAGGTAACCGGTTACTACCCTGCTGATTCATTTTTGTTGACTAAATTTCTTCCCAGATTAAGATTCACCATCATGTCAGAAAAATCTCAAATCGTTCTTCCAATCATCATCACAAAACATCAAATTTTTGAGATTTTGACTTGAAGCATTCAATAAAGGAGAGAACCAAAGGTGTCGGAGGAAGAAAAGGAGGCCTCAAAACTAAGATCTCCAAATTCATCAAGTCTAGACTCCAATTCTCGAATAGAAGAATCGGACGGTACCTTAAGAAAGGTCACTACAGAAAACCTACTTCGTAGATTATGAGTCCAGTATCAGCTCTACTGTCGTAGTGTTACCAATTGAACCATACACTCCAAGCGGAGTAAGCACGAGAGAGACGAGCAAACCCCGTGGAAGTGCTCCAAGGGGAAAGTATGCATGAGTTATGTGCTCTCACGGCTTCAACGGACGGATTTGCTGGCAAAATAAATTTATTGAAGGCCTTCATAACTTCCGTGGACAAATTTATTCAAAATCCTCATATCAAACGTGAACAAATTTATTCGAAGCCTTCATAGCTAGCTTGAAAAATTTATTCGTAACCTTCGTAGCTACCATTGACAAATTTATTCGGAGCATTCATAGCTACCATTGACAAATTTATTCGAAGCCTTCATAGCTACCGTTGACAAATTTATTCGAAGCCTTCATAGCTACCGTTGACAAATTTATTTGGAGTCTTCATAGCTACCGTTGACAAATTTACTCAGAGTCTTCATAGCTACTATTGACAAATTTATTCGGAGCCTTCATAGCTACCATTGACATATTTATTCGGAGCCTTCAACTATCAATGGCAAATTTATTCAAAGCTTTCATAGCTACCATTAACAAATTTATTCGAAGCCTCATGGCTAATCAGCATCCACCTAAACCAAATTTATTTAGTGCCTTCATAGCTACCATTCACGTCATGCCTTATAATTGAAGTCATATCGTTGATGTCGTGCGATCAATATTGCACATAAACCTATCTGGTCCAAGTTGACTAATAGATATATCCAATCACTTTGAGGGGGTGTCGAAGGATTAGCCTTAAATTAGGAGATATGTGTAATTTATAAGTTAGTATCCAAGCTGAGAAGGAATGATATCTATTACTCAGCTTGAAGGGGAGTAATTGACCTCCCTAATTTATGATTTATTTACATTTAGTTACCTAGTATCTAAGGATTATTATTTAAATTTAGTTACCTAGTATTTAGAGATTATTATTTAAATTTAGTTACCTAGTATCTAGAGAAATTTAATTACCTAGTATCTAGAGATTATTATTTAGATTTACCTTATCTAGGAATTTATATAAATTACCTAGTATCGAGGGAATTTAGATTATCTATCAATTTAGATTTAGTCAGTTTTCCCTATAAAAGAACCTGTAATTCTCTATGAGAAGAAAAAACAGCAAATTTAGACTTGCAACAGATGCAAGCCAACCAATGGAGGCCACTTTCTAAAGTGTGTGTCAACTCGCACATGAATAACCTTTCAGATAAAAAAAAAAAAACAACCTTTTTCGAAATCATGATCTTCGAGAGAGACAAGAAAACAGAAACTCTAATGGGATAAGATCCATCAAACAAAGACATCCTTATGAGAAAAGACCACGGGTTGGCCACCAATTACTCTCTTTTTAACACCTCATACCCTTTGTTTTGCCAGAATTAAACCAACCTGCCATATCAAAGCATGGTAGCGTGGGCTTGTGACATAGTTGGGGGATTTAAGAGTGTTTGGGAAGTATGAAAACCAATCGTTTTGGGGCTACAACTCAACCGGGTTTCCCTAAGGTGTGTGATTGAGCTTAGGAGCAAAGTGTCTATCGCCATATATGCATGCTCCATAATTCAAATGACCATCTCTAAGGAGCGGCATCACTCACATTCAACAACATTCTACTTGTCCTTCCTCTCACAGCAATTCTTTTCACAAAATCTCAAACAAATTTGCCACTTAAATCAACTCTGCCGACAAGACAAGTTATGATTGCGTTTCAATTCATACAGAAATGATAAGAGAGGAAATGGTTGCTGCACAAATCAGAATGCCCGTATTCAATTATGCACCACAAATTGATGAAGTATATCATGAATTAAGAAATAAATATAAAAATCTGTACTTTTCATAGATATGTGACAATTTGGCAAGTTTAAATATAAATATTATTTTTTTGGTAAATAGCTCAATCACTAGTGACTTACGAGGCATCATACAGTACTAAACAATATATGACCTACAATTGATTAAAATTAAGATATCAATCAATGACTATAAAAGTAATGAAGTACCTTCCCCAAAGTTAACAGCAGCTCGGAGTAAATTCTCTTGCTCCTGAATTTTTGCAGCTTGAGCCTTATCTAAAGTTGGAGCTATTGCTGGCCCTTGACGCATTCCGAAACAATATGCTTTCCGAGTCTCAGCTAATATTTTTTCAGCACTTTCACAGGCTGCTCCAATCATTTCAATTCTAGTCTGTAAGAAAGGTAAACCTAAATGCCGGAGGACTTTCTTTAGAACTCAAGGAGTTGTACAACCTACAGTTATTTAACGAACTTCTAGTACCTTTAACTTCTCAATCTGTGTAGATATTGGCATATTTTGCATCCCAAGTAACAACTGGTCACGTTTTGAATTATCGTCTACCTCCATCTCAGGCAATAGTTTTGAGGACAACATAACTGGTAGTACTGGGCTCACAAAACAGAAGAAAAAAATTAGTGGAAATCAAAATTTCACAAATGAATTATTGTCTCATCTTCCTTCTCTTGAAATACTAGTTGAGGGATCATCTGCAATACTAATTTATGTCTACCATGCCAGGAAAAAGATGTAAAATAAGCAGACAATAGTGAAGAAACACCAACTTCCAAGATATTCCAGCAATTACAGTTATGTGACATACCAGACACCCAAATAGAAGGGCTAACATCACAGTTAAGTACTGTTCCATAGTAATTCATTTTACTATACTAATAAAATTAAGCTTCGAGATAATGAGAATTGTGAGTGCTTATGCTTCTTCTCCCTGCTCTGGTGAGAAATAAACATGGCAATTGCAGATAAAAAACAGATATAGAATCAGTTTGGAAGACAAGCCATTGCCGCAACCAAAAGCCAAAACAGTATATAGAAGCACCCTACAATTGATATTTATTCAAACACACATGAAATATAAAATAGTTATCAAACCAAATCCCAGGCAGGAGGCCTCTAATTGAGTGCCAGGGAGCACATTCAATCCTGAAGATCATACAAAACTTTGTCAACCCAAGGCAAGAGTATCAACCACTAGTCTACCTCGCTTATTTACATGAGTAGAGGTGGATAGCTTGCCACCAAATCTTCTTACAAAGCTATAAAATCCTTCACTTGGACAAGATTGCAAGCACACCGGGCTAACATGGCCGGACAGCCCAATAATGCACTTCTAGAGACCGAGCCTAAGTTATGAGACACACTTGCACCCAACTGAATCTTTTCATTTGGACCCCAATCATCCTTCTTACAGTAAAATAAAAACTAGCCATAAAAGGATATAAAAACATTTAAGGATGATTCAAATCACATACTCTCTGTGTTTAAAAAGCTAACAATTAAAGATCATCTTGTGTTGCATAAGAACTTTTTTTTCTTTCAATGACTTAACTTGTAAGAAATAATAATATGTTGAACAACTTTAATTGACATTTTCAATGTATGAACAAGACATATTACACTCAAGCCTTTTCCAATGGTTAAAGATCGTCTTGTCTACATCTGCACAGCGCCTAATGTGCAGTGTCTAG
Source organism: Cucurbita pepo subsp. pepo (assembly GCF_002806865.2). Lineage (NCBI taxonomy): Eukaryota > Viridiplantae > Streptophyta > Magnoliopsida > Cucurbitales > Cucurbitaceae > Cucurbita > Cucurbita pepo. Next base: position 8,204,225 of record NC_036640.1, read on the forward strand.
TGACTAATAGCCACAAGTAAGACACTACGTGGCCTCAAATAACTAGCCAACAAACTATATCGTCACAACCACGTAGGATAGAGTCAAAAATCAATTATTGAAAAAATCACTTGTGGCCTATTTACATACACACAGTCTACTATATATAAATATTTTCTTTGATTTTAAAAATGGTTTTATGTTTTATAAATAGGGAAAAAAATCTTGAAATATGTGCCTGGCAGGTTTTAAGAAAAGAGAAAGAAAGAGAAAAAAAAAAAACAATCTCAAAAACAAAGGATGATGGTGGTGATCATATAGAAATAAATAGTACTTCCAGAGAGTAAAGGCTTTAATTTTGGGTATATTTCAAAAATAAAAATAAGATAACATTTAATGAAAGCACGTTAACAGAAAGAAGATCTATTAAACAAATATAATTAGAACATGTGGATGCTCCATCAAAGCTTCCCCCAATGGTTGAAAATTGGAGGATCAATACTCGATTGAGGGGCTGGTCAGGCCACCGTTGCATACAGATATTAAAAGGGCTTAAATTCATCATCACATCTTAGAACAAGGAAACCTTTGCCTACATCAACTCATGAACAGTCCAAAGCTCCCAAAGAAGATCTATTAAATCCCAGCTTCTTTCATTGGCAGCCAAATACGGGTCTCTTTGGAGAAAAAGATGCAAATCAAAATGGCTCAACAAAGGGATAAAAACAGCAGTCTTTTCCACAGAAGCGTGGCTGCCAAGAGAAGGAAAAACGCCATTCTTGAGATTCTTCCTAAAGATGGTAAGAGCTTGCTGTCAGAGAAAGATATTGAGAACAGATTTATTCAGCTTTGACAAGTTATACCAAGAAAGAAGGCTGCAGATTTCTTCCCCACCCTTTGAATTGGGATCCAATTACTCTACAGCACAATTCTGAACCTGAAAAGGTTTCCACAGAAGAGGAAATTTGGCAAGCTGTTAAGGATTTGGGATTAAACAAATCTCCTGGATTGCATGGTTTTGCAGCCAAGTTCTAAAAAAGATCTGAAACATGATTAAGTTTGATATCATAAGGGTGTTCCAAGAGTTTCTCAAGAAAGGTATCATCGTTACTAGTCTCAAAGTCCGTTGAAGATTTTTGGCTCATCACTCTCATATCATGTATGTACAAGCTTATTGCAAGGATATTATACGTTAGAGATTTTCTTTTAGTCAGTGGCTTGATGGGCCGCTTCTTGATTGAATTGCCTTCTCGATTGATCTAATTATTCTTATGCAATTTGTTCTTCTATATATATATATATATATATATATATATATATATATTGGCGTTTGATATTATCAGGAAGGCTAAAAAATGTATTCTCCACACCATCACAGAATTTCAATTTGCATGTGTTGCAGGTAGGCAAATGCTCAATGTCTTCCTTATAGCAAACGAGCTCATCGATGAACGAAAAAAAAGAAGGGAATTTCCATGAAACTAGGAATTGAGTGAGCCTGTTAACAAAGTTGATTAGGGTTTCCTAGATAAAATACTTGTGGCTAAAGGCTTCAAGCAAAGATGGAGAAAGTGGATTAGAGGGTGCATCTCATCAACAAACTTCTCCATCATCATTAACAGTTAGACTAAAGGCAAGACTCTTGATTCTAGATGACTACATCAAGGTGACCTTCCCTCGTCTTTCCTTTTCATTATTACTGTTGATTGCTTCAGTAGAATTATGATACATCCAACAAATAGGAATTTGAGTAAAGGTTTCGACCTAGGTAAGAACTGTAATGATATACATCATCTACAGTCAGACGATGATGCCATCATTTTCTCCATAAAAGGATGAGCATGCTTTATCTAATTTTTTTAACATTGTTAGTCTTTTTGAGGAAGCATCCACGCACAATGTGAATCACCAAAATCCAAAATTTTGGGTCTACATATGGAAAATCAAAATGTGGAATGTCTAGCAAACAAGGGTCTCTCGAATCAGTCAAAACTCTACCTTGGCCTTCCTCTCAATGGCAAGCACCACTCTTGCTCCTTTTGAGATCATAAGGGAGGGAGACTCACTCTATGCCACACTATTAAATCTCCTGTTGTCAATATGTCATGCCTTTCGAGGTGATTCAATCCTTAGAGAGCTTTTTTTTTTTAAATCTTTGAAAAGGAAATTGTGATAAAATGGGTATACATCTTATAAAATGAGAAAATATTATCCCCATGGAGAACGAGAGGCTAGGATTACATAGCCTTATGAGCAAGAGCAAGAGCGAGGCTTTACTGGCAAATGGATTTGGAGATATCAAGGAGAAAATTGGCCCAGGAAGGTCGTTGATGCCAAATACTGCTCTACTCTTGAGAACAAAAAATCTTATGGAACCTCTATATTTATCCTTTGCCAAGGGACCATGGAAAGCCATCTTAAAGCACCATAATCTGATTCATGCTCGGATGACTTCCAAGACTGAAGATGTGGCTAATACTTCATTCTGGAGTGATGTTTTGCTAATGGATGACATATTGGCACGTAACTTCCTTTTTACTATATGATATTTCTTTGAAAAAGAAAATTGTTGTCAAAGATATGTGAATGACCTTATCAAAAAAGAGATATGAGGAGGACTGAATCAAAAGGTTAGAATCTTAGGCAAATAATGAACTTAAAGGATGTTGAATGAAGCTAAGGAATGGTACATTCTTTGCACCACCTGTCCTCATCTCAGCTATCCAAGTCTTGGACAAGAATCTTCAAAGCTGTAACCAAATGTTACTTTCACTGCAAACCCTCTCTTGCTGATCTCTCACAATACACCGTCTATCCCCCACTTATATTATACCATTTGGAAAGACCACTACTTTAAGAAGGTGAAATTCTTACTCTAAGAGATTAGCCACAAGGCGGTACACACATGCTAAACTTCCATGTAGAATATCTTATATAAGTATATCTCCTCGTTGGTGCCCTATTTGCAAGAATAACTCCAAATTTCAGAGCCACGTTTTTTTTTTCATGTGAATATGCACAAACTTTTTCTTTCAACATCTGGATAGTCTACGACTCCCCCTAATGGTCTTACTCTTAGCCTCTCTATTACTCTTATCAAACATCCTTTTTGAGTTCAACAATCGTGGGATGGGGGATCAAACCATCAACCTCTGGTATGGTAATTGGTATTCCATTAAGCTAGGCTCGAATTGGCTATTTGTGGACATCCTTTTAAAATAGAAGAGAAGCTCCTTTAGGTGAACTTTGTCAGGGCATTCTTTTGAAGTTCTTCGCAAAGAAGTCCTAAAAGACAAGGAACTTCCTTTTGATTGGATTGTTTTATATGAACTTTGATACTATGGTTTATTTGGCTACTACTTGGTATAAGTGCTCCCTCTTTTTCCATCACTACCCCTTTTTTCTTTCTTTTATTCATTTGGAGAGACTTTATGTAACTCTCTTGGATTCGGGTTTTTCCCCTCTTTTGTAATCTCATACAGNAAAAAAAAAAAAAAAAAAAAAAAAAAAAAAAAAAAAAAAAAAAAAAAAAAAAAAAAAAAAAAAAAAAAAAAAAAAAAAAAAAAAAAAAAAAAAAAACTAAATGCATTCTCTCAAGGCAGAAGTTCAAAATAAACAAGCAAACATTATCTCGATGTCTTTAAGAAGTAATTTCAAGCACACAAAACAGAAATTGTCATATTTCCTTTTACTCCATGCTACCAAGTACTTGGAAGGGATGCAGGTGCATACTTGTAGAATTCTCTGCATTAACATTCTTGGGATGTACAACAAAAGCCTTGGAAACTTTCTTAATTTCGTCAACGATGTTGAAAAGCTCGAGATTCACCATAGAATATTGCCCCAATATGTCTTGCCTGGTGTAGAAATCAACTACACATTTAGCCAGATTTGGAGAAAATTGAATATATAGAGAGAGAGAGAGAGATTACGATGCTTTGATGTTTAGAAAAATAATTAGTACATGTAAGTCCAGAAGATAGGAAAAATGATTTACTTTCTAACATCAACGAGCTATTAGGAAGTGTAGATGAAGCGAAATAAAAGAAACTACATGCTCGAGTCCTTCCCCTCCCCACATCAGATTGTCTTTTACCCCCGGCAGAAATAACACAACGATTCTCAACGTTTAAACAACATAACTTCAGTTTTTTATCAATCGAAAGCCAATCAGGAACTTAAAAATTCAAGCATATTTGGAAAATATCACAAGAAAAAACGATGCGAAAGATGAGAGTGGACCATTTAGGTGTCGTATTGGTGCGACCGTAGACATCAAAATCTTCGAGGATCCGAGAGATGGCTTTAAATAGAGTAGTAGCTCGAGTCTTCACAGCCTCCAGGTTCAACTGTTGCTGTACCGCCTGGTTTAGCCTTTCTGCGACAACCACCTGCGGCGCCAGGAGAGGCTGTTGCTGCTGAGGCTGATTCTGCGCCACTCCATCCATGGTCGCCATTAGCGAGAGACAACAGTAGCCCTGTTGACAATGGCACGCGACGAGAACAGCGATTGCAGATCTCTCTCAGGGCCTGGCGAGGCTTGCTGAGGTGCTCCAATTGATTACCGTTTTAACTGGAACCTTGCTCCGTTCGGGCTTTAGGGGTAACAAAACAAGGAATATCTTGAACAGCGATTGGGTTTTTTTCTTTTTCTTTTTCTTTTTTTCAATTTTCGCAGCCGAAAATTCGGATTTTAAAAACAATAAAATATTTAATATTTAATATTTAACGACCAATTTGTATAAAATTAAACCTTGAAATATTTAATATCTTTATAATTTATTATTTGAAAATAATATAATTTTACAAAAGGATGCTAGTAGAACAAAAGACAAGAAAGGGGGTTCGCGGATGGTGGATATTCGGAGGACCTATGGTTTACGTGTTTAAACTCCGATCGTATAGTTGGGTCTATGCCTACTCTACGAATTCACATAAAAGGAAGATCTGACTAACCAAGTTTTTGTGTTATTGAAAATCAGGAGAGAGAACCGAAGTCGGACTAAATTTTAAGGGTAAGTTATTTGTTTGGATATATGAGGTCTTCAAATCTCTCTTCTGATTCAAAATCATGGTGTAATGTGTATCCCCTCTTCGGCTCTTCTTCCGGTCATCGAATAGATGAAATAAATAAATAAATTGATTTTTGTTCAAGAATTAAATCTTATTGGAACTGTCCATATCCCGTTCATCCTTCGGAACCATATCACATCTCGGATTTGATGAAATAGGATGAATTGAGACGGTATTTTGTAAATACGTAATTATCTTGAATATATGAACTATTTCTTTATTTTCCGACGCACTGACGATGATTCTCAAATATCGCATAATAGAATCTAATACGATGAGATATAATGCAATAGAAATAAAGACACAGGAAACGAAACGGGTTACCCACTCTTAACGGTCAAAGCGAACCCTTTCATTTCGAATTAAAGAATTCGGAATGAATCAAATCTCTCAGGTAGGATTCGAACCTACGACCAATATGTATGTGTTTTTCTCACCCCATTGTAAATAAAAACAAAAAGTAAATAATAAAATATTAAATATTAAAATAGTATTAATAAATCGTTTACTAAATTTAATTAATTTTGAACTATATATACATTTTTAATATAATCTGGATATGTTTTACCAATTTTGTCGATGAGAATTATAATGAGTTAATTAAATGTAGGAGCATAAATGGATGTAATAAAAAAAAATTAAAATGGTATCTGTTGTATTAATTAATTAGCTAATCAATTTAAATTTAAAAATATATATACTTTTACCTTCCAAATTAATTTTAAAAGTAATATTAACAATAAAAAAACAAATTAATTCCTACAATTTTGAATTCAATTATGAGCTTATTTAAGTTTGGTTGAATTTAAAATAAATAAAAAATTTATGCATTCAATTAGTTCGTAAGTTCCTTTAGAATTAGATCGACCAAACCAATTCAAATTTAGCGTTAATTTAAAATATATATTTTATAATTATATATACATGCATATGTAGTTTTAGTTAATTTCATAATTAATTTTTAACTATTTATTCTCTAATAATTAAAATTTTAAAATATATATTAAAATTAAATTACAAAATTTAATTATTTGAAAATAAATAAATAAACATTTTACTTCTAAAAATAAAAATTTATTTAAATAAATGATTTAGAGAAGTTAAACCAATCAACTTTAGTTGGATTAGTTATTTAATAATTATTATTTGGGTTGACAAATTTACAACTCGAATAATTGGACTGGGTCTAAAAGAATGGCTCGGCAGAACCCACAAACACCCTATAATGACCCATAAGCAATTTAAATAACAAATAAATACAAATTAATTAAATAGTTATGATAGTATAGAATATTAGTTATAAATGTAATGAATTAAAGTTTATTAAAATCTAAATAATGTATTGATATTTAATAATTGATAATATATAATTAGTAAGGACTAATATTAATTAATTAATTAATTATATTACATTTTAGGTTTATTTTTGGGATATATATATCCAATATGACAAATTCTAATAATATTATTTTTCAATTTTGAGAAGTATGGGAGATTCCATTTTTGGGAAAAAAAAAATTCTAAAAATAAAATAAATAAATATAAATATAAAATATAAATGGTACACCTGCCTCGCATTCCCTGCTTCCGAATCCGCGCTATTACGTGGATCTACACATTTGGTCCGTCCCGTGACCGCTCTGTTCCTTTCAATCATCCATTCAATTCAATCAATTTGGAAATTCCATCTTCTTCTTCCTCATCTAATTTTCAATCCCTCCTCTGATTCCTGCAGACATCGGATCCTCCGGAGATCCTCCATGGATTCCTAAACTACGCGTTCTCGTCTGCTCTTGTTCTGCGCTTCCGCCGGTACGACTTTGATTCCTTGATCTATCTATCTTCTCCCTGGTTTCAATTCATCCATTTTATCCGAAAATTTATTCTGTTCTTAATCGTTGTAGGCTTTTTTTTTTTTTTTTTTTTTTTTTTTCCTTTTGAAGGCCAAAAGTTACTGGCGATCTAAGAAAGGGAATATGTATTCACTGGAAAATATTGTTTTTTAGATATTGTGGTTTCATGTATTTTGCTGCTTTTGTGCGCTCACTTTGCATTGATCTTTAATTATAAGTTCATTTCAGTACGTTTCTTTGCACAAACAATTAGTTTCTTTTTAATGGATGCTACTAAACGAACATAAACGACGGGATGGTTATGATTTTAGTCTGAAACTGAATCATTTTCATCATAACCGAGAATCCTAAATACAGAGAATGCTTTTGTCAAAAGCTTGAATTGCTAAGATTATGTTGTCACATGAACACGCGAGTATGTACAGTTTTGTTACTTCTCAAGGCAAACACTAGCTTCAAATTTCTCACATTCGCGTATAGAGGACTAGCAGAAGAAGGAAGTTATGAGAAAAAAAGATATGGAGGAGTGGAATAAATATAATCTCAGCTAGCGCACTAAAAATTTGAGGCTGCTGGAATGTGATTGTAAAAACTGACTGGTTAGCTATGCTAAACTGGATGCTAGGTAGCAGTTAAACGTCCATTTGGAAGCTCAGTATAGGTCAGAGCACGTAGATCCATTGCATCTCTCTCTCTCGCTAAATTTATAGTATTCTATGATCTCAAGGAACGAGGATGTTGATTAATTCAGCCTATTCTTTCAAGTCTTGTAAACGAACAATATTGTAGATTAACGGGCACAACAAACTCTTCCACCTCCCTTAAGCTCGTAACGTAAGATTCAATGCAGCGTAGTTGTTTTTGAGGTCCTTCATTAACATTTATACAAGGACCTACTTCTCATTTCATTATGTCAATTTTAGGATCTATGAACCTCTCCTGATTTGAGAATAAAATTTTGGAGCATGTTCTGCATTGATGGATATGATTGGTTGATCAGGAAGCTTGGTAGTTGGTTTCATCAGCTCTAAAAGAATAATTTACGTTGAAGTCCGATGTAGTTCATAATTGCATGAAAGAAGAATATATAGAGGTTGTGGCAGCTGGCGAGACATTTCATAGCCACCCTTGTCTCCCAAGCTTTGTCACTGCTCTGAAGAATTAATGAACCGGCAAACTTCAACACAAGAGAGCAGGAAGTACTAACCAAACCAAACCTATTTCCCATTGATAGGCTAGGTGCCAGGAGCTCACTTCCATGCCTGGCTATTATAATGAATAGTTGTGGCCATGGCACCCCCAAGGAATCTCAAGCACTTGTTTGAGAACTGACTGAAGTATTAACATTCATGGCATAGGGTTTGCAGTGTTGAACTTTTATTTGAAACCAATGATGTATTTTATTCACTGTTGAAATAAAAAAGTAAGGTTGCATATAAAGGTAACTTCCCCCTAAATTTGAAATATAAAGAAATTGTCATTGCTTCGTCTAGGATTGTGCTTTAGCATGGAGATGTGGAAGTTATGAGAACAGAGCGAAATATAATCCTGTGGTTAAATGTGTACACTTGATTTTCTATGCATATGATTTCATGTCAACGTGATTGCTTTTCTTTCCCGAATTATGCAGGTTCGTTGGTTTCCATGTAAATGGTCAACCTGAACAATAGCTCAGGCGATGACTATGCAAGTCTGACTCAAGAGCGAGGCTTCACACCATGCAACTGGTACCAAATAATGATGAAAATACAGATGATATTCTGGAACGTGCGCCCATTTTAAGTCAATTGGATTTTCTGCCACAGTCAGTGGGATCATCATCCTCTGCTGAGATTATAGCTATAGGGAGAGAGAGCTCTGGTAGTGATGATGATTCACACAATCTTAATGTTGATGAAACCAGTCATCTGGTGAATGCAGACCAACCACAATGTCGTATATGCCTTGACACTGGAGGTTTTTAACATTTCTTTCTGTTCAATATGTAATGCAATTTCATCAATTTCAATTAAGACTGTGTTCCACAAATATTATTTTAACAAAGCAAGAACATTACACTTACGTTCACTTGTAGGTTAAGACAGTGTCAGTACATGTATGTATATTCTGTTTTTCTTCTTCTGAAGCTTCGATTTACTATTTTTAGTATGAAAATGAATTTGGTTTCAGGAGAAGATTTAATTGCTCCATGCCACTGCAAAGGCACTCAAAAGTATGTCCATAGATCATGTCTTGATAATTGGAGGTCCACAAAGGTCAGTTTTCCCTCATTTCATATTGCTTCTCTACAGTTAAATCAACACTTTTTTTCTGGGGCCATGGACTGTGGTATCGAGTGCTACCAAATCATAAAACTTCCACGGGCTGATAACCTATCTAACACATCTCCTTTCATATATCTTTCAAACGTGTCAAATTCTAGAATGATCAAGTTTTCAATTTTTTTTTTTTTTTTTTATTCTAATCCATTTGAGTAATTGTATCAGGAGGGCTTTGCTTTTGCTCATTGTACAGAGTGCAGAGCTATGTTCGTGTTACGTGCAAATGTCCCTCCTGATCGCTGGTGGTTGAGACTGAAGTTTCAATTTCTTGTTGCTAGGGACCATGCGTTCATTTTCATTATTGTTCAACTGGTAAATTATTGTAATTATATGTTTTATTTGGCCATCCACTTTTCTGCCAAGGTGTTTAGTTCATGTTTGGCTAAATATCCTTCATTATCATTATGATATAAATTCATTTCATTGTTATGATTGATTTTTCTAGAGGGGTCTTCGCTATGTGCTTTGAACAGATTGTGGCATTCTTGGGGGTGTTGGTGTACAAATTCTACGGAGAGGAACTAAGGGAAATGTTTGGTTATGAAGAACACCCATATGGGTTCTATGCCATGGCTGGTATACTGAGGCTGCCAACTAATTCCTTACTTTTTATTCTTCTTTATATATGTATTGAATATTTTAGTGTAAGTGAATGTTCTCACACAATATTTTGGTTTCATTCGATTAGAAGAATTTAGGATTAGCAGTTGAACGAATCCTTGCCTGAAATCGAGTGCCGGCTTTAGGAAATGTAGTTGCTCTACTATCTATCTTTTTAATTCTTCGTTCTACAATTTCTTTTCTGCAGTCTTGGCGATCATCTTGGTTGGCTTACTCTATGGTTTCTTCATAGCCATTATATGCGGGCAGAGGATAAACGAACGCCACTACCATGTCCTTGCTAAGCAAGAACTGACAAAGGTCCAGTAACGATTTAAAGAGAATAATATTGTCAAGTTATTTCCATTTTATCTCATTTCATCTCTCCAATATGGGGAACTGTTGGGTTCCTTCATTCTTCTCAAATTGTCAAAATCCTTGTGCTTACTAAGCTGATAATAGCTTTCTTGGTTTCAGGAATATATAGTTGAAGATCGAGAACATAACAAGAACGTTCCTGAATTAGACCCCAGCCATGTTATGGAGCTAAGGATGTTGGGGCTGTATTAATCTGAAATTGGTGAATCCAACATTGGGCACTTGAAGGCTTCAAGTAAGGAACTCTATCCTGTATTCCTTTCCACTCCTATGTATCGCAAGTGGAGAATTAGTAAAAATATAGGTAGAGTTGGCTCACCATTACGTTGCATAATCTTTTGCAACTTGAGATTTTAATTTGTATTATACTGCAAGAATCCCCATATAATTGGAGGCTTTCATTTTTTGATCTCGTGATCTTAGACGTACTTTTGTGTTTGACCAAACAAAGCAAATTTTTCCTTCTGGTTTGATCTTGTTTGAACAAATAACTGCAATGAAAAACCTTAATATTTGAATGGTTTAAATTAGTACCTTCAATCATACATCATATAATTTATGCTCTGAAACTACAAACTATAGTTCAATTATTGAATTGTCCATTTGGATGACAGGCCAAGTTCGTCCATAGGTTTCTAATGATTTAATTTTAGTGTTTTGAATTAGGTTTTGATCCCCAAATTTTGAAATAATAAAATGTTGATGATGAACATCTCTCTCCTCTCATCTACTCTCCTCTCCAACCATGCCCTCTTCCCCTTCGTCTCTGTGGCGCTAACGACTTCCTGCTTCTTCTTCTCCATCTTATCCTCGTTCTTCTTCTCATGGAAACACCCAGATTTGAAAACAGAGAATCCTTTCTCTCGCTCACAAATATAAGAGAAAAAAGAGGGGGAAAAACAAAACAATCATTTGTTTTAAAACTGGCCTCGTTGTTTAGGCATATCCAATCCGAGCTGCAAATAGTTCAGAAGACCTTGATCATATTAACACCGAAAAGAAAAGATCATACACCGATGTAAAACTTTATCCAACACGTTATGATATTTATATTCGTAATGAAAACAAAGTAGTGTCCATACGTAGGTGATATATCTTAAATAGGAAATTTATTTACAAAAATGACACTCCTATATTTTGAAAACGAAGTAGTGTCCAACAATGTACATGTAAATCAACGAGTTGACTCCCATATTTATGTTGCAACTTCTCGGGCATTGGTGTCAAGACCATATAATGGGTTAACTATGTCAACGGGATCAACTCGTCTTGCTTGCTTGGGGTTATGCCCCTTTAAGACTGGTAGCTACGCTCCTTGACTCAGTCTCATGAGCTTCTTGATAGCACTCTTTCCTCTTTTGGAGTATACAAAGGAGAGCCTAGCATGTGCTTAGACTTCTCAACCCCCATAATAAATTGATCTTCCGCTTAGACTTCTCAAAAAAAAGTTGTCTCCTGCAGCAAAGGATGCTCAATTATTTTATAGATGAATGCAGCAATTCATGTGAAAGCCCATGAGACAGATCTTTGATTGATTTATTTGTTTATTGGTTCAAAAAATTAATCGGATTAGAAGATCATCTTTACCTTTCGAGAAGCATAGATTACAGCTCTGTAGGTAAAGAACGTATCATCTACGCTATGAGAGACTCTCCCTGTCAACTCCACTAGGCTACCGAAGAAAATTGCACCCACTTGCACCTTCCCCGTCTATACACCCAAAGATTCTTGCCTTCCCTTTTCACAAATCACAACTACTGCAAGTCTTCATCAGACTTTATCTTTGACTGCATTCACGCACAAAATAAATACAATAGATCTTCCTGGGAAGACCTTGCTTGCAATAGCTTCGAACTTTTCTTCCAACCCAAGCTGTCAACTCTTTTCTATCTTCTCAAAACGATGCTTTGTTCTGATTAGAATAATGATGTTTGCTATGGCTAATAGACTCGGGAGAGCTTTAATTTGTGTTGACAAATTTATGTAGTCTATCCAAACCAAATTAGGATAAACCTAACCTAATCTAACCTAATCTAAAATAGCCTAAGCAACTGCTAATTTCCAAATCTCAAATTAAGCTACCCCACCCACTATGTTTCATGTTCTAATCTGAAATTGGGGTTGGAAAGAATCATGTTTTTTCCAATATTTAGATTTAAATTACAACATATAAGAAACAAAATATACAACACACCTGTGAATACTTGGAAGAACCAAATTATCCAAAAGGAAAAACATTTAAAAGCAAAGGTCGGAAAACAGTATACATATGTGATAAAATTCAAGATATACTGCTGCTAGTAGATATTATGTGTACTTTGGCAATGACGGACAAAGAGACATTTGATGAAGAACGCTCAGCTGGGCCAGCTGACATCTATACAAGCCCCTCCCCCTCGCTCGGCCATCTTGCTAATCAGTTATTGGTTGTCTTCTCTTCTATACATCAGTTTTACAAGGCAGGTCGAGCTGCAAATAGTTGTGCAGAGCACGTTAATAACATCTCAATTAATGACCAATAAATGAACCTTGGAAGTTTAAATTCCTTCCAAACTCTCTCCCAATCAAAATCATGGGCTGAGTCAAAGATTAGAAAGCAATTTACATTCACGACATAATCATGAATGGTGCAAGCTTAGCACCAAAGGATGCATACCTCAGATTATGAAATCCTTCCAGAACACTAGAAATTTCCAACCACAATGAAGAATGCAAAAACTAATTCCGTAAATTACAATACAATATAATTTCCAACAGAGAAAAATTGAGAACATTCTTCACTTGCCGATTTAAGAACCACCAGTTATGTGTTGCCATGGAATTTCCAACTATCGTTTCCCTAATTTTGAAACATAAAGAACAACTAACAATAGACGCCCGGACCAACTTGAAAAAAAAAATTCTTCAAAAGCTCACACCGTTGCACTCGCAATATGAATAGTTTCTTCGACCAAAATATGTAAACCACAATTTTTTAAGAAACGAGTATAAATAATCAAAAGAGGAAAGGAAACAGGCTAAGGATCGAGTAGAGGGTACCCCAAACAAAGATACAAAAGAATGATCTTCCAATAATTACACAAGGTTTTAAACACCACCACACAAGCTGCACACTAAAGCGTTAGAAGTTGAAAACTTATCTTCCTCACCATAAAGCGATGCAAACAACAATTTTGGAAATCACTCCCACATATATCAATCTCTAGAATACTTTCCGGCCCTCCCTCCTAGTTCATTAATTTGGAATCCATCATATGGGTTACAATGTGTTATCACTGTTTGAGACGACAACTATGTTTCTCATTACAATATGGAGTGAGAGAAAAGGGAGTAGAATACGTTATCAAACGAGAGTAGAATACTTGACAATCCGAAGGGTGTTAAGTTTATATATATTAACCCACATCAAAGGAACTTTCAAGTTAATTCTTTGATTTAAAAACCCTCAATCTATGTATATAAATAAGTCATGAGGTAAGATAATATATAATTGAGACTTCATCATAACGGCAGAAACGAATTTAATATAAGAAATAATAAGCACGAACCCAGATCAGCTGCCAATTTATTAGGGAAAGCAGAAAGCTCTCAGGTTTCCTCGTGGTCAGAGTGTTGGGAAGCCTCACATTCAGCCGAATTGGTCTCAACCTCCGGCTCAAGAGAAGGCAGATGGGCACCTACCATGAAGAAAATTATATATACATAAAAAAAAGAATAAATTCAAAATGAAAATGCAACAAAAGAAGAGCAATACCTTGAATGAAGAAATGAGAAGAAGGCCAGCCACGGACGGTAGTGGTAGACAAGGATTGCTCTGGAGAGAGAGGGTTAGCGACGTTGTGAAGAAGGTTGGCGATGGGAGGCAAATGGGAAGTAGAAGGCAAGGGAACCCAATATGAAGCACCGGGAACGAAGGGGAGCCAGTCAGGAGCCGACCGGCGAACAAGGATCCGTTGAATAGCGTCCTCAAGGTTCCGGAGCAGGGGATCAGAGGAAGGAGATTCAGAGAGGTCGGTGAGATCGTTGTCGGGAGAGGAGGAGAACGTACGGCGGTCGAGAGATTGAAGGGGAGATAGACGAGGACGAGGACGAAGAAGATTTAGGGTTAGGGTTAGGGTTAGGGATCGGGATTTGGAGAGAGAGAGAGACATAAGGATTTTTGCAGAGAAACGGAAGGAAGGAAGGAAGGAGAAACAGATGGAGAAAAAGCTAATTTAATTTAATTCTAAAATAACCGACCGGAAATGATAATATATAGCGTCGCAATGACACGTGTCAGATGACTGTGCATCGATCTAGGAAGCAAAAATTAAATGGTAATTAATTATTAAAATCAGTGGGCGTCTAATTATGGTATGGGAAAGGAATTTTTATTTATTTAAGGAAAATAATTCTTATTTATATTTCCTTATTTTAAATTGTATTAAAAAAATATATTTGATTTCAAATTAAATTATATACGTCTAAAATGGCCAAAAATTTCAAATTATTCAAAACCCATGTATATTTTTATTTAAACTATTATGATTTAAATTGTTTTAAATTAATTGATTGATTATTTAAAATATGTGATTTATATTAAAATCATACTACATAGTGCATTTTAATTATTTTTAATAAAATTTTATATTTTAAAATTTTGATTAGTAGGTTTTGTAATAGAATTAAAATGTTTTTTTTTAGTAAGTTTATATTTATGATGCATTTGAATATAGTATTATATTTAGAAATTGATTGAAAAATTAAATTATGATATTTGCTTGGATTGCATATCTTTCCTAATAAAATGATGTTTTTTTTTCTTGTTTTTTTTTTTAACATAATTGCTATATATATAAATATATTAGATTTCAAAAAGTAAATTAGTTTTAATAGGATTAAAAATTTTGCTCAGTGATCCAATCATTAATACTTAATTAAAAATTAATGAATTTAAAATAAAATTGACAATATTGTCTATATTATCTTTAGGGAGACAGACTGTCAAGATATCCTATGTTCTCTATTTTTTATTCACTCTGAGATTCATGCTAGTTTCTAGCGTCTTTTGGATTGTCCTTCCTAAGAAAGATATTTACACGGGACAATATTAAGATGAAGTGTCTATATTAGGGAATGTACTTCAAATGAGAATAAGATACGGAACGAATTAACTAAGATTAATAAACCCATTAATAAATTATAAACTACGAGCAAGCTGTTTATTGAGTATATTTTATATATGCATCCTTGCTACTTCAATTTTCTTTTTAGGTAGAGTTGGATGTAGCGGTCGAGGCAGAGACACGTGTGAGCTATTCCTAAGTTCTTTGAGGCATTCCAAACAATTCTTTTTTTTCCTTTTGTACCAATTTAAGAATCGCCCTCTAAGAATCTTAATAAAATTTCGAAATTTTTAAAAATGAATGACATTTAAGTGTGAGTTATGTAGCGGTATTAAAGTGTATATTATACGTACGAAATTTATAATACTTTAATTTTGGTCTTGAATAACATTTTCAACTATTGTATGAAAATGCTTCCAAATTGGTGTTGTGTTTTGGATTTGAAGGATGAGGAAGGGTTCGGTGCCCTTAGGTCCGTTCCACTAGACTCAAAACTGGTAGAACCATCATAGATTGGAGGAATAGAAATTGATGATTTGGGTACGCTCATGGCAAACAAAACGAAGAATAGAGTATTACGTTCGAGAGAGGTCCAAACCCACCACTAGTAGATATTGTTCTTTCTATATTTCTCTTTCGAGTTTACTCTCAAAGTTTTGAATCTCGAATCGAGACTAAAAAGTTTAATATGAAAATAAATAAAAGATGAAAATCTGGTGAAATTTAAATAGAAATAAAGACATAATAAAAACACTAAAATTAAATGTAAAAAAAAATCTTGGAACAACTTAAATTTATTATAACCGTGAAATTGGGTTTGAGATATACTTAGAAATCAAAATACAAATGACTCATTATAAAGATGGATTGACGCTTCGGAGATATACTTAGAAATCAAAATACAAATGACTCATTATAAAGATGGATTGACGTTTCGAAATGCTCCCCTCTATGACAGTGCAGTTCTTAAACACTCTTCCAACTCGTCTATAAACAAAAGAAGGGAGAAATGGGTGAATATAAAATATTCAATAAGCAAATTACTTGTAAGTTCCACGGGATTTACTCTGAACTTTATGTCGGGATTTACTCTAAACTTTATGCTACTATTTGAGCATCTGATCGCTCGTAAATGTATATAGTAAAATGATGCAAAATTGTCGATTCATAATATATATATATATATATATTTTTGTTACTTTTGTTGATGGAAATTAGATGAGTTTTTGGTTTCATTTAGTATCATTCAAATGGGTTTATGACTTTAAACTATTTAAACAAAATTTATGTAGAATATCAATTGTTGTCGAAAAGGAGAGAGCAACAAGAAAATCAACAATAATGAGTAGATAAGTTATTAAACTTTGTGGTAGATTTTTACCCATTTTATAGAATTTGAAGCCCACTTTCAAGGGTCATGCCAATGATTAATCCATAATAAGTAAAATTCTTATTCAAATCTCTAAAATTTAAAACTGATTTTTAGTTTTCACTCAGTCTTTTTGAAAAAAAAAAATAATTTCAAATTTTGGAACATTCCTAAAAAACTATAGCAAACAAATATCAAAAGAAGGATAACTTTCAAAAACTAAAAGAGTATTATCATTTTAACTTGGGGATTCAAATGGGAAAAACAAATACTAAACACAATCTAAGGCATAAATTAGAATCTACAGAAATTAGAAGCCCCACTCAAGAGTTTTAAATGATTACGACAAACTCGTTAAAGAGTATGAATTTGAATGATTCAAAATAATTACAACATACTCTTTAAAGAAAACCGACCCTACATGACATGCTCTTTAAAGAGTACCGACCCTACATTGGGAGGAAGGGAGAGAAATAGGCTCTATCGAGCCGCTTTCGAACCACCCCTAAAAAGAGTTATGAATAAAACCAAACCAAAACAAAAACCCCCTTCTCCTGTTTTTTTTTTTTTCATCTTTCTTACTATTACTCCGTGTGGGATTGGGTTCCTAAATTCAATGGGATTTTGAGTCAGGAATCACGGATCTCCACAATGATATGATATTGTTCATATTATCCCACTTTGAGCATAAGCTCACATGGCTATGCTTTCGTCTTCTCCAAAAGACCTCGTGCCAATAGAGATCTATGCCTTCCTTATAAACCCACGATCAACCCCTAAACTAGCCAATGTGGGACTCACTCCCAATAATCCTCAACAATCAACATCAGGAATGAACGAGGATTACCAATTAGAAAGCATCCAGCTTGTCTCTCATACACACACCAAACAAACAAACAAGTACACGCAAAATCACAAATTCCATTCATCAAATCATTCACACCTGAGAAGAATCAAGCAACTTCGGTAGGTTTCATTCTGGAATCTGTCTATTTCAGAAATATTCTACCTGTCCAGAGGTAAAAGATATTTCTTAATTCTTATAACACACAGTAGATCAAGCAACTTGGTTTCAGGAAGCTGAAGAGCATACATATAAATTATATGTAAAATTCAACCAACTCATGGACAGCTTATTAAGAAATCTCAATATGGGTACAGCCAGAATCCACCTGTAACACAATAATCAAATACCAGATGCGTTCAAAGATGGAATACTTGTACTGGCATGCACTTTTAGTTTTGACCTCCTCACCATCTAAGAATGATGGCAAAATCTATCTGCACAAACCATACAAAGACTAGTACCATTCAACGAAATCATATAATTAAACAATCTCTTTCTATAATATTCAATCACACCATATCCCGTGTCGATATTATGTCTCTCTGGAAGAAACGAGTCAATCCCTTCCTCCCCAGGAGAAAAAACAGGAAGACTTAAAAAATGCCATATTTGCTTCGGATCAAATTCGAAACCTATCAACTCTAACAACTAATCAATTCACTGTGCGCCCATATTAGCAGGTAAGCATACTTTGAGTTCTGTGGCTAACCATACCCATTGGTGTAATGAAAACAGGCTCATTCATAGGAAATAGATAAAAGACCTTTACTCAGCTCGAGATACAATTCAATTTGGGTGTTCTAGCTTCTACTAATACAGTGGTGTAAAGGAGCGCTTGCACTTTCTAAGTACAGTTTTTAAGTACTTTGAAAGTCATTCCAAATGGCACTAACTTGATTACCACCTTTATATTCTTAGCCCATATATTATTCTTATAACATAAACATAGCAAAGATAGTAATCGGAGCAGTGTTAAATCATTCAGCAAGCTGTATGCAAAAGGCTGGGTAGTAAAACTGCTGAAAAGTACCACAGCAGATGATAATTTATGCCGAGCAAACAAATTCAAATATACCATCCTTTTCTAAGTCTGAAACGGAGATTACATAAACCGAAACGATAACCTCATCGAACAAATGCTTCATTAAAAGCTGTCAAAATTCAACTGTTTTAACTAAAATTTACAATCATGTCTCGCAAACTCAAATCCCCTGAAGAAGAAAAACAGAAATAAAAGCAAATTACGATATATCCAAAACCCCAAAACTCAAATCCAAATTTTGATGAATTGAATTATACCTTACTCGTCGTAAATTCCGCCACTAACCAACCAACCAACCAAATCCACTCGTAGCCTCCTTCAATACATGCCCCTGCTACTTTTTCAGAATTGACCCTAGTGTGCCCAGAACAGCAAAAGCCAAAAGTGGGCTAACATCCAGGGTGTCGAATATTGGAGGGATTATATTCCGGAACAGGTTCAAGTACGGATCACAGAGATCACGAATTGCAGAGAGTGGCTGCCGGTCCCAAGGGATATTGGGGAACCAACTCAGCAAAACCCTAACCAGCAGAACCCCACTGTAAATATCCAGCCACTTGGCCAACCCCGCAGCCACCACCGTCAAAGGCGTGTTGAGATTTCCGCCAGGGCGGTCGACTAGTGCAGCGAAGAACAAAGAGCCAGCCGGCTGGAAGGCACCGAGCCCAGTACATGGATTTACGAGACATTGGGCAATCAAACTCGGCCAAACATTCTGAACCAGTTTGACAATCAAGGTCGAAAATGTTAAGGATATAGATAGAATAGTAGCAAGTACCCGGGTCGGACCGGTAAGGAGAGATCCAATCGGAATTTCTTCTGATTGATTGGAAAGTTTTGGTGAATAAGCAGAAGGCGATGAGGAAGCTAAAACCCTAAGGCCGTGATTTGGAGAGTTGGCGGTGCAGAAACGGAGGGGGAGCGGAGAAGGTAGTGGGCGGTTGAAGGAGTGGGAATAAATGGCAATAGAAGGGTGGAGCTTCGGCGGGAGAACGGGGCGTCGGAGGGGCAGAGCTTGAGAAGCGATTAGGGAAGACGCCATAGTTGGGTGTGGTTTGTTTATCGGCAAAATTGAGGCCGCGGACGCAGAAATGTGAAGGGGGAAGATAATGTGGAAATAAAAATAATAACCTAATTTAAAATTTAAATTCATAATTCTTTTTTATATTTTCTAAATTAAAAAGATTTTGCAACCCATTCATCACTTTGACCCGATCAACTCAATTTAACCCTCTATTTTCGATTTGGGTTGGACAATTCAACTCAACTTAACCCTGAGTTGGGTTAGGTTGGATCGTCGGATTTCTTTTTAATTATTTTAAAAGGTTTTATTATCTCCATATAATATTAATAATTAAAATTTCATAAAGTTTAAATATCAATTATAAATAACTCGTATCACAAACGTTAAATATTCTTAAATTTTTTAAAAGCTTTCGATGATGAAAGTCCCACATTGGCTAATTTAGGGAATGTTCGTAGGTTTATAATCAAATAATACTCTCTTCATTGTTATCAGCCTTTTGGGGAATCTCAAAACAAAGCTACGATCACTTATGCTCAAAGTTGACAATATCGTACCGTGGAGAGTTGTGTTCAACCTAGAATTATTATTTTTTTCTCTTCCCTTTTCTATTCCAATATCCAAAAACACGATAATTAATTACTTATAGTTGAGATTCAACCCATTATTTAATTCATAACTATAATAGTAGTTTTAATTGGTATCCAATTTTTAAACGTGCCAAACACATCTAAATATTAAAAACACGAACACCTCTTTTATTATTATTATTAAATTCTTTTGTTTTTGTAGATTTTATTTTTCACGTGACGGATTAAATCAACTAAACTTTAATTATTGATTTACAATTAGTTTATCGTATATAATTAGACCCAAAAAATGTGTTTATTTTATTTTTTGACATCTAATAAATTTTTAAAATTTTAATTCTTTGTTATTTGATGTTGAAATTTGAATTTTGTGTGTAAGAATTTATTGAAAGTAATTAATTTAATTGAATTTATTGTTTTTTAGTGAAAGAATAAATGGAGAGGGAGAGTTTGGATTATCTTACCTGGCTGTTATATATTAAACATCCATTGGTTACAGCTATTGAAACCGTGTCATTGGTGGTTGCCTACATGTGATGATGATGTGGACTGCTCTTCTTCCTCTCTAATTTTCTCTTCATTTTATAATAAATATTAAACTTTCAATATAAACATCCCATTTTATCAATTACCTTTAATTAATTAATTAATTAATTTCCTCTAGGTTTGGTAATTTCCCAACTTCTTCACCAACAAAAATTAATTAATTAATTTCCAATGAATTATTCACCCAATTTTGAATTAATTTTAAATAAAATAAAGTAAAATTGCACGTTCATATGGCTAAAAAAACCCAATTATCCAATAAACTCGGAATACCCAACTCAAGCTATAGAGACCGGTTCATGGTCTAAAGAGTCCAACAGGTCGAGTTAGTACAACCCAATTCAACTCCGGTCCTCTTTTTCAAGATTATTATGAAAAATAATTTGTTAATTACTAAATAATATAAAATTGATTTGTAAATTTAATTTCGAGTTTGGTTCAAAATTTTTTTTTTTTTTTTTTTTTTTTTTTGTAACTCAATCGGATATAAATTATTAAAAAAATGATCATAAACCGACTTGCTTTTGAATTTAAATTGATATAACTCCAAAATTTCAATAATTTTTTTTATTCCAAATCAACCATTGACAAAATAAAATAAAATAAGAGAGAGAAAGGGAGAGAGAGAGAGAGAGAGAGAGAGAGAGAGAGAGAAAAAGGGAGAGGTGGGATGTCTCCTCCGAGCTGAATAGTTAAATAGGATTGTTGTTTTGCTTGACCTTTATACTCCGTTTGGTGGTTTTTGCCGGGCCAGACAACCTACCAGTTGTTGCGGCTCTTTCAAGAGAGAGAAATTCCTTTTATACACACTCAAACACACACACACCCACAGATGACCCTCTGCTATGCTAATGGGATCTCACTCTCGCCTTCCCACCTGAATCACTACCGCCATTACTTCCTCCGATACCTTTGATTCACTCACTCACTCCTTTTTTTTTTTTGTCTCTTACAGGTACTTTCTACTCTTAATCAATCATCCACCCCTTATCCGCATTCATATTTCTAGATCTTCCCCAATTTCGTACCACTTGCTAATGATTCCATGATCTGGGTTTTCCTATTTGATCTTTTTTAGCTGAGTTTTGACTGTTTATGGGTTCATTCCGAAATGGGTTACTCTTGGATTTTTTGTTCGATTGCAATCCGCTATGGAATCGGCCAGTTTCACATTCCTTCCATGGTTTTACTGCGTTTCTTTGATTTGAACTCTCTGGATTTCTTCAATTTGAAGAATGTGGGCTGTTTTATTTCATTAATTGTTCTGGGTTTCTCTTTGAGCTATGGATCTGTTACCTACTTATGCTTCTAGATTTGAAGTCGTTGGAAAAGATGCAATTAACCTTATGAGAGATGAAATTTTGGCTAACTCGATCCAGGAAAATGTATTTGAAGCCGAGTTTTCTTTTGTTCTTGGATATATTCAACTGCTTAAATCTTGCAACAAGCTTTGATTTCGGGTGCAGAAGGTCTATAAATGTGATAACCGGATCTCCTAGCCATTCACAGTCTTTTCCATTGCTTAATTTTTAGTTTTCTTGATGAACTTACTGTTCTTTCCATGGATTGGAACAATTTTTTGCCAGAGATTATCTTATTGACTCGTTCTTTCTCAAGAAGTGGGTAAACTTATGCTTATTGTTGCGTTCATTGTTTGAAGAAAAGTGTATAGAAAACTCATTATCTCTGTTGTTATCACTGCTGAAATGGAATCTGCTGCATTTATGGCCCCATGTTTTTCTTTTTGTAATTGAAATGGTTCTCCTGTGTTTTTTCTCTCTTTCTTATGCTATTGTTTTGTTCTTGTAGGACTCTTGATTTCTAGTTTGATCTTGTAATAGTTGTCTTCACAATTTGCTTCTGTCCACCTGAGATTCTTTGAGCTAATTGATGGGTTCTAGATTCCCATCTCATCAACTTAGCAATGGCCTCTTCGTCTCGGGGAGGCCAGAGCAGCACAAAGAAAAGACTCCGACGATGAGTTCGGTGGCAATGCCCTACACCGGTGGCAATATTAAGAAGTCTGGAGAATTGGGGAAAATGTTTGATATTCCTACGGATGGCTCGAAGTCTAGGAAGTCTGGACCTCTCAATGTTGCTCCTACAAGGACTGGATCGTTTAGTGGTGCAACTCATTCAGGACCAATTATGCCAAATGCAGCCCCTCGGGCGGGTTATACCACCTCTGGTCCTATTTCTTCTGGCATGATGACTAGTTCAACCTCGTTCAAGAAGTCGACTTCTGGGCCACTAAACAAACATGGGGAGCCTGTAAAGAAAGTATCTGGCCCTCAATCAGGCGGAGTGACACGCCAAAACTCTGGACCTATTCCTTCAGTTCTGCCTGCTACTGGACTCATAACATCTGGTCCCATTTCTTCTGGTCCATTAAACTCATCTGGGGCACCTAAAAAAATGTCTGGTCCTTTGGAATCAATGGGTTCAATGAAAATAAATGGCCCTTCAATATCACAAAATCCGGCTGTGACCACCCTTAGCCCAGATGATGAATATTCCTTTGGAAAGAGCTTCCCAAAATTAATATTGTGGTCTGTGATTCTCATATTTGTCATGGGGCTAATTGCTGGTAGTTTTATTCTTGCTGCAGTTCACAATCCTGTTCTTCTCATTGTTGTAATTCTACTCTTTGGAGTAGTTGTTGCAATATTTACTTGGAACAGCTGTTACGGAAAGCGAGCTCTTATCGGTTTCATTTCTCAGAATCCTGATGCCGAACTTCGTACTGCAAAAAACGGCCAATATGTCAAAGTTTCTGGGGTATGTAGCCTAACAAAGTGTGGTTTCATAGTGGTGATAATAGCTAATTAGTACTCTTGATTGCATTGAAGTATTTTTCTGGCCTTTGATTCATTTAACTATCAATAAATATGGTTCGTGAGCTATACTCCTGTTGAAATGTAAATTTTCGGTGACAATATGCCATAAATATTACCGGAACTTCGATTTTATTGATGCCATAGTACCTCTCGAATTCTGCAGGTTGTTACATGTGGCAATGTGCCTCTCGAGTCATCCTTCCGTAAGGTTCCTAGATGCGTCTATACATCTACAAGTTTATATGAGTATCGAGGGTGGGGTTCGAAGCCTGCAAATCCTGGACATCGCCGATTCACATGGGGACTGAGATCATCGGAGGTAATATGCCTATTAAGCGATCAAATACGTTCGGTTGTTGACTTTTCTTCATTCCTTGATTTCATATAATACTAGTCTTTTCTTAGTGTTTTTTATTTCTGTTTGGCGATCCCTTTGATTCTAAAGTATATGGAGGATACTTAATAATGGATAGTTGTCACAATCATGCACACATTGGTTATGTTGGCTAGTAAAATGGTTTGGACTTTGAAGCCCTGATGGACCCATGGCTGATGAACGCGGTTTTCAAATATTCGAAATGACGGTGTTAAGAATCGAACGGAACGAATTCTTTGGAATTAGCAAATCCAAGTGGAGTACAATTACAAGTTGCAACACATGGTTTGCTTTAACTGGTTTCTTTGATGGAAAATGAACTTTCATCGAACCGAATTAAGTTATGAAAGTGACGGCCATACGAAAGATAGCCATAAGATCAGACCAAAAAGAGGCTCCAATTGGTAAGAGTAAGAACACAAAGGACAACTACAAGTACTCTTTTCCCTTTTCCTTTTAATGAGAATCTGATTAATAACTTGGTTGATAATTACACTTTATCCTTCTGAAACTTGCACTTCCATCTCAGAACGACTTCGAACGATCTCTTTTGGGAAGGTTTCAAGCAAGAAGGCATTTTTTATATTGCTGGTTAGGAAAAACGTAGCTCGTTCTGAGTCGGGAAAGTCTTGGGCTTGGTTATCTTACGAAACGTAGAATGTTTGTCTTCTAGGTTCTAAGTTTTTAACCGAAGGGGATTGAAGATTTCGCATCGGTTGTATTCTCCTTGACATGAAATAATGAATGGAGTTGGCAAAAGCTTTACTCAAGAATGCTAAATTAATCTTCTGTGATCCCACATCGGTTGGAGAGGGAAACGAAGCATTCCTTATAAGGGTGTGAAAACCTCTCTCTAGAAGACGCATTTTAAAACCGTAAGACTGATGGCGATACGTAACGAGCTAAAGCGGATAATGTCTATTAGTGGTGGGCTTGGACTGTAATAAATGGTATTAGAGCCAAACATCGGGAGGTGTGCCAGCGAGGACACTGGTCCCCAAGTGGGTGGATTATGAGATAAGATGAGAACGAAACATTTCTTATAAGGGTGTAGAAACTTCTCCCTAGCAGACGCGTTTTAAAACCATGAGGCTGATGACAATACGTAACGGGCTAAAGCGGATAATATTTGTTAGCGGTGGGTTTGGACTTGGACTTGTACGGTTACATCTTCAAACTGAAAATTATGAATGACAATGGGTCACCATCACCGGTAAGATTCTAGATTTGAAAGGATATTTGAAAGGTATTCAACTTTCCTCTCTATTCCCTCATCTTCACATCTCTAACAACAGCTTACCTATTGACAGAAGGTATGGCATGCCCCTCTTTATTTTGAGATCGTGAACTTGGCAACAACGTTAATGATCTTGAAACCTGAGTGTAACGGCCCAAGTCCACTGCTAACAGATACTTCCCTCGTTGGGCTTCTCCTCAAGGTTTTTAAAACTCGTCTGCTAGGGAGAGGTTTCCACACCCTTATAATGAATGCTTTGTTCTCCTCCCCAACCGACGTGAGATCTCACACCAAAAATGGATTTCTTTCATGTATAAACGCTTTTATCCTCAACACCAGAGAAGATCATTGGGGGAAAAAAATCCAGAAAAGTGAAAATCTTTCTTTTGGAGCAAGATCCAAGCCAACTTTAGAAATGCTATAATTATATGTATGATAATATTTTAATTTCATGAATCTGTTCTATACTTAAACTTCAAGATCAATATCAGAAAATTTATGTTGTTCTTATGTTTTTCTTCCATAGAGACACGTCGTGGACTTTTACATCTCGGATTTTCAGTCCGGATTGAGAGCCTTGGTTAAGACTGGTTATGGTGCTAGGGTGACTCCTTATGTTGATGACTCTTTTGTTGTTGATGTTAATCCATCAAACAAAGACTTATCTCCAGAGTTCGTTCGATGGCTCGGAAGGAGGAATCTTTCAAGCGATGATCGTGTAATGCGGTTAAAAGAAGGGTAAGCAACTTTTGTTCTTCTCTTACATGTAGACTCCTTGAATAGCCTCAGGGTTCAGTAAACTCATGGTTGTTATCCCTTGCTTTCTTTCCTACCACTGTATTTCAATAGTTGTTGCCCATTACAAGCTTTTATATTATGACTCAGTTTTGCTTCACCCGGGCCCAAGTTCCACTTCTAGCAAATATTGTCTGGGCTTTTCCTTTCGAGCTTCCCCTCAAGATTTTTAAAACGCGTTTGCTGGAGGGAGGTTTCCACATTCTTATAAAGAATGCTCCGTTCTCCTCTCCAACCGATCTGGGGTCTCACAATCCACCCACCTCCAGGGTCCAGCGTCCTCGGTGGCACTCGTTCCCTTCTCCAATCAATGTGGGACCCCCAATCCACCCCCCTCTGGGGCCCAATGTCCTTGCTGGCACACCTTCTCGTGTCCACCTCCCTTCTAGTACCCCATTTTTGGAACGTCCAGTGCCAAAGTCACTGAATGGGTAAGTCGCCAATCCAAGGAGATATACTAGGATGGATGAAACCTTTGTCTAATAATTCTTGTAGTTGCGCCGTGAGTTCTTTTAACTCGGTTGGCGCTATGCGGTAGGAGACTTTGGAAATAGGCCTAGTGTCGGGCTCGAGTTCTATAACAAAATCTACCGTTTGGAAAGGGGTTGTTCATGGTAGATCATGAATATGAATTTTAATTGTGCATTTTTTTTTTTGTCCATTAAGTTCCTGATCTGAATTTAAATTATTTTTATTGATTGAAAATGTTGGTTTGAGCACAATTTTATTTTCTATAAATTATTTTCATACACCTTTTTATTTGTTATTAAAATAGAAAAAGTTTAACAACTATAATATTTTAAATTATAAAAAATTTAAAATTGGAATTATGTGTGATTAAATCATTGACATATTATAATTTTTTCACCTTCAATTTAAATAATGCTCAAGTTTATATATTAATATAAGTCCTCAAAATTAAATTATTATAAATTTATAAAAAGTAAGGATCAAATAATTATTTTATTTGAACCATTTTCAAATTTTTAAAAGAAATGAGAAAATTCATTGAACAAACAATNGGCTTTTCCTTTCGAGCTTCCCCTCAAGATTTTTAAAACGCGTTTGCTGGAGGGAGGTTTCCACATTCTTATAAAGAATGCTCCGTTCTCCTCTCCAACCGATCTGGGGTCTCACAATCCACCCACCTCCAGGGTCCAGCGTCCTCGGTGGCACTCGTTCCCTTCTCCAATCAATGTGGGACCCCCAATCCACCCCCCTCTGGGGCCCAATGTCCTTGCTGGCACACCTTCTCGTGTCCACCTCCCTTCAAGGCTCAGCCTCCTTGCTAGCACATCTCCTAGTGTCTGACTCTGATACTATTTGTAACAGCCCAAGTCCACCGCATCCAAATATTGTCCTCTTTGCGCTTTTCCTTTTAGGTTTCCCCTCAAGGTTTTAAAACGCGTATGCGAGGAAGAGATTTCCACCCTTATAAAGAATGTTTCATTCTCCTCAAACCTATTAGCTCATCTTTTGAAGATTGTGAGAGAATGGTTAAACAGCAAAACCAGCCAATATCTTATACAGGGATACTGTTATCTAAACTTAAGATAGAACGTTCAACGACTGAAACGTTTATTTATTAGAAAGTTTCACATTTCCTATACCTGATATTCACTAACAGATTAGGCCTATTGATTTTTAAGGATAATGGTTATTCAGACTAGTGTGTTACTGTTACTATCAAATGCAGGTACATAAAGGAGGGTAGCACGGTTAGCGTGATGGGAGTTGTTCAGAGAAACGACAATGTGCTTATGATCGTCCCCCCACCCGAACCATTGACCACAGGATGCCAATGGGGCAAGTTCATTTTTCCAGCTAGCCTTGACGGTATCGTCCTCAGATGCGAGGACTCGTCAAAAGTCGATGTCATTCCTGTGTAGTGATATGTGCATAAGAAACTTGTTGAGGTATTACGGTTTCTTGAACAATATTTTGATGGTGTTGGTGCATCCACTGAACAACCAAAGAAGACATTAGGCATTTTTTCTTCTGCTCCCCACTTCTCTTGGCTTGATGTATAGTTTGTATTCATATTCCCTTTATATCTTCTTAGAGCTTGAAATTACATTGTTGGGTTTGTTTTTGTATGAAGAAGAAACACATTGAATCTTGAGCTGACTGACTGGTAGTCTTATGTGAAGAAATGCAAGTATTTTTGCCATGCCAATGCTGCTCTTTTATAGTCTTTATATCGCTCGAGAATATATATCTTAACTATTTAGGTCATGCTTCGGTTACCTTCAAAAGTTATGTTCACGTAAGTTAATTTAGTATCGGTCATGTTATTGTCTTTAGATTCTTGACAAGTAACACTGACGCAACGAGCCTAATTCTAATTGTTTTGTTCCGAAGCAAACCACGGGGCGGTTCGTCCTATTCAGATATTCACGACCAAGAAACACTGGATTCTCTTTCGGGTAGGCCCTGAAAGGAGAAGGAAGGCTGGAATGCCAACAGGCGTCTATTATTGAATTCACCCGACCCGATAGTACCCCATTTTTGGAACGTCCAGTGCCAAAGTCACTGAATGGGTAAGTCGCCAATCCCTAAAACGGACTATGTAATGTACTTTATCTGCTGGGTTACGGGTGGGCATTTTACCAGAGGTTTCTATTGTATCAATCTACCCTTGTTTAATTCCTGTTGAAGCATATACTCGGGGGGGGGTGCAGGGCGGACGATTTCAAAGCGGACTCCCATTCATTAGATAGAGAAGATCGCCAAGATTTCGTGATCCGCTGCCGAACTTATTCCTTCCAATTCAACGGGCATTCTCAACATTATGCCTTGAAGAGGACTCGAACCTCCACGCTCTTTAGCACGAGATTTTGAGTCTCGCGTGTCTACCATTTCACCACCAAGGCATCTTGAAAGTGAATCATATTCCATGAATATGATATCTATCTAGTGTGATGTATGGAATATATGACAACGGTGGAGTGTTAGAGTATTTCTATTGCTCGGTCATGTCATATAGGTCCGAGTCGGACATCCAATTGCTTCGATTTGAATTATCCGGAGGATGCCTTACTATTATATCAAAAAGATGGACAATCAAACCTATTTCTCGATTCAATAGAAGCCCAAAGAGATGAATAGGGTCCCAAATAACGAGAGATATGTAAAAAACAGGTCCGTACGCCTNTATAAGTCCTCAAAATTAAATTATTATAAATTTATAAAAAGTAAGGATCAAATAATTATTTTATTTGAACCATTTTCAAATTTTTAAAAGAAATGAGAAAATTCATTGAACAAACAATTAAAAAAAACTTATTGCACAAACTACCAAAAAAAAAAAAAAATTGTTAATTTATTATTGGTCAAATATTATTTTCATCCTTCTATTTTTAGATATATTATTATTATTATTATTATTTGTTTACTTTCAAATTTCATATGTGGAAATTTAATTATTAACTTGACTCTTTTCAATAAATTTTAAATTGCGAATTAAATTGAATAAATTATAGACCGGGCGATAGAGTACACCTAATGAATATTTTGTTTACGAACATCTAGTCCCGATATAGTTGAAAATGAGATATTGCATGTCTGCTAAGTAGGAATAGACGAATGACCCAATTTCCATGACTCGGCATGAATATAACAGTAGGAACGAATGATCAACGGACATTCTTAAATGTATCTTGGTGTATGAATTAGAAAATTGTTAAAAGATTGCCGCAAATGATATGAGTTGGAGTATGAATGAAGTAAAGTTATATATTCAAATCTATCTCTAATTTAATGACTAACTCGATAAAAAAAATAAGAATATATAATTGAAAATGAGAATTAAAATAGCTACCCAAAACTCAGGTACCTCAACACCACAAGTACAGATCTTCTAAATTCAAACATAAACTTCACAACTGCCAGCAGTATATCGAAGTTAGTCAGAGAAATAGTTTGCATAGATTCAAAATTTTTGGTTGGTTAGGTTGGTGACCGCGAACAGAAATAGGGTTCATAACCCAATCTAAACCAAGCCTCGGTTCTCCGATTGAGTTATTTTTTTTAATTATTAATAAAAAAATTAGCCGTGAATCGACACTAATTTTTAGTTTTTAAAAAGTTTAACGAACTCAAATTAATTAATTTTTTTTTTAACGTAACTCCGATTTAAATTGGATAATCTAAATTGATGGGATATGAAATGATAAAATTGGGGCCGTTGGATGGAAAATGAATTTTTCAATGGACAAATATGAAAAATACAATTAATTTATTTCATGGAATTTTGGGGGAAAAAAAGGAGTGTACTGAATAGTGATGATTATCAATAATTACAAAGTTAATTATTTCCAATTCTGTTTTAGATTTTTATAATTTTTTTTGGAAGGGGACTGACAAAACCCACCAGTCGATGCGGTTGTCCGCAGGAGAGGGAGAGGGAGAGCGACGGAAGTTCGGATAGCGAGCGAGCGAGCGAGAGAGAAAGAGAAAGGGAGCTAAGTCGTAGAGAGGAATTGAGAGACTGAGATTTGGATTGGTTTTGGAATTTTCTGTTTTTTTTTTGACACATTATGTCTCCTAATCTCTGGATTTCTGCCATTACAGCTGCTGCCACTGCTTTTCCTACTGGTAAGTGCTCAAAATTGTGTTTCCCTATCTTCATTCTCTCCTTTTCACTTCGTTTCTACTCTACTACTTTGCCACTTTCTGTTTGCTTCTCCTGAATCCCGCCTCCCTCGTAGATCTTCTCCATTTCTCTGATGGATGTGTTTTCGTTTGTTGTTCTTGTTGTTTTTCTGGTCAGCTGATGGTTCTCTTTTTTAATTGAGTGTTCAATTGATTGTAATCTTCAATTATGTATGTGTTCTTACAGATCCTAGTGCCTTAATCAATTTCAGTGCGCAATCACGAGATATTAAATCCTTTATTTTCTCATAACCGGTGAACATCCTAATTTCGGTTCTTTCCTTCTGCAGTTTTTCTCCCTTTAGGATAAGGGTAAGACTTAATGAAGTTCTCCATGTTCCTTTTTTTTGGGGGTGGAGGGACATTCATGTAGTGAACTTTGTTCCTAGGATTTCTTTTCATTTATGCCAGTTCCATGTCGTCTAGTTTCCTGCACATGTCCCAACTTCTCAACTCTAAACATATTTTATTCATCATCACTTCTGCCTATCAGTTGATACGGGTTGCTCTCTTTGTTTGAATAACGTCCGGAGTTCCAGTTTTTTATTTTTTCTTCTTGTTAATTGAATTCCTAGCTTAATGGTTGACTATTTAGGTGGATTAGAAGCTAATGCTGCTTAATTTTCTGATTTTTGATAATGTACCAAGTTACCCACAAAGGTTCCATTAAAATGGGTTCACTGTGGATAATATCTGTATGTTTCTTACCCCTTCTCCTCTATTCATCAGAAAGTCATTCAATATTCACTTTTCTAGATGGTCTTTATCATGAATATGTTCCTGTAATTTAAGAGTTTCTTAACTAATGTATGTTGCTGTTTCCCCCAGTTTACGGGTAGTCATAGGTTTTTTTTTTTTTTTTTTTTTTTTTTTGATAAGCGATAATTTCATTGATGTTTGAAATTTACAAAAAGGCATATGTTATCTATGATGTTTACAAAAGACCAATTTACAATAAGGGAGATACAACTATAGGAAGCAAAAGTATGAGACAGTTTACACCAAGATATAGCAACATTGTTGAAGAGTTTTGTATAAGTTTGTGTCTTTTCCGTGAATGCTCTTTGATTTCTTTCTTTCCACAGATTTCAAAAGAAAGTCACGATGAAGTTTTTATATAGTAGAACTTTTGCATTCTTGAAGGGACAGTATGTTAAAGCCATGTCCAATAAATCTTTTACCTCTCTAGGAAAAGTAGACGTCCTCCGAAGATATTGAGAATCTTTGTCCAGAAATTCTAAGTGTATGTGCATTGCATAAATAAGTGGTTTTGTGATTCGTTGTCTTTCTTGCATAATGGGCATCAATTTGGAAATAGAGTCATGTAGGGCAGCCTTTTTTTTTAAGATTTTCACTTGTACTAATTATTATATGCGCTATTTTCCAGAAGAAAAACTTCACGTTTTTAGGGTGATCTCCTTTCCATATTGTCTTTGTTAGCATAGGAGTTATTGCTTCTACTTTTTTCCTTGTGTTCACATAAAAAATTTAGTAAAGAAGACCTCGATGGGAAGCCATGCCAATGAGTTTGCTTCATTAGACAATACAAATGGGGCAAGATCGAGGCTTAATTCAGCCTATTCCGTGGTTTCGTTATCCTTTAGGTTCCTACCAAGCTTCAGGTCCCATAAATTGTTGACATCATTCCACATTTCTTTGATCATAACTCTTTTGCTATGAGAGAGTCTATACAAAAGTGGATACCGTAGGGCTAACGTGGCGTATTCAATCTATGGGTTGGTCTAGGATGACGTGCTTCCCCCATTACTTACCCTCTGGTGAATTCCGCTAGTGATGAGGTTTTGGTGTTTTTTTTTTATATACTTCCATAGCCCTTTTGCAGAAGATAGAAGGGGTCAATTTTTATATGATGTAGGAGTATATTTAGCCTTTATAAGTTTTCCCCATAAGGCATTTTCCTTGTGATGATATTTCCATGTCCATTTTGCGAGGAGAGCTTAGTTCTTCTCCTTTACCGAAAATAGATCGAGTCCTCCATTGTCTACTAGGAAGTTTATTATATTTCATTGAACAAGGTGTGGACTATCTTTTCATAGATAGTTTATGAATAATCTTTCTTTATACATAACCACTTTTTGTAACATTTCAAATAGACATGTAGTAAGTATGGAGGTTGGACAGTGTGACTTGTTTTAGGGTGAGCCTTCCGCTCTTTAATGTATGACATAATAACCATGTTGAGAGCCTTCTTTCTATTTTTTCAATAATAGTCTTCTAGCAGGAAAAAAATATTTGTGGTTTCCAAGAGTAATCCTAGGTACATATTCGACCATTCACCCTTTTTACAACCTTATCTATTGGAAAATTCGTCAATAATCTTTGTGCTAACCTTGATACCTATAATCTTTGTTTTTAGGAGATTGATATTTTGTCCAAAGATTTTTTTCCAAAGGTTTTTACTATCTTGATAATTTTTTTTGTATGGAAGAGATATTTGACAAATCAAAAAAGAGGATTGTATCATTTGCGAACCGTAGGTGGTTGATGCTTAAAGCCTTCATTGCCACTCTGAAAGCCCTTTATCTATCCTTCACATTCGGCTAAAGTGAGTAGGCAACTGAGTCAATCCATGACCATTATGAAAAGAAAATGGGATTATGGATTCCCTTGTCGAAGACCCCTTGTGGCATAGATATTCTCTCTCGGTCTTCCATAATAATATGTACCTAGGATTCCCCTTTTGTGGGGTTTCTTTCTCATTTAACAATCATCTTCTGATCTTGCCCTGCATTACTCTACTTATCAGATAAGAATGTGTGTTTAAATCTAGTTTAATGTTAAGTATGCTGAATTATTAAGCGGCTAAACCTTTTGTTCTTCCTAATAATTTATTTCGGGCAAATTATACTTTTGACCCCAAGGTCTGAGTTCGTGTCTATTTGATCCTCGAGGTTTCAAAAGGAACATTTTTTATTCCCTGAGGTTTGACAAAAGTTCTAAATGGTCCTTCGACCGTTAATTGACTCACAAAAATTGAGGTGTCATGTTGATTGTGTAATGTTGAGTGGGCAAATTTATTAATTTAATATTATTATTAGTGGCGTGGCTTTTCCACTCCCTTATTTCCTCTCGACCCTTCTCCCTTCTATTCCTCCAATTAAGTTTGCCACCGCCGTCACTACCTTTCTCCTTTCTCATCTTCCTGTTAATTGTTGTCATTGCAGTCATGAAATGTTTTTTCTCCGTTCTAGATTTGGAACGAAGTAGAGTTCTTTTGTCAGTTCCTGAATCGAGGTATAAAACGAAGACAATATAAAGTATGGAGCAAATTAGTTGATCACAATTCTTAATAAACCTTTGTCCAGTCTTTCCTTCCTCTAATGGTATTATAAATATGGACCTACATTCCCAATCATTTGAAGGATCAAGAAAAAATGATTTTTTCTTTTTTTTTTTTTAGTAAAACGAAAAGACTTTAAAGGTCCATTGGGTCACCCGAAGCTGATAATGGGTTGTGATAATCTTCCTCCATCAGTCCAATTCCATGGTCGAATCCTTGCGTGTACAGTGATATTTCCACGTTCAAGCTTTCTTGTTCGGCATCCAAATAGAATCTGCTGGCTTTACGACGAAAAAAGCCCTTTCCCTTTTCCTTTTCCTCGGCGCCAGGTTAGGGAAAGAAAATGGCGACTAAGGAGGGGTGAAGGAGGAAAAAGAGAAGTGTGTTTTGAAATTGGGAAGAGTTGCGGTGGTGTAATGTTTGTTTTGTCCTTGGATTGGAGAATCTAGGTCGTGCGTGCTCTGCATATGCCTTGCCAGAGTATTGGGTTTGGAAATGGGGAATAGTCCATTAGCGGTGATAGAGCTGGAGAGATCCAGACTGTGATCCACGAGACGGGCGGGGATGTGAGCTTGGCCAAAAGAGAAGAAGAAGAGAGGAAGGAGACTGAATGGAGAGGGGAGAGGCCACCTCACCAATTCTTTTATTTATTAAACTAATAAAATTGTCAACTCAGCATTGCACAATCAACAGCTTGATTACCATGTCATCATCCAGTCGTCAACTAATAGTCTGAGAACATTTTATAACTATTTTCCAAACCTCAAGGGACTAAAATGTTCATTTTGAAGCCTCATGGACCAAATAGATTCTAAACTCAAACCTTAAGGAACCAAAAAGTTATTTTAACCATCTATTTATTTAGGGCTAGTCAATTCTAATTCTATTGGAAACCCCAAATACATTATCTGAACAACAAATACATTAATGCAGTCCTTCGGCTATCCATGGTTTATGTTCTCCTAAACTTTACCTGTAGCTCTTAATTCAGCTTTCAAGACATATTTGTTTTGATTATCATGCGCATGTTTTGTCTCTGACTCATATTTGATGTTTTGAATAAAATTAATTAGAAAATTTTGGTCCTCAGGAGAGACTTGAGCATTACATCAGCTGCTGATATTTCTGTTGTGTTAATTCCTGTCGAATATTTTGAAGAGGCAAGATGAGTTCCAGAATACCATCCCATCAGCTTAGCAATGGCCTCTACGTATCAGGGAGGCCTGAGCAGCCTAAAGAGAGAACCCCAACGATGAGCTCTGTACCCATGCCCTATACTGGTGGAGATATTAAGAAATCAGGAGAGCTAGGGAAGATGTTTGATATCCCTGTGGATGGCTCCAAGTCCAAGAAGTCAGGACCTATAACTGGTGGCTCCATGAGGTCTGGATCTTTCGGAGGTGTTGCATCTCACTCTGGACCTATCATGCCTAATGCTACATCTCGCACCATGTACACCACCTCAGGTTCTTTACCTTCTCAAGGCCTTTCTGGTTCAGCTTCATTGAAAAAATCAAATTCTGGACCTCTGAGCAAGCATGGGGAACCTGTAAAGTTGTCTGGTCCACAGTCTGGTGGAGTAACACCTACTGGTCGTCAAAACTCTGGGCCTCTTCCTCCTGTACTACCTGCAACAGGCCTTATCACATCAGGACCCATTTCTTCAGGACCTCTAAATTCTTCTGGAGCTCCACGGAAGGTTTCTGGTCCTTTAGAATCTATGGGATCCATTAAATTACAGGGTTCTGCAGCTCATAGTCATGCTGTAACTACTCTTACTTATGATGATGATTATTCATTTTCAAAGAACTTCCCTAAGATAGTATTATGGTCATTAATTCTTCTATTTGTGATGGGTTTTATTGCTGGGGGCTTTATTCTTGGAGCTGTCCATAATGCAATCCTCCTCATTGTGGTTGTGGTTCTTTTTGCTGCTGTTTGTACACTTTTCATTTGGAATACCTACTGGGGAAGAAGAGCAATTATGGGTTTCATTGCTCGCTATCCAGATTCTGAACTTAGAACTGCAAAGAATGGACAATTTGTCAAGGTCTCCGGGGTAAGTATGTTTCTTGATATTAGTAAAATGTACTTGTTTTGAGTTCTTATTGGTAGTTTAGATATTTACACAAAATTTAGCGGAAAACGTACTATTTTTCATGACATAACTACATTTATGCGGAAACAACTTCACTGGACTTCGTTTAGGTAATTATTTTCGAAGTTCACTTATAGATATATTGATTTTGTTAAAAGAAATTTCTGTTGACTGCGTACGTTAGGAAGGGAGACCTTTGTGGCCATTGACATCTTCTAATAGTTCTGGTACATTCAATTGTTAGAGATGTCTTATCCATGGCCATTGTCTAATATGTTATAGATAGATTTCTGGGCACATAGGAAGTGAAATGCCGCATTTCCTCAAATGGAAAAAAAATCACTTTCTTCATCTTGTTGTGATGTTATCGTTATACTGCTTTATATGTTATGTAATTTGTTTTGTTCATGTTCTAAAGGTGGTTACCTGTGGTAACATGCCCCTGGAGTCATCCTTCCAAAAAGTTCCAAGATGTGTATATACATCGACGAGTTTATATGAGTACCGCGGATGGAGTTCCAAAGCTGTCAATCCTACACATCGCCGTTTTACTTGGGGGCTCAGATCACTAGAAGTGAGTGACTCAAGACTCAATTTATTGTTATGGTTGATTAATTTTGTTCTCCTTGAAGTTAATTTATTGTCTCTCTCTCTCTCTCTCTCTCCCTCTCGCTCTCTCTTGTGTTTGGGGTTCAAAGTGAGGGGCTGAGGATTATGGGATATCATGGTTCATTTTATCGTATAATTTTTCTTACAAAGTCATGAGCATTGAAGTTCTTTTTCCGATTAAAAGTATGATTCACTAATTTAATTGGAGTTTACATGGTGAATCAATGCCATTAAATATTGTCACACCATGTACTTACCCATGTAGGTATTAAAATTATCTGCAGTTTGAAGTTGTCTATAAATGTCCTCAGCTACATTGTTGCTTGATTTGAAAGTTCAATTTTGTTATTCAAGCCAATTACAGCTGTATTTCTTTTTTGCTGTTATTCACAGAGACATGTGGTTGACTTCTACATCTCTGATTTTCAATCTGGATTAAGAGCATTGGTTAAGTCTGGTTGTGGAGCCAGGGTGACTCCTTATGTTGACGATCCAATTGTTATTGATGTTAATCCAGTAAATGAAGAATTATCTCCCGACTTTGTCAGGTGGTTAGGAGAAAGAAATCTTTCAAGTGAAGGTCGATTAATGCGCTTAAGAGAAGGGTAATGTACCTATTTTGTTGACGCTTTGAAATAATTCATGCCTACGGATTATACTTCTTTTCCATTCATTATTTGATGAAACTTAGCAAAATGAAGAAAGCCAGAATTACAGAAAGTGTCAAATATGGTTTTTTAGCGCCTCTGAAGGAACGTCTTGGCTATTAAATTATTGTAGATAATTGTAAGAGTCGTTTCCATGATATGGTGAATTGTTTTACAACCTCTGATGATCGCTTCAACTGTTGGTACCAGCAATCTTTAGTCATCATTGATCCTATCCTATTCTCCTGCAAATAACTTCAAACGGTCTTTAGGACTAGTGATAGTGCCAGAATCATCACGTTATTTAGAATCAATACTACCCTAAATGCATGGTTCATATTGGTACATATGAGCTTATGAGCGCCTCTGAACTAGTACATTGTATCATCGAAGAACGGTTATGTGGCAGGTCTTACTATTTGTTATTTGTGAAATGTGCAGGTATATCAAGGAAGGAAGCACTGTTAGTGTAATGGGAGTTGTCCAGAGAAACGAAAACGTGCTAATGATTGTCCCTCCGCCTGATCCGATTGCAAGTGGGTGTGAATGGAGCAAGTGCATATTTCCAGCTAGTATTGAAGGTATTGTATTGCAGTGTGAAGACCTGTCGAAGAACGATGTGATAGCCGTGTAGCATCATGAACTCGAACGACGTGATAGCCGTGTAGCATCAGGAACTCGCTTGACACACTGAGCCTTTGCTCACGTAAGAATCTTCTTTCCTCATTTAATATTTGGGTTTGGTGGTGGTGGTGGTAGGTAGGTAGGTTAGGACTGATGAATTGACAGAGATTGCAAGGGTTTAAGAGGGGATGGGGTGGTGTTGTTTTTACTTTTGGTGTATAGTTTTCGAGAGTTTCTTTTCCACGTTTTTGGTGGAGGGAAAGGGCATGAGAAAGCTTCTTGTAGTAGGCATTGGGATTGGGGTTGGTGTTCGTGTTCGTGTTCGTGTTGTGGAGAAATTCGAACTAGTTCAAACAAGATTGACGATTAATGTTAAATAGAATCAAAGTGTACGCGTTTTCTCTCTTGATTCGAACATCTTCTTGCCAATATCAGCAACAATCCTCTATTTCATTTCTCCTTTAGAAGATGTCCACGGGCTGGGATGGAGAACTCTTCTCCATTCTTTTTCCCGACATCTCTTTCAATTTTTATTTATGGTAAGAAAATTCATTTATTTTCATAGGAATTGAAGTAGAGATTCTCTTTAGAAAATTGGTTAGGACGGAGAAATCTCTTTCGGTTCCCATCTCTTATTTTTTGGGACAAAAAAATTTCTCTTCATTTCCACCCTCCGCTCCATTTAGCCAACGGGTAGAAATCTTTCTTAGTTCTTTTTCCATTCTCAATTTCATACCCTACAAATTAAATAGATATCTAAATTTGTCTGCCATTTCCAAATTTATTTCATTTCAAATTGGTAAGATAATCCTTTTGATATTGGAGTTGTTTGATTATTATTATTTATTATTATTGCAAAATATAACAAATGAAACCTAAGATCCAATTATGTATGAGTTAAATTGATTCAACACTTAATTTTAACTTTATAGCTTGAATTATACAAAATATCCTTACATTTTAAGTTAGATTTGAAATATGAAAATTTTCACTTTTACCCTTAACTGTTTTAAACAACCCTTCCATCAACTTTTTGGTTAAGGTTAAAAAGGAAATGTTATATGACAAGAGGTTATAAAAATAGAGGTAAAAGGTGAATTTAAGCTAAAATTTGAACATAGTATACATGTTAATTACTATTCAAGTAAGTATGCTCGGGTTATGCTCGGGTTGACATAGAATTCTTAACCTTTAAATTTATTAGAAAACAATCTACTTTTGGGGTAGAATTTATCGAAAATCGAAGGGACAAGAAAATTCAAGGAACTTGGGCTTGTTCAAAGTGGTAGTGGTTAGAGGAGTAGATTCAGAGGTTGGATTTATAGTCAAAATGACAAGGAAAGAGTGTGTATTATGAAAAAATTAAAAAGTGAGTGAATGAAAGATGTTCATAAGAGAAAATTCTGGATGAATAGGGTTAAATGGAAAGTGTACGCTCGTAAAAACTAGAACAACGATATAGAAAATGATTAATTAACGATAAGAAGAAATTTATCAAGCAATAGTGATCTTACGTTTGATTGCCTTTAATTTCTTTGTTCGTCTCTTTCCTTTCATATTTCATGTTCGTCTCTTTCCTTTCATATTTCATGTTCTAAATTTAATTCTCGTTAATTCATCACGAGGTAAGGCTCCAAATTTCAGAATTCCTATGTGATTTACTTGTTCTCACCAATTTTAAGGAGGAAAATAATATACTCTAGTTTACTATGTTTGAAATAATTTCAAAAGTAAAAACGGTAAATAGCATAATTGAAACTCACTAAAAAATTCGAAACAAGTGAAAGTTACCATATTATTTCCATATTTATTTGAACGAGACGTTAGACAAAAAATAATGTTATGAAATTATGTTCCATTGCACTATTTTTCAAAATCTAACGTGTGCTTAAATTAAAAGTTTAATATAGGACTTAAAATTTAATATAGGAATTGATACAACGTTACAATTTATCTTTGCAATGTTTCTAAATAGACTACTAATATGATCTAA
Source organism: Cucurbita pepo subsp. pepo (assembly GCF_002806865.2). NCBI lineage: Eukaryota > Viridiplantae > Streptophyta > Magnoliopsida > Cucurbitales > Cucurbitaceae > Cucurbita > Cucurbita pepo. The sequence continues at coordinate 8,244,122 of NC_036640.1, forward strand.
AAAGTGAGAACTAAAATAATGAACAAATAAGCAATTGAACTTTGCCCCGAATTTATTGCACCTAAAAACAATCAAGTTAATAAGAAAAGAAAAAAAAAAACTCTTAAACTAGAAAAAAACACATTTAAAAGGTTCAATAATGTGTTTGAATTTTCAAAGTTTCATTAATACTCTTAAATCTTTTTTTAGAAGTTCAAAATTATCCTTATCGTAAGTATATGGACTAAACCGTTGATGTTTCAAAAAATAAAATACACCTAACATTCGTTTTAAAAAATAAAATACACATAACTTTGAAAAGTAGTACCTAAGTTTTATAAAAATGGTTTCTTTATACCCACAGACTATTTCACTCTTGGATTTCTTCTCTCATATGCTTCAACTCAGGATTAAAGAATTACTTCATTCTTAAATACTTTTTTAATCCCTTTCTTTCCTTCCTCTCTCTAAAACATTTCAATTTATAAAAGAACAACTTGAAAATTTTAAGAATCAATTAAGAATATTAAGGTAACTTCTAAAACTTTAGAATAAAAGAACCAACTTGAAAATAGATTTAGATTAAGAATCAATTAAGAATATTAAGGTAACTTCTAAAACTTTAGAGTATTTTTAAAATTTGTATTTATGGTCTTGAATGTAAATAGTATTTAATGCATTTGAAAGTGCCTTTGTTTAAAATGATCTCGCAGCAATGAGGTAATAGTATTGTTAATAGTATTTAATGCAATTTTTGAAATTTGTATTTATGGTCTTGAATGTTAATAGTATTTCATGTTATTGGACTATTTTAAAATGATCTCACAGGAATGAGGTAAGCTCATATTCTACATCTTTGTGCCTTAGTTTTGTCAACATCTTAAACCAAGAGTAGACCTCTATGATGTAAAAAAGCCTTTCTAATCCTACTATTACAACCAAATAAAAATTGAAAAGATAGAACTGCCATTAGTATTAAGGCACTCGAAGTGTAGTATCTGACATAAACGAAGTCTATGCTACTTAAATGTAGAAAGATTTGACTAACTTTGTGAACAAAATTGTTTCTACTTCCAGTGATTGGACAAAAAAGAATAAAAAAAAAANTCCAGTGATTGGACAAAAAAAAAAAAAAAAAAAAAAAAAAAACCAAGCATCAATGACAACAAAATTGTTCCTCACCTAGTTCATTCTCCTGATAAGCTCATTGATATAATTCTCGCGATTGCCTGCGTCTCCCCCTTCAACATAGTGATTCCTCTTCTTTTCCAATCCACCCAAAGGTGCCTTCAACTTAAAGGGCCATAGGAAGTTATTCGCCTCCTTAAAGTGAGGACCGACAGTCATGATCTCGTGGACGAGATCTTCCATGCAGATGATGCCATATTTACCCAGAGCCTTCATTCAATAAGAGAATATAAGAAACACTAACCATTAAAACTTAGATGAGAATAAGAGATGGAGGAAAGAGAGAGACCTGCTCCACAATTGAGTTGTCAGTCAATGCTACTCTCCGCTTGTTTAGCTTCCCATAACCCCTCTTGTAAATAAGTTCTTTAACGCTCTTCAAATTGGGGTAGCTGAAAAAAATTGCATTAATACTTCAAACAATCTGTTAAGGAGGAAGAAAATTCTAAGAATTAAAATCTCTACGACGAGAAATACCCATAGGTCACATAAGGCTCGACCCTGTGCAGCATATTCAACGTTGCTTTGTTCACTTTGAGGAAGACACCGTTGAAAATCTGAAACAAAAAACGAAGCAATTATCGCACGACAATAACAACCAGCTAGATCTCTCCTGTATTAATAAAAAACGTGCCCAATTATTATGACCACTAGGCCTAACAACAATAGGGAACTAACTCAACCATGTGAACTTTTGATATTGTACCTGCCTCAAACGCAACAGCTGCAATATCTTTCTCGTCTTTGGGTCAATGGCATTGATACTGATATTTCATCAAATTTTGGGACATCAGAACATAAGATCATGTATAGCAATAAATCAGTTCATTAAAAAAAGACACATACCCACGAATGCGAGTGATAAACAATAATTTAGCCTCAGGGACAACATAAAATCCTCCTTTTAATTTGGCCTCGCGCTTCAGTCTAATCAGTTCTTTTTCCTGTTCAAACTCAAAAACCAACTGTAAATGCTCTAAAATGAAAGCATCAAACTCGAGGAATTTAACATAATAAAATAGGTACGTTATGAAGGGGGAAAACAAAGTATACCTGCTCTTCATACTCCTTTGAATATAGCTTAGCTCTGTTGAAAATCAACTTACGGTTCTCTGCATTCTTCTTCTTGGCCGCTTCAAATTCTTGCTGCTTTGACAATGCCCATTCTTCATTCCTCTTCGTCTTCTTCAAAACTGACTCCGGAATCAATGCCTTGACTTCTTCACCCATAACTAAGAAAACATATATCGAACAAACTAATCAACTTACAATGAACTATGATATTTCCAATCACTTTCTCCCTTATGTTCAATAAAATGCCGAAGCCATCATTTAATTAAGATTGGTTGCATAAACTGGTTTTCCAATAACAAATTTCAAGAAAAAGAAAAAAGAAAAACTGCAAATACCTATTAAATGTATTGATATAAATATTATCAATGGTTAATATAAACTAGAACAAGAATTTCGTCTAAAATGTGAAGATAAAACAGCTGTAAGAAAAAAGAAACAGATTGAAAACAATTGAAACACAGAACGATTAATTATTTTAACTAGACTGACGGCGATGAGGATGATATTAAAAAAAGGAGAAAATATATTCATAACAACAGAACATTTCTCTCTTTCATCGATTCTGAAAAACGAAAAGCCATCTTTACTTATCTTTCCTCTATCAGGCTAAATGTACACATCCAGAATCATATTCCTAAAAGTCCAATACTAAAAATGCACTCGGAAAATCCTTCTAAACACAGCTAAAGAGAACAGAACCACATAGCAATGAACTATATTATCAGAATCCATTTAGAAACCGAGGAAAAATTCATTAAAAGCGACATTGAATTCAAATTAAAAAAGATAAATAAAGATTGCGTATAGTGTCGATAGAGAGAAAATTACCAACTGGCAACAGAGCGACCCCTGATTATGTGCAGGTTCAAGCAAAGCGAAATTAGGGTTTCCTCCGGCTGGGCAGAGAAGAAGAGAAGAAAATTATGAGTATATAAGGATGGGGCGCATACGGGACTAGGCTCCTACTTTTGGATGCTCAAGGCCCCAAGTAATCAAAATAAGCACCGGCCCATTAAGGCCCATTATTTGACCTAATAAGACTTTCTCTATTAGGCCCATCACTATCACCATCCCCTCCCCCACCCGAGCCATGCTCAGGGTCATGCTTATTTAAGGTGTGTTGCTCGTGGACGCATGTCTATGCTATATCAAACCCTTTATTTGCTTTCATGTTGTATTAGTTTACTATTGTTTTTTTTGTTTGTTTGTATGACCGTTCGGCAAAATCGTGTTTAGATTTGTCAAACATGAATCGCATCAAAATGTACTATAGGAGACTAAGTAGTCATCAAATCTCTCTGGAGTAAATGTTGTAATTTCTTTTGCTCAAATGTTTTCAATGCAATTGATTTTCACAATGCCTAATTTCGATTTGTTTTCAATGATTTTTCTCGATCACATTTTATAAAAAAAAATTCTCTCAAAACGTGGCTCGAAGTTCGACCATACGTTACAATTGACTGCAAAGTCTGATTTTCACATGCTGACTTGTTAATTGGATTAGAGTAAGTACTGCACAAATCGTTAGTCTGCTACCTAAATATTGCAATTATGACAAGTGGTATCAAAGCTTCACTAGCTCCTAGTCCCATCAAAGACCGAAACAATGTCGGCACAAAAACAGTTGCCTAGTCGCAAGTCGAGTGACTCACTGAGATCAAATATGGTATGTCCCAGACTGATAAACAGACAGAGCGATTCAGTTGCTTGCTCGAAGAGTACTTGCACCGCTTTGTTGACGCTTGTTGTAAGAATTGGGTACAATTGCTAGATGTGGTTCAATTCTATTTTAACTGCCAAACTAGTCCGTCTAGTGGGAAGAGCCCCAGATTGTAAGTGGACAACAACGAGCCCTACTTCATATTATTTACTACTCATATGTAGGGATGAAACCTCAAGCCCGAAACTTCACAAGAAAATTGGAAACAGACAATAGGTATAGCCCGAGCTTACTTGGAGAAAGCTTCCAGACACACAAAGAAGTAGGCGGACAAGAAGTGTCGTCCCCTCCAATTTCGAATAGGAGATCAATTCTTTATGAAAATGAGGCTAAAATAAATCAGATTCCACCGCCGAAAGGATTAGAGACTTGTTAGAAAGTACGAAGGACCGATTAAAGTTCTCAAGAAGATCGGGTCTACATCTTACAGAGTGGCATTGCCCACATGGATGAAAATTGACCTAATAATTCATGTGAGTAACCTAAAACCTTATCACCTCGATCTAGATAACGACAATTGAAATTTTATCATTAGGCTTGGAATCAATCTGAAACAAAAGGACACCAAGGAGATCGAAGTAATCGTAGCTGACAGAGTTATAAAAGTTGGAAAACCTATACGGAGGATTCAGAAATTCCTCGTCAAATGGAAGAACCTCCTAATAGAGGAAACAAGCTAGAAACACGTCGAAGACCTAGACTCCACCACGATCCACATTGCTGAGTTTGAAGATAGCTAGCTGATAGGAACGTCAACCAATTAGGTGGGGGAGGATGTCATGATCATGCTTACCCAAGACGTGTTGTCGTGGTCGCGTGTCCATGTGATGCAAAACCCTTTATTTGCTTTCATGTTGTATTCCTTTACTATTGTATTTTCTGTTTGTTTTACCGTTCGACGAAATCATGTTTAGGTCTGTCAAACATGGATCACCTCAAAATGTTCTATTGGGAGAACAAGTGGTCATCAAACCTCTCCAGTCAAGTATTATAATCTCTCTTGCTCACATGTTTTCAATGCAATTGACTTACACAATACTTAATTTCAACGATTTTCTTCAACCACATCTACCTATTTGTCTATCTATCTAGCTACCGATCTATTTATCTATAAATAAATAAATAAATCTATCTATCTAATAAATAAATAATTAAAGAAAAACGTGCATAAAACTTTACTATATTATTAAAATTTAAGTTTTTATAAATTAGGTTTAAGATTATGTTATATTTTTATATATAAAATATTAATTTGAATTTCTATAATTTACTTTTAGATTATGTTATATTTTTGTATATAAAATAAAATTTTTTTTATAAAAATCTCTACCTTAATGTCCTGAAAAATAAATGAACAATTTCACAAGGATAAAGATTAAAATATAAAATAGAGACGGAAAATTAATAACTTGTATAACTAAAAATTATCAATAAATACCAAAATGCATAATTAAAATATATATGAAACCGTAATTAAATTAAAAAATGTATGAGATATTTTAAATACAAAATTCTTAATTTAGGATCAATTTGTAGTTCAAGATTCGTAACGACAACTACCAGCTGCGTTCACACTGACATGGCCCACTCCCAATTTCCACTTGAATTATCCCCAAATTTCCATGTCCTCCCTGTGTTTACTTCTTACTCCAACTCAAATTCTGTGGCTCCGAGGAATTTCAGCTGAAACTTCGAAGAAATTAATGTAACATCTTTCACGAAATTATGTCCTAATTTTCTACCTAATTTCATCCCTATAAATACCCTTTAATCCTCATCGGATTTCCACCATCTTTCACAATCTCCTCTGTTTCTAGCTCCGATCACCATGGATTCCATCGAGCTTTTTCCTTCATGGGTTTCTTACGCCGCCGCATGGTTGGCCATTCTCGCCCTCTTCTTCCTCTCCCGCCGCCTTCGCCGCCGCAATCTCAATCTCCCTCCCGGACCTAAACCATGGCCATTAATCGGAAACCTCGACTTAATTGGCCCTCTGCCTCATCAATCCATTCATCACCTCTCCAAAAAATACGGCCCCATCATGCATCTTCGCTTCGGCTCATTCCCCGTCGTCGTTGGCTCCTCCGTCGAGATGGCTAAGATTTTCCTCAAAACCCATGATCTGAACTTCGTGTCTCGCCCCAAAACCGCCGCCGGAAAATACACCACCTATAACTATTCCGACATCACTTGGTCTCAATACGGCCCTTATTGGCGCCAAGCTCGGAAGATGTGTTTGATGGAGCTTTTCAGTGCTAAACGGCTTGATTCTTATGAGTATATCAGGAGGGAAGAAATGAATGCTCTGCTTCGAGATGTTTATAAGTCTTGTGGGGATGTTATCAAGGTTAAGGATTACTTATCCACTGTGAGTTTGAATGTTATAAGTCGAATGGTGTTGGGGAAGAAGTATACGGATGAGTCGGAGAATGGTATTGTTAGTCCGGATGAGTTTAAGAAGATGTTGGATGAGTTGTTCTTGTTGAGTGGTGTTCTTAATATTGGGGATTCTATACCGTGGATTGATTTCTTGGATTTGCAAGGGTATGTGAAGAGGATGAAGGCTTTGAGTAAGAAATTTGATAGGTTTCTTGAACATGTGCTGGATGAACATAATGCTAGGAGGGAGGGTGTTAAGGATTATGTGGCTCAAGATATGGTGGATGTTTTGTTGCAATTGGCTGATGATCCTGATCTCGAAGTCAAACTCGAACGGCATGGAGTCAAGGCGTTTACTCAAGTAAGTTCCTTTTCATTATAAAGCTAAATTATTAGGAATCACGAGCTTTTGGTTTTGCTGAAAAGTCTGTATTCCTTACTTATAAACGCATGATCATTCTCTTTTAGGACCTGATAGCAGGCGGAACAGAGAGCTCAGCAGTGACCGTAGAATGGGCAATGTCAGAGGTTTTGAGAAAGCCAGAGATATTGAAGAAGGCAAGGGAAGAGCTGGACAGAGTGATCGGAAAGGAAAGATGGGTGGAAGAGAAGGACATCGCATCATTGCCATACATGGACGCAATAGCCAAAGAGACAATGCGGCTGCACCCAGTAGCGCCAATGCTAGTGCCGAGAATGTGCCGAGAGGATTGCGAAATAGCAGGGTACGACATAGCGAAAGGCACTCGAGTGCTGGTGAATGTGTGGACCATCGGGAGGGACCCAGCAGTGTGGGAGAACCCAAACGAGTTTAGCCCAGAGAGGTTCATGGGAAAGACCATCGACGTGAAAGGGCAGGACTTCGAGCTCCTGCCGTTCGGGTCTGGACGGCGGATGTGCCCTGGGTACAGCCTTGGGCTGAAGGTTATTCAGTCGAGCCTAGCCAATCTGCTGCACGGATTTAGTTGGAGTTTGGGTGGGGACATGAAGAAGGAAGATTTGAATATGGATGAAGTCTTTGGTCTCTCCACTCCCAAGAAATTCCCTCTGCACGTTGTGGCTCAGCCTCGGCTTCCTCCTCATCTCTACTCCATCTGATACTTTTCAAATACTCTACTAAGTCTAAGTCTAAGTCTAAGTCTAAGTCAACGACAAAGTCAATGGGACTGCCAACGTGGAAGGGTGTATTGAGAATAAATTTTATTTTGGGCTAATTTTTGTAATTTGGATTTTATTTCGTTACTGGTTATTGTTAGGCTCTCCACAATGGTATGATACTTTGAGCATAAACTCTCATGGTTTTTCTTTAGGCTTCCCCGAAAGCCCTCATACCTAGAGAAATTATTCCTTTACTTATAAACACAAACACGTGATCATTCCCTAAATTAGCCAATGTGAAACTCACTCCCAACAATCCTCAACAGTTGTCGTATATATAGCGTAACTGTTTTATGCAAAATAATCCTTTGAAACATATTCATAAAACATTGTCATAAACATTGTCATAAATTATACTAACATTATAGCTTAAGAAATTAAATACAACTATCTTATGCATGTGTCATGATCTTCTAAGTTATGATGTCAACGAAAATTATATATATATATATATATGAAAGTGTTACGTGAATATACTTACAAAATAAGTAAACATTTAACAAGACGATTTTTCTTTTCTAGAAAAAGAAGTCAACAAATAAGTTTACGTTAAAACCACTTAAAAGTATAAAAATTAAATTTTCATATTTAAAAATATATAAAGTAAGATGGAAAGAAACTAAAAATATATAAATTAAAATAAGAAAGAATATCTTATGGAAAAAGACTCAAATGTCCTCTCCGTAGGTTCATTTCACACTCTAACAACCTTTTTCCACTAAAATACAATTGTTTTTTAAATTTTCTTAAAACAACCACGAAAATTCTCTTTCTTTTCCTCTTATTTTATTTCAACCACGAAAATGACAATTTATATATTTAAAAAATATAATTTAATTAAAATTTTAAATATTTACTTAAGAAATATTTAAGATTAAAAAACATAAATTATTCTAATCGATAATATTAATCTGGATACTAAAAAAAAACATATCTAATTTCACTCCATGCTCCGAATTTTTGATAATTAAATCAATCCGTGTTGGGCGAAAGAAAGGATACATCGATCAGGGAAGAGAACGAAAAAATACCATATGAACCAATATATCTGACAAGTCGCACTATAGGTCAACCCACAATGCATCTTCATCTCCACGACTTCGAAAATGGAATTTTGGAATACCAACAGACGAGTAGGAGATTTACGAAGTGGCAGCAAGAACACTGGAACGGGTAGAGAGCGAGACACCGAGAATTGGAATGGCAAAAGAAGTCTACAAGAGAAGCCTATGTTGATAAGAGTGAGCATAGGCTCCTGCCTCTATGATATCCTTCATCAACCTTGTGTAGTATTCTTTCATCTTCTTCACCATAGCTATGCATTTCAGTTTCACCCATCCTAGTCTTATCTTCCTCACCATCCTCCCCCACGCCACAAGCCGCCCCGATCTCTTCCCCCCCAAGCCGTGCCACTGGCATTCGTCGCCTCCGAAACCGCATCCCCCGACGTGTCCCCCGCCGCAGGCTGCCCTTCTTCTGGCTCATAGGGTTGACCCATGTTTGAGTTTTTGGCTCCTATGTGAGAGATGGGATGGAAGGAAAAAGATAAGATTTGGAGAAAGTGATGAAATAGAACTTAAAAGGCTCAAAATATGTGCGTTGTAGTTGTTTGTATTAATATTAAGATAATGTATATTAATATTTCATCATATATATATATTTATTGAGAGCCAGCTTTGATTTAAATATTGTTTATGCATAGAACCCTATTTTAATTTATTCCATAATTAACTAAACTATTTGAAGCATATTCTCATTTTCAACCATATATAATTAATTAATTAATTAGTGTTCATTTGTTCATGAAGCACACTAAACTAAACCTCTTAGGAATAGGAACCATTTCCAGTACGTGAGTGGCCGGATTGGTTATGATTGGTGAAAAATGAAGCCACATATTTTTATGGATCCAAGTATGTGAGTGTCACAATTGTACATTATACCAGCAATCAATGTTAGAGTGGCTGGGTAACATAAAATTGTATACACTTGTAACAACTTTAACATTATTGGTTCGAGTGTATGATTTTTGGGCAATATAAAATTGTATACCTCTAAAATTGCTCGATAGATAGTAGTAAGAGTGATCTTGTTCTTGCGCTCTTTGACATCGTCACGATGCTCAATGGCGTCCCACATGCCTTGTGCTTGTTAATTAACACGCATCTTTAATGATCACAATGTGTAGTTACTCTTCATTACTAACGAGTACTAGAGCATTATATTCCCCTCTTTTCTATTCTTTATTACGACGACTTTGAAGAAAAAGCCATTATTATTATTATTATTATTATTTTAGAATACTATTTTTTCTATGATAGTAAACGAATCTTTGCACCGTAGAGAGAGACGACAATAAGGCTATGATCGATCTAGCAGTTCAAGGGTTCGATGAAGTGTAGGCTCAACTTGCTCTTCCGTCCGAACTTCAGAATACCCTGCAACACACACCTCGTTATTTCATAAAGTCCACCATTTGTTGATTCCCATTAGTATCTCTTGTTTTAGCTCTTCAAGTCTGAGTACACACAACTGCATTATTGTAACAGTCCACCATCGGTTGATTCGGAGTGTGGTTTGGAAGGTAAGTTGGGTCAACTATGCCAGAACTCCCTCTACTACCAAGTCCTGCTTGCTCAATATCTGCTTACACTTGTGTCTCTCTAGTAAACATGACAGACAAGTGGGCCGTTTGTCAATTTAGGGTATCGACAACTATGTTCGCTTTTTCTTGGGTGATGCTAGATGTTTGTGTCTTCTTCGCTAATTTTAGTATGTTCCACTCCTTTTAGGTTAAAAAGTACTTCAAACTCTCATGTTGTGTAAATTTGAGTCATTTTCCCATACAGATAGTGTAACGGAAAAGATCACTGTAGCTCACTCTAAGTCATGAGTGGGGTATTTCTGTTCATAATTCTTCAACCGACGAGATGCATTAGTGACATTCCCGTGCTGCGTCAACACACACCCCCAACCCTTTCTTGGAGGCTCACTATAGACCACATAACCTTCTGAACCCTCTGGAACCGTGAGTACTGTGGTTGACACGCCTCCTCCACATAAACAGAACACCCTTCTTAGTCAATTGTGTGGGTGGTGAGGCTATTTTAGTGAAGTCCTGTATGAAGCGTCGATAATATCTTGTTAGTCCCTGGAAACTGCGCACCTTAGAGAATCCACTTAGTGATTGCTTTCACTTTTGCGGCATCCGCTAAAACCCTTATCCTTTGACAACACATGTCCTAAAATGAGACCTATCGTAACCAAATTTCACACTTGAAAAACTTGTCAAAGAACTTGTTCTTCCTCAAGATTGTTCGGACTTTTCGGAGGTGTAACTTGTGTTCCTGGTTCATCTTAGAATACACTAGGATGTCATCTATAAATACGGTAACAAATGTGTCCAAACATTCTTTGAACACTTGATTCATTAACTCCATGAACATTGGTGAGCCCAAATGAAATAACCATTAGCTCATAATGATCGTACCTCATTTTGGATGAGTTGTTCACAATCATAGTTTGTCCGTAGGTCTATCTTGGAAAACATTATCGCTTTCTCGAGTTGGTCAAATAGGTCCTCTATGCAAGGGAGAGAGTACTTATTATTTACTGTTCTCTTATTCTCAGTTCCATGTAATTATCACACAAGCGCATTGATCCATATTTCTTCTTGACAAACAACATGAGTGTACCTCAAGAAGACACGTTGGGGGCACATGAAACCTTTATTCAACAAGTCTCGCAACCGTACTTTGAGTTCTTTCAATTCTGCCAGTGTCATGCAGTACGTGGCCTTGGAGATAGGGCAGGTACCCAATTCGAGCTCTATGTAGAATTTTATAGCTCAAGAAGGAGAACTTTCGGTAAATCCTCTAAAAAGCGTTTGGGAACTTACTCACCACTGGCACCACGAACAAAAAAAAAAATCTCTTTTTTATCCACGACATTAACCAATATGCTCCAAACTCTTTGTTGAATTAGCCTTTTTGCTTATAACACAGATAACATCTTGGGGGTAACCACGGTGCATGTGTCTTTAAACTTGAAGTTGATTCGAGATGGTGAGGAAAACAATACTCCTTCCTACGATTTTCTATGCTAGCATGATTCTCAACCAATAAATCCATTTTGAATATTGCATCAAAATCACTCATATCCACAACTATCAGGGTTACATCTAGAGTCTGTCCAGGTATACAGATAGTTGCCCACCTTTTAACCTAATAATCAAGTCTACCCCTACTAGAGTAGTATCAGAAAATACATGCAAACAAGTTGCTTAACAAACAGTAAAAAACTAACATTCAAACAGAAGCAAATAAAGAATCAGCAACATAATGATACTGAGACATGTTTGCATCAAGAATGATAACATTCTGAAAGCAGCTTGAGCTGAATCCATTGTCATTCGTATTACACCCAAAGGATATTGAGCAGTGCCAAAAAGTAATTACCTCATTCAACCAATAGCAGTGGAGGACTTTTCGTATTAAGACAATACGTTTCTAAGTCATTGGGGACGCAAATCCTGTTCTGTACAGAAGTTGTGTTAGAAAATATGTATGTAGTGTCACTACAATTAGTTTTCTGTATAAAGCTCTACCTCTCCATTCCACGATTACAACATTCTTCTTTCTCCAGTTCTTTAACTAACTTTTCTATCTGCCTTCTATAAGCTGGCATGTAGTGGTCACTTATCATTGTCTGAGACAATCTGAGTTTGCTATACAGTGATCTTGACGTAAGGAAAATACCAATCCTAGACTGCGCCTGTGGGCTACTGTCTGAGGTGCTGGATCTGGAGCTGCTATCACTTTCACAATCAGGAGCATCTGATTGAGTATCGATATCGATAATGTGCATGATCTTCCCAGCAGGAAAAAATCTGTGTGCTTCCTTCATTCCAGAAGTAAAGCTATCAGATTGTCCTACTTCTGCCATAGCAGCAGCTTCTTCTTCCCTTATTTCCTTGGCAACATCAGCCTCACTCCTATCATGTAGTTCATGCTCAAGTTGTTGCCATAACTCTACTTCCGTAATTTGTTCATCCTGAATATGACTCATGAGGGCCTGATCATCTTCGTCAAGCTCTTCTGTCATGCCATCGGGATTTATCTCCTCAGAATAAGAACATTCAATTTCATTAGTCCATTGTATCGTTGTAGTTGAAGATTCCGGAAGTTTGGTAGCTTCAAAAATTTCTTGAGGGGATGATCTAAGTGGCTCAGAAGATTCCATTTTTCTTGGAGATGATTTTGGAGAACTTCCATTTTCTTCAGCCGTCGAGTGAGAAGTCATGGCTCTACGACGTGGGCCTATGCATGACCACGATGATAAATGGAGGGAGGGTCGCGTCCATGCTGCCTGAGCCATGCTCTGTGCTCTCTTCATCACAACCTGCAGAAATGCAAAACACAACCAATTATAAATTTTAACTATTATAAACAAGTCACAGGAACTAACCAGCCATAACATCCCCATGAATATCAAGGGTCATCATTAGAAGTCCAATATCTAATTGTTCGAGAACCTGGATCCCTGAAATCTTTAGATGATTGTGTTTGTTCATAGAAAAGTAGTAAGAACATCCTGAGATGCCTGTTCAGGCATCCCACGTTACAGTCAAGAAAAAAAGAACTCTCTGGATATCAATTTCATGGGTTCCAAGATCATTGCAAAACAAATGGCCTCGTATGGGCATCGTATGATCCGTTTAATTGAAGTCTAAACTAAGATCACGAGATCCTAAGCCTGTCTATGAATTCCAAAAGGTTTCAAGCTGCATCACGTTTCAGTAAACTATTAATGAGTCAAAGAGCCAAATCACGTCAACTTCAAAATTTCTATCAAATTCTGGGCTTTATTAAAATTACTATGTAGGGACCACATGTGCACAACGCATGTTACCTGTGTGCCACTAGAGACTGGTTTCAGAATGGCCCCTGCACCAGCAACTTTTGCTCTTGCACTGGCTATGGATGGGAGACGGGATCCCAATGCCGAAGCAGAACGGTAAACAGTGCTAAGAATTCGAGTGCGCTCAATTTGATTTCTCAGATCATTTACCCAAGCAGAAGCAGTCACCTACACCAGATATTTCAATTCCTTCAGCAAAAGTCAGAGTGATGTGGTTAATTTAACTAAATTTCATTCATCTTAGTGAGTATCTAACACACACACACACACTAAGATGCAGTAATACTGTAGGTCATCTGTAGGTAATATGTGTTAAATACACTTAAAACAAATAAATTTCTTAACAATTAGATGAACTTGAAACATACCTCAGCACGCAAGTCATCTACTGAAGCAGCTGAGAAGGTGGGGACCAAATCAGCTCCATTAATAACAGATGTGATAAATTCATTGCCCGATTCTGCTAGTTCCCACGTCATACAAGCAGCTGCAGGGTTGATAAGAAAAAGAAGTCGGAACATCATGTCCAAGTATAATAGGCATAATAGAAAATACCACAGAGAAGCCATGCAAGAATAATACAGACCTGGGGCAAATGTCACACAAGAAGTAACAGATAATTCCTTCTGCTCTCTTAAGATATAAGTTAGAAGGGCAGCAGTTCCTCCCCCCAAAGAGTGCCCAACAACCTATTAGAAACCAACAAAAGATTTTTCCATCAAGTTTTTTTTTGTTCTTTATACTTTTATCTGCTAAAAAGCACAGTAGACTAAGAAGAAATGTCAAACCTTAATATTATAACCAGAATATTGACCAAGTGCACTCAAAAGACAAGGAGTAGATAGCTTTGCAATCCAACGAGCAGCTGCAACCATTCCACAATGCGCATATCCTAAAACCAAATTGCTAACCCCTCCCTCATGCACAACACTATGATGGAATGGCACCACAGCTCCAGTGGCAGCCGTAAGAGTGTCTTTGATACTGTGTGTTCCACGAATCAACAGGAGAATACACTTTGTATTATGGTCAACTATAATGGTAAAAGCAGGCTTTAAAATCTGCAGTCATCGATTAATGTGATAAATGTTAATGATAAATCGAACTCGAAGAAGTGAGAGAAAGTGTACAATGTACAATATCTATTTCAATGTTTATCCGAAGTTCATCAAGACTTACTCCTGCTTTTGGTTCCTGAAGGAGAACATTTTCCACGGAAAAACCAGTTTCTTCCAGAAACAGCGGAAATGGTTTTTTTGAGAAGTGCCAACACAAAGTCAATAAGTGCAAGAGGTACTTCAGTTCACTAATCATTTCAGCTCCCTTAAGCTGACTACTGTCTTCATTGCCAAATACACCGCTTACATGTAAGTTTCCCTGCACTTAAGCACATCCCATCAGAGGCCAAACCAATAAGATAAGTAGCAGCATTTGTAATTAACTTAAATTGTTCAGATCAAACATTATCTTCTTCTATTGAGGGTTTTTTTTTTTTTTTTTTTTTTTTTTTCAAAACAAGAACTCCCTGTTGATGTCTGAAAAGTTGTAATAAAGAGAAAAAAAAAAGGTATTCCTTTCAAGTATTACAAATTACAACATAGTACCCCCACAAAAAGAAATTCCCTTCAAGGAAGTTACAACAGCATTCCCTTTAAACTACTTCAACCCTAAAATATCTGACCTAAACAAACCCCCAACCTCCAAATTCCACAGGCTACATCCCAACCGAGAATTTCATAAGGAATTGAGTTTTTTAATGAAGAAACTTGAATTATTTTGATGAAGAAAAATGAAAGAATATATGGACACACAAAAAGAAAAGCCCACAAAATAGAGTCAAAATACAAGAAATGACTCCAATCAAGAGAAATAAGACCTAGCAAATAATTAAAAAGTCTCAAAACAAAACCCAAGAGAGAAACAGAGAATCTTATAAGGGACCAAACATCGCTATTAGAACTCTCACACCTTCAGAAGATTATGTTGTTTCTCTTGCCCCCACAACCTTCACAAAATAGCACACCCCCTAGTCTGCCAAAAACCGCCCTTAATCACGAAAAGGCAGATGAAGGATAAGCTCCACCAAAGGCGCTCTGGCCGAGATTTGATTCAAGGTATTAACTCTTCAGTGCAAAATCTGTCATGTGAAGAACTTCACCTTCTCAGGAATCTTTACCTTCCAAATTGAGGATAACATAGAATCATTCACAGACAAAGGGTTGGATGAACACAGAGAAAAAGAGCTACACAAAAAACCTTTGGACAAAAATCCAAAGGACATCCCCCCTCTAGAGCCTAAGTCGGAAAAGATGAGAGTGAGATTCAAGACACCTCATGTCTTCCTAGGTCAATGGTTGTCTAAGGCCCA
This sequence comes from Cucurbita pepo subsp. pepo, assembly GCF_002806865.2. Classification (NCBI taxonomy): domain Eukaryota; kingdom Viridiplantae; phylum Streptophyta; class Magnoliopsida; order Cucurbitales; family Cucurbitaceae; genus Cucurbita; species Cucurbita pepo. The sequence continues at coordinate 8,259,907 of NC_036640.1, forward strand.
ATGGAGGAGAGAGCAGCAAATCCACCGGATCAAGAATTGAAGCCGTCGAATGATTTTGTAAGGAGAATAAATGGTATAAGCAAGGGTGGGAGCAGAGAGGTTTATCTTCTAACCACTTATCCTCCCATGAATAAGTATCCCGCCCATCCCCCACTACATTATGAATAAACTGAGGAAAAATAGGAAGCTCCATCACAATCTCGCTCCACAGGTTTTTTAAAGTGCCTTTTTTAACATCTCACTGGTTTTCTCAATGGGGTAGGACCTGTAATTACCAACAATAATCTTGTACCATACGGTATCGACTTCATGATAGAATTGTCAAAGCCATTTAGCCAACAAGGTTGTGTTTCTCATCCTAAGATTATCAATGTCTGAACACTCCAAGTCCAAGGGCCTAGAGACCACCTCCCAACCCACCAAATGCAAACAATTCCCCTCTTCCACCCTCTCCCATAGGAATAGAATTAATAATTTCTACCCTCCTTAGCTCATATTTTATGAACCACCAACAAAGCTAGACTAAAGTTACAGAAGATCAATAGAAGAAAAAAAAAACCTAAAATTTCTTACTAACCCACCATACCTTTCTTGTGAAATACTTGACTTTCATTGTGAACAAAATGAAAGAATATACAAGCTTACAAAAAATAAAAAATAAAAACCCACAAAAGGGGAGCCAACTAAAAGAATGGTCTCNATAAAAAAAAAAAAAAAAAAAAAAAAAAAAAAAAAAAAAAAAAAAAAAAAAAAGTCTAGATTTTGAGGCTCAGAGAAACAGAGAACCTAACAAAAGACCAAACATCACTACAGGGGCTCTCCTTCCACTTAAAAATTGTAGTGTTTAGAAAGCATCGAAGAAACCACAGCAACAAGCTCGAGTAAAAACACAACTCCAAAGAATATGATCAAGATCCTCAGCTTCCTAAATACAACACCGAGGCCCAACCAAAGAGGATCCTTTGGTTGAGATCTGATCCAACGTGTTCACCCGTCCATGCAAAGCCTACCATACAAAGAACTCCACCTTCACAGAATTTTTACCTACCATACTGAGGAAATGATAGAGGCATTAGCATGGGAGGGATTGATCAAGCAGCGGAAGAAAGAGCTGCATATAAAGCCTTTGGAAGGACAAGGAGACCAAGGACAAATATCCCCTCTCTCCGGTATAAAGAGAAAAACTCCCAACAAAGACAGAGAGACAAGAAAACTGCTGTTTCGCTAATAGTCAACGAACGACGGAAACCCAAAGGAGGAGGAGAAGGCAAAAATTCCAGAGAACGCCACATAATGATTCCTGGAAGAGAACAGCTGGTATAAATTAGGAAACAGGGTGCATAGGGGACACCCCCCCAACCACTTATTCTCCCAAAATAGGTATCCCTCCCATTTAGTCCAATCAATCCAATCAAAAGGATGAAGCCTCCTTGTGCAATGAAGTGTCGGGTTCATGATAAAATCACCAGAGCCATTTAACCTAAAAGGCTATGTTAGTCACCCACACATTACCAATGCCTAACCCTCCAATTCAACAGCCTAGAAACCATCTCCCGATCCACAAGGTGCAACCCACCTCCATCCTCAACACTCTCCTATAAGAAATACCCCATCAACTTCTCAAGCCTTACTCATCGAGCTAAGGACTCTAAATAGAGATAGAAAGTAAGTAGGTAAGCCACTCAAAACAACCATACATTACCCACTATAAGAAATGTGAAGTTTTGAAGAATGAACGTTTAATTTGTTTGGAGAACTTGAAACTCAATTTCTTTTTTTTTTTTTTTGAAGTCCTCTTTCTCCAAACCCAACAATGAAATACGCCTTGCCAACCTCCATAAGATAAGCCTTTCCAGGTAAAAATTGATAAACCATCCTCTCTTTTCCCTCAAAACCAAAAACTCCAAGACCATTGGTATACCATGATAATATCAGCTCATCTCTTTTCTTCTTTCAAAAATACATACAAATAGACCACAATTAGATAGTATAATAAAGATTTTCTATTTATGAACCACTAATAGAAGAGTGTAGACCTTTCCTTACATGTGAGTGCAAATATGAAAGGTACAACAATGAAATTCAACTAGAGCATAAGTACTCATCATACAAGTCTTGATGTGCATTAGGAGAAATAGAGATCAAATGAAGTGAAGACCACTGTTATTACATAAACCAAAAGTGAAAGGAATATAAAACGCTTTCTCTCGCACTTTAAAGTAGTAACACTTTTAAGGAAACAGATTTATCAGTATATTCAGCTTTGAAGGGAGAAATAATGAAAGCAAAACCAACCAGCTTACAACATATAATAGGCTAAATTAATACATTAAAAGACTACAACCATCAAAAAGCTCCATACCTGTCTCTTTAAGAGAAAATTAATTCCAAATGCCAAATCCCCAATGGGCCACTTTCCAAGAGTCTCCGAGTATGTAAACCTAAGTGTCTCTGATAATGTTGAAATTGTTTCGAGCCATGTAGCAGGCGCTTGAACTAGTCTATGAGAAACTCGATCACCTCCCAGAAGAGCATGACTGGAAGCATCATTACCAGCTACATCACTATCATCTTGATCTCTACTTGAGTGCAACTTACGGTTCAATGTATAATATAGAAGTGCAGCTGCACCAGCAGCCGTGGCCATAGTTGCAGTTGCCATGAACTTGTATTCCCTAAAGCAATAGAGCAGGAAAATACAAGGTAAAATAATCTGTTTACAGAAGAAAAAAGCCCCTGAACTGCACAAACTTTTCAATCCCCCGACACATACATGCAACAGATTGAGACGATACACACGAATAAATAAAAGAAAAAACTACAGCTTTCGAACAGTAAAACCCTCCAAAGGCCCCTGAAACGTGTGTATTATCAGCCGACATTATGAGTTCAAAAGAAATGGATAGCTAAGAACATGCTCTCTTCTCTTCCCATATTTGACAAAACCTAAAAGTATGAGTTCCAAAAACCAGCATAGTACCTATATCCAACCAATAATGGAGATAAACTTCCAAAATAAACCAGAAACGGAGAAGACATACGAAAATCCGGCATAAAAGACATATTTCAGCAGAGTTCAATTACACAACTGTCCAGTGCGAAACAGAGAACACAAAAAGGATCGAAAATTCTGGAATCAACTAGCGAAATTCAAGAACATTGAAGGAACAAGAGACGGAAAAAAAAATAAAAAAATAAAAAAATAATAACTACGATTGTTCACCGGAGTTCGCAAGTGTATTGGCTTGTGCCAGAATCGAAATCTTTGCGTCTCTGTGGGTGTTCAAAGAAAATAATAGGCCTCGGCAACGATTTCTAACTTTATGGTGTGAAGAATTAAGGTTTAGGGGTTTCGATGGCTGCTTCTCCTCAGCAGTTCTAAATTGATTCGTGAGTAAGCAAAAATTGGCACTTTCTTAGTTTCGTAACTAAAATTTCTCAATTATACGGGGCGATGTTTTTTTCTTAATTTTCCAAAGTAAACGCGGCAATTCTAGAATGAACCAAACCCACGTTGGAGGTGAACGTTTCTAGTAAATGCAATTCTACAAAATAATGTTTATATTTCTTTTTTATTTTTCTAAAAATCAACAAATTCAACAATATCAATACTTCCCCAACCAAAAAAAAAAAACAATTATTAAAGCATGTGTATATATATATATATATATATATATAACAGACTGATGGATTTAAATATGAATTTCTTTTTAGTTCTTTGGTTTCTTAATAAATAATATATTAGAAAATTATTTTCATGCTATGCTATTATTATCCTCTAAGAAATATTTTCACAAATCGAGAATATCTTAATCCAAACTAATAGCTTATAAAAAAAAGAGAAAGAAAAAAAAAAAAACAAGCTCCAGTCTCGTAGGCATGGTATGTATGTATTGTTTGGATGATGAAAGTCTCACATCTGCTAATTTAGAGAATGATATAGGTTTATAATCAAAGATAGTCTCTCTGTCTATAATCAAGGATAGTCTCTCCATTGGTTGGAGGCCTTTTGGAGAAACCCAAAGCTTGGTTTGAGACCTTTTGGAAAGCCCAAAGCAAAGTCACGAGAGTGCTAATTTAGGGAATGATCATGAGTTTATAATCAAGTAATAGTCTCTCCATTGGTTGGAGGCCTTTTGGGGAAGCTCAAAGCTTGGTTTGAGGCCTATTGGAAAGCCCATAGCAAAGTCATGAGAGCTTGCGCTCAAAGGGCAAAATATCATACCATGGAGAGTCGTGTTCGTCTAACATAGTCAATTATATTTCAACAATTCTATGTATAAAATTAAAAAAATAATAATGACAAAAAAAAATTTAAAAAGGAAATGCGTATTTTGATTATTGGCAAACATATATATGAATATGATAAATAAAATTGTGGGGGATATAAAATAATATATTGGGTGAGCAACACATCATACATTAAAAAAAATCCAAGACATCAAATACAAAAAGGCAGAAATTCAGAAGAACCGTCTCTACAACTGAGATGGGAAGCAAATGCTCTAAACAAACAATAATCTGATACAAAGAGGAGCTTTCAACAACATTTCGCCTCCAATCTGGTTCCATTCAGTCACGTTCACTTATTGAAGTCAGATGTTCGTCGACCTCCTCGGTTGTCAACACTCTAAACACGGGATTTCCTTGCCTCACCACTCCTACCTGTTTGTGTCAAAGTGTTCAACCTCTAATTACTCGTGTTTGTACAACAATTTACTAACCCATAACTCAGAAAAATTTTGGAAACTTAAGTAATCTATGTCCTTTCCCTAATCTTACAAATGGAGTGATAATTGGAGCTAATCGAAGTCGTCAGAGAAACGTTTCGAATGACCTTAAACTATGGTTTAGATCTAGGATTTAAATGCAGATTTCGACAAATATATATCATCAAAATCATACAAGCCTGTTAAAATTGCTAAATTAGTTTTAAACCAGTAACGACTCTACAATTGAGTTATATCACATTATTATTTGTATTTGTATTCACATGGTCAACAATTGTAACCTCCTTTCTATTTTTTATTAACATTTCGTTACCATTAAAGGAAACAGAAGACTTCTCCCCAGTACTGTATTAAACCCTTCGTCTATAAAACGATAGAAATTCTGCTCTATGGTATTAAGACTACCATCACATTATCGCTCTATTGTAATTAAAAAGGACAAGTGAGAGTATCAGAACCTCAATTTCATTTGCCTTGAAGTCCTCTTGCAGAACCGATTGGAGGGCTGAAATTGCAGTCTGCAAATGGAAAAAGAACAATGTTGGACGAGGCATATACATAAAACAAAAGACACGAACCCACGCGTGTACAAACTCGTAATAATTTTTAGGTTTTGCTGTGAGTCATGTAAGTTTCAAAGAAAGCACATTGGCCCGTACTTTCTCTTCATAGATAAATAAAGACAAGCATCCATGTGAGAGCAAGGATCCTAAATCATTACAATTATTAGGCTTTGATGTGTATCAGTAAAGTTTGAAAGAAGCACATCCGACCTGTACTGCCTCTTCATAGGTGAACTCTGGATCGTTCTTCATTTTCTTTTCCAAGAAATTGATTGATTCCTGCTCTTTTAATCCAGCACTCGTAGCCTAAACACATTGGAAAATAACGTGTTGAGCATAGTGATGAAATACCAAATTCAAAAACACCAATGGAAATTTTCAATGAGGTTAAAAAAGGAATTAAAATGAAAAAAAGAGACCAACTTAGAGAATATGCACTCTATACATGAATATCTTCGAGAGACCCGTGAAGATACACTCATGATGTCTGATGCTACTATGATATTATATATAAATTCAGCCATAACTAATGTCTAATGTACAAAACAATCCACATGAAAAACATCTAGCAACTATTGCACTTGAAGTGGAGCAAGAGTTTGCCATACATTGACATTAATTTGATGGTTAAAATATATTTTCAAGCTCACACAGAACTGGGGGTAGTTGGAGTAAAAGACGCTTAATCTCAAAATCATAGATAATTAACTATTCCAGGTTGGCAACTGGATTAGAAAAATGTAAATATTTCAAAATGGAGTCCCTCCTAAAATATTGACCATAAAAGTAAATATATTAACTATACAAACCTTGTGACCAAAAAAATGACCAGCTGGATCACATTTGTAGAGACGAGGTCCAAACTCATCATCAATACCTAAAACCATAGCAACTGGATGCACACGAATGAAAGTAGCAAAAGATTAAAAATTATGGTTAGATCACTTTTATTTTCCATAAATTCAAAGGTTGAAATCTAAAATATAATGCAACACCAAAACCGGAGAAGAAAACATGCCTACTCCAAGTGGTCTCATATAGGCGTGCTGAGTATAGATTTGCGATTTATCAGCTATCCTGCCAACCAACAATACAACCCAAGAAAGTTAAAGAAGCCAAAGTTTTAATTCCCATGGTCACAAATTACACACAATTGTAGTTACTGCATAATATATATCGATATGTACGAAGAAAATAACTGAAAGCAATAGCCATGATGGAAAAGAGATGTATGCAAAGAGCTGCTACATTGTGTATGCATAGAAGACAATATCACAACACAAAAGAAATATACATGAATTAAATTTCAAGTCATAAATTCACAATATCCAGAACAAGATTCTGGATAATTGAATAATAAACTACAGTCGGTAAGCAACATGTGGAGCTATTCTTTGCTCTACAATCCAGAATTCATATGATTGAACAGACTGTTTGCCTGTGTGGTATATAATTAAAACAATAATCGCGTAGTATAGTATGAAATAATATGGTACCATTTAGCTAATACATCCACCGGCATCTCATATCCATATCTAAAACGAAACTCAGCTGCTTCACTCCTTGCTTGCTGAACCAAGGTTCTGGCATCAGCTGACAACCGTGTAAAAATCATATCAGTGACCACACATCCTAAAGAACCACTGGAAAGACCCCCAAGGAGGTAAGCGCTAAAATCTATGGTGAATTAATAAATTGACTGAAAATCAAATGAATAGCTGAGGGTGAATATAAAATGTGCATCAAATAGTTTAAAGTCATATGTAGGTATGCCTAAATCAACAAAATCATTTTGTTTAACTTTTTCTTGTGGATGTCGGAACAGCTGATTCTGTTAAATTTCTCAACTAACAACTAAGCAATATCTAGGAAAGGGTACTGCTACTGCAACATCATGTATAGAGATTACATCTGTACATCACCATACCATGCCACATTATGATTCACCATTAGCTAAAAGCAATCCTATATAGCATACTCTGCATGCCATAACTGATTTCAGTTGCGTAGTTGGTATTATGAACAAATAAGTCCCCTCCCCCTCTCATAAATTATAATATATCTGTAAGTAAACCTGGAGAGGCAAAGAGAAATACCTGTCAAGCCTGTTGCTAACAACCCTAGGTGCTTTGTTATAGGGAAAAGATGTGAGACACTTGATTGATCCAGAAGCTTATCCTGCATTGAATTTCCAAATTTACACATTCAGCATCGCTAATTAATAGAGATGCAAAGTCCTCTCAGGGTCAAACCAATTGTACTCACCGGAACCTTCTTTTGGGTCACCACACAAACTGAATCTTTACCCCGAACACCAATAGAAGTAATTCCAGCAGCCTTTACAGCCTTAAATGCATATTCTGTTTCCCATTACAATAAATAAATAAATAATCACTAGAGCTGTGAGGACACAATATGATCCCCAAATTGATAGGTTAATCTTACTGACTGAAAGACCACTAGAGAAAGATTAGATTGACATCTATTGAGAATATATTGAATGAAAAAATTGACCTCGACTCAAGAGCATAAGCTTTAACGAAAAGTAGGGTGATATATCATGGAATCACAGTAAAAGTTTCCAGGTTTCCATGGATTAGAATTCATGAAATGAACTAATTGACGAGCCTAGAATGAGTGATATTGAAAATAAAAATATGTAATTGAATTCATCCATGGTTAACAGCTTAAACGTTTGGTCCAGTGGAATTTGACAACATCCAAATCGCCCAAACCTAGACGTATCTGTGCATAAATAATGAAAACGAAATATATATTGAAGCTTAGAAACAATTTAAAGAGGAAGAAGGATTAAGACGTTCCATGTAAGACTTCAAAAAAACAAATAGCTCAAACATTCTGTAGTTGTAGAGTTCGAGTCTGTTAAACAAAATGAGCTACGAATTCGTATTGGAACTAAAAAGAACGCAAACAAAAGGCTACAATTCAATCCAAAGACTCTAGTCATCTCAAAATTAAATCCAATCCACACAACAGTTAAAATGAACCTTTCGCTATCAAATTCGATCCATCCTGCACTTCTTCCTCCAGATTCGTTAGCAATTCGAAAGGGATTCGAGCTCATTTCGAAGAACAACGCGAAATAACCATTTCCAAAGACACTCTAAATAACCATGAACGCCACAAAAGAGAATCTAAAGAGCAAACAAATCACTGCAACGGCAAGAAGTAAGAAACGATCAAGATATTGAGAGAGGAAATGTACGTACCAACTTGAAATAGACGGCCTTCGGGTGAAAAAATTGTGATGTGACGATCGTATCCACCTCCACTTCCACGACTCATGACTTAGGGCTTAAACTTCTTCCGATTCTTCTCTTGCAGAGTTTCAGTGAAATTGATGAACAAGTAGAACGAGTGATAAAAGGAGAAGCTATGTTAACAAAGCTTTCTCCCCAAGAATACTCCTATGAACATATCACCAGTAGTTAGTTTTCTTGTTTGGAAGAAAAGCTAACTGTGTGAGAACGGCGTCGTTTCATTTTCAATTCTCTTAGCTTAATAGTTTTTAACTTTCATATCAAGCTTCTTCCAACACCTGGCAACTCACTCTTACAGTCTCCTTCAACCGGTTTAAGCATACGTAAAAAATTCGTACCAAGACTAGGAGATGTCAATTGAGAGATACAAATGAGAAGACCACGATACCCGAAGTTCAACCACTAGGTATGTGTTTAAGACCATGATACTCGAAGTTCAACCACTGGGTATGTGTTTAAGACCATGATACTCGAAGTTCAACCACTGGGTATGTGTTTAAGACCATGATACTCGAAGTTCAACCACTGGGTATGTGTTTAAGCTCGGTTCGTAAATAATTTTTCGGTACAACAAAAGATAACCAATAGTATCATTGTCAACTATAGAAGCAAATTAGAGAATAACAGCTGGAGCAGCTTAAAAAAGTACGTGGCTGATACTCTTATTGAAAGATATGCATAAAAAAGTTGACTATTCGATATCACTTTGTAGCAACAACCAATTTACGGTTCACCTAGTAGAAAATTCTAGATTTCATGCCAGAACAAAGTATGTGAATGTGCACTACCATTTTATTAGAGAAAAAGTCTTGAAAGAAGAAATCTAGACACGGTATACCAAGACGGATGATCAAGTGGTAGACTTATTTAGAAAAAGGCTAAATGCAAGCAAATATCAGGGTTATCACTGTCAACTCAACACAGTGGCGATGGAGCCTGATACCTAGATCTAATAGAAATATATTTCGAAGATATTTTGTAAACATCTGATAGATATATAGGGTAGATATTTGATAAAGATGTGTTAGATTATACCTTGTAAACATCTTGGCAGTGCTCAAAATGTATTTTTTTTTTTCTCTGTATTTTCTGCACATACTTAAGTCATCAATAAAATCTTTAGCCAATATTCTTTCTTGAATGTTCTCTTTCTGTTCTTTGTGTTCATCTTGATCGAGGGTGCGTTGTTGAATACTAAAAAATTATCAATATAGCTACCCATTTTGGGATACTCTCCCCACTAACTCACTCTGACTTATGATTACAATAGCTTCGATAAACCTATTTTATAAGAACGATGCATACCTATTTTGGAGTAATGAAACCAAAAACCCTTCATTCACATTGATTCAAGAGTATATAGAAACACAACATTCATCCAAAAACATGTTTTTGAGTGGAAGATCCAAACTTAGCCATGTGAATGCGAAAAGCAACTCCAAATTAGAAGGCTCTAACTTCAAGTTTGAGTACCCCGAAACACTGTACAAAAACCCAATAATCGAATCTGTAAAGTCAAAGATCTTTAACGTATAAGCAATGACAACATGAGATATCTTATAAACATGATTCAAAAACAAAACAGATCGATGCTTGACGGTCATCTCGATACAAGAACAAAATGTTCGTTATTGTAAAGAACTCGAGTTTGATTGTGGCGATTTCGAAGCTCGATCGATTAGGGAAAGGGCTTGAAATTTGGGATTGAAAATGGGAAAGGATTATAATAAAGGGCCGACATAAGCTTTGAGTGGAAGCATGTACGCAATCGTATTATCTCGTAGTTGTAGAAAGGGTTCCACATTCATCTCTCATATGTCCCTCAAATACTCATGCATTATTTCCTTGTTAGCTTTTCAAGTACAATTTTAGGTTTTCAAGAACTTTACCACGTGTTTCAAATACAAACAAACTCAATTCCCATTTCTTTTCATTATTTAATATGTGGTTCTACATTTTTTTACCTAATGTTCTTTTATGAAAAAAGAATAAATATTTGTTTCCAACTTTTTTAAACGTTTTAAAACAACTCGCCTGCATGAAGCTGGAATCGCTAGTAATTATCAATCAGCTATACAGTGGTGAATTCGTTCCCGGGCCTTGTACACACCGCCCGTCACACTATGGGAGCTGGCCATGCCCGAATTTGTCCGCTTTGGCCTGTTAGATATCATTGTTAATCTCATGGTTTTAATACACGTATGCTAAGGAGAGATTTCCACACCCTTGTAAAGTATGTTTCGTTCCCCTCTCTAATTAATGTGGGATCTCACAATCCACTCTTGTGGGCCACCGTCCTCACTAGCACGTCGTTGGTGTTTGGCTTTGATTCTATTTGTAACAACCCAAGCCCATCGCTAGTAGATATTATCCATTTTGGACTTTGATTCTATTTGTAACAACTCAAGCCCATCGCTAGTAGATATTATCCATTTTGGCCCGTTACGCATCGTCGTCAATTTTAAGGTTTTAAAACGTGTCTGCTATGGAGAGGTTTCTATACCCTTACACATAAATGTTTTGTTCCCCTCTCCAACCAGGATCTCACAATCCACCCACCTTGGGGGCCAGCATCCTCACAAGCACACCGTCCGTGTCTAGCTTTGATACCATTTGTAACAACCCAAGTTCATCGTTGGTAGATACTAGTAGATATTGTTCCGTTTTGACTCGTTACGTATCGTCATCAAGCTCACGGTTTTAAAACGCGATAAAGAGAGGTTTCCATGCCGTTATAAGGAATGTTTCATTTCTCTCTCCAACCAATGTGGGATTTCTTAATCCACCCACTTGGGGGCCAACATCCTCACTAGCACACCGTCAGTATCTGACTTTGATATCATTTGTAACAACTCAAGCCCATCGCTAATAAATATTGTCTATTTTGGCTCGTTACGTATCGTCATCAACTTCACGATTTAGAAACTCGTCTGATAGGGAGAGGTTTCCACACTCTCATAAGAAATGTTGTGAGATCTCACAATCCACCCTCCTTGAGGGTCCAACATCTCGTTGGCACACAACCCAATGTCAGGCTCTAATATCATTTATAATAGCTCAAGCTCACCGCTAATAGATATTGTCCACTTTGACCTATTACGTATCATCATCAACTTCACAATTTTAAAACGTGTCTGCTAAGAAAAAGTTTTCACACCCTTATAAAAAATGATTCGTTCCCCTCTCCAATCAATGTAAGATCTCACAAATAGTAGCTAGCAATGATTTGGAACAGTGTAACAATATTCAGACCTCACTAAGTCATTGTCACACTATTTCCCAGTAACAGATTTATACTTAAAAATTTTGAAACGTTTATAAAAGATAAAACGTATAAATAATTTTTAAATAAAGGGTCCATTAAACTATGGTATAAAACACCAATAGAAATAAAACAAGCCCATCTCTCTCTTTTCAGCTAATTGGCTCTCTAATTGAGGTTTTGCCTTTAAAGTTAACCTCCAAAGGCTTCTCCACCATTAGAGACTAGCTTTGAAGGACCCCTCAAAGGCCTCTCCATTGCAAAAATGAAGGTAAAGTTCAAACAAATTTGCATGTTCTTTTCATTTTCTTCTATTATTTGCTAATTAGCCCTTCAATTTTGATCATTTTATTTTTGGTTTCAGTTCTTGAGTTGGATGCAAAGTAATAAACTCCATGGAAGAGTAAAATTTCAGAACAAATCATCAAATTCAAACCCTTCAAGTAATTGCACTAAACTTTTGTTTTTGTTTTTGTTTTTTTTTTTTTTTGTTGTTATGAACTCACCATTATTTTACATGTATGATCATGATCTTTCATGAACAATAATCAGTTGAGGAACGTGAAGAAACCAGCCCCTCTTTGCCTCTTGGCTTGCTATCAATTGGAACTTTTGGCAACAATGTGTTAAGAACGAACAAGACCGATGTTGAAAACGTCGTCGTTGATGCTCGATCTCCAGGGAAAGAAACGGAAGACATTGAGTTGAGGGAGATTGATGATGAAATGAAAGAGAAGATTGGTTTAATGATTGGGGATGATGAGAAACATAATCCGAAATCCATTGTCAAGAGATCTGTTTCATTTCTTGTCAAGAAGGTCTTTGTCTGTGGTGGAGGTGGTTTTGCACCGCCGCAGCCACCACCGAACTTCATGGATACGCCGCAAGACGCAACGATGAAGAAGGTATGTAAACAACTGATATCAATGTATAATGTCTTAACCAGTATGATAGGTCGAGTTACGGTTTGATTGGTAATGTGCAGATTTTGAGGATGATGCTTCACAAGAAAATTTACCCTAAGAGTTCTTCACAAACAGCTTCATTGAAGAGATTCATAAAGGAGAAAGAGAGGAGAGATAAGAGAAATGAAGAAGAAGAATGATGATTGTAATGTAAATAATTGAGGGTCAAAATGGATTCAATAATGTAAGCTAGAGAATTGAAATTTGAATGGCCAATAGCCATAAACCCACATGATCTTGTTTCCCTTTTTAACAATTGTCCCAAAAGCTGATGATGTATTGAATCTCCAATATATTTTACTCGATTTTTAATTATAGATATCGGGTTCCTCAAATTTTGACTAAGAATTCAAATGTTTATTTATACTCCGATTGGTGTACGTGAAATCAAATTAACACGAAATGAAAAGAAACTATAATATTTTACTTTTTTTTGTGATTTTAATTTTTATGTTAATTAATCAAGACAAACTTACTTAGTCAGTTGAATCGAAACAAGATAAACAGAATATAAACGTAATGAATCTCGTTTTTTAAAATATAAGGTTTTTAAACTATGTTTGATTTTAAAATATACACGAAAGTAGAATGGACAAACAATCTAGAAAACTGACCTTAAATTTGAGTTTGATTAAATGATGATGAATTTTAAGACACTATCGATACGATTTAGAAGAAACTACACAATATAAAGTATGTTCAAAAAACTCGATGACACAAAATTTTGATCAACCCAACTCAACCTAACCCTCCATTCCATTATAAACTAATTTGGATTAATTGGGTTCAAATAAATAAAAACTTTATAAATTTATTTGATTTCTCTATTCCCAAAACTTAGATTTGGTTGAACATAACTGACTTGAAGTTATTATGGTGGGATAAAAGTCTCACATCTATTAATTTAAGGAATAATCTTGNATTTGGTTGAACATAACTGACTTGAAGTTATTATGGTGGGATGAAAGTCTCACATCTATTAATTTAAGGAATAATCTTGCGTTTATAATAAGGAATAGTATCTCTCTCGAGGCCTCTTGGAAAGCCCAAAACAAAGCCATATAAGTGGGGTTTATGTAGTTTTGATTAATTCACAGTCAATCATGATGGTTCCGTCAGTCCCCGAATACATCTTCCGAACTCCCTGCATCGGCTCATATCTTGACCGTAACCACATCCTCCCTTTTTCAAATTCTTGCCTGTTCTTTCCACTCAAGATTCAATCTTCTTGTTTTGGTTTCGTTGTGCAGGGAAACTACTGATACTGCTTCTTGATGGGCGATGTATCATTGGCACTATGTGTACCTTCGATCAACATGGCATATCTCATCCCCTCATCTATGCATATCAATTCATGCAAATTCATGGGATTTATAGTACATATCTGTGTGTGTTTGTGTGTGTGTGCAGGGAATTTTGTTGTTGAGAGTGCGTTTGAAAGAATTGTTGCTGAGAATCAGTATTGTGATAAGCCCATGGGTTTGCTTGTAGTTCGAGGGGATAATGCTATTTTTATTGGGGAGATGGTAATCTCATTTCTCTCCTAATTCATTCATTTCTACTTCCAATTCAATCCTTGATTCTGTGTTTTGTTTATCTGCCTCAGGACCTCAGCTTCCCAGAACTTCCTCCCCATATCACTGCTGTCTCGCTACCTCAGATTCTAATTGTAACTATCTCTCTCCCTTTTCTTCCCTTTTTTTCTTGCATTCATGAGCAAATTCTTGGTCAAGATAGTAGATGACATGATCGACGTGGGTGTAAAAGATCGAGTGGGATTTGTAAGCTTGGTTATAGTAAGGTCTTGCTAGTAAGTGTTCTTGCCTCTATTCTTAGGTTGATTAGTCGTGTTTCAATCACCTTTCAATGGCTCTCTTTCTCTCGGGAAGCGGGTTAGCCTCCAAGAAAGCTTGTTTTCATGTCATTGGGGCCTAAGAATTCTACATGTACTTCTTTGCTATTTCTACTCGATTTGGGCTTAAAAGTCTGGCTGGGATGGACGCAGGCTAGGAAAGCAGAGTTGGAGTCATCGGCGCTTAAAAGAACCTTGAAGAAATGGATGGAGGAACTGCTTGATGGTGTTTGATTGGTTGGAAAGAACCTTGGAGGAAACACCATGTCCAATTTCCCTCCCTTATATTCTCTATTTCAATCAATTACAGTGGAATTAGCGGTCTTTATTTCCTTTTGAAAAAGCATCACTACCATTAGTCCACAAATTAAGAGCCTTTCCAACTCAAAACCATCCAAATTCAAGGCAAAGTGGCCAATAACCTGTCGCTTTAGAGGAGCCTTTTGTAACTAATAAAGCAAGACTATGTGTCCACTGAGTCACCAAAGTAGAAATGATAGATCATAACCTATCAAATCCAAGAATTAACTGTTGGTTACGTGGGCGACCAAATAAATTATTCAATGAAACTTCCCGAACATGACTATCTCGTAATAACTGTTGGATGTACTTCTAAATACTTTTATAGATAATATCTCATACATCTAATAATGCAAAACTATCAGGGTCAATTTTCGTGAATAATTTCTAAACAAAAGTTTTTCCCTAAGAGCTTGCTCTAGAAATAATGGGAGACATCAACGAACAGCTGTTGTCAAAAACAAAAATGGCAGACAGTCTCATGTGCTAATGAAGCCAAATCCTAAGGCTCAAAATTGCAGGTGCCTAACTCACCCATTTGCAAAACTGCCAGAATACTTTTTATAGGAAATCCAAAAAAGATGAGAGCATACATAGATGACTGTACCATCACCATCATTACAGTTCATTAACAAAATATTCTTTTTCCTTATTAACGCAAACAGTATTAAAGTGGGAATTGAAGGAATCTACTAGAACAGCCAGAGAATGTGTAATCCGAATCAAGGATGCCTATATTTGATGGTGCACAATGATGGAAACACATTTTAGATTTCTGGGCAGTTGAAAAAGTTGATGCACAAATGCCAGCTAAAGAGTAAAAACAAAGACCATGTATACTCAATGCACACTACATTTGTACAGTTCAAGTTCATATAACAAATGCCCCTACAGATATGACCAAATTCAGTAAGAAATAAAAATAGTTATTGATCTACATCTCCATTAATATGATGAACTTTTAGTAGAACAAAGAATAAAAATAAATAAAGTAGATTAGGACAAAAAAAAAGGACAATATGTGTTCATTGTAGAGATATAAAGGTAATTAATATACAATTTAAAATATGATCTATTATACTCACGAGAAATGAGTGGAAAAAAACTACTAAATTGTCGACCTAAGCATGGTTTTACTTGTCAAGGCATTACTTGTCTTTCTAAAGGTAGTATGTTCCAACACTCACCTCTTGAAACTTTGGTAAGAAAATAAACGAAAAGAACAATCAGAGTTAGGCAGACACATGACTGATGAGAATCCAGGCAGGTGACTGAGTGAGACTAGGGAGAGACTTCCACTCTCAATTTCAAAGGAAAAAAAGTTGCTCTGTATTTAATGTGTCCTTTCTTGTCTGAAAATATTGTTCCTATTTGTATATCATGTTTATCTCTGTTCAATAAACTAGGTGTCTACATCATAACATATATATGTATATGTAAATAAGACTGAATCAGAACTAAGAACTAAAAAAACTAATAATCTGCAAATTAACATGATGAAGTAATACCAAAGTCGGTTCAGTCAGTCAACTGAAAAGCAGATTGCCCTCAGTTTTAAGGCCATTTGGTAATCTGATCGGAAAGTTGATTTAATGTCCCCAGGTTTTTGGGCACCAATTGAGTTTAAGTAAACCACTTAAAGCCCCTACAATACTCTTTTTACCCACAATGTATGGCAAGTAACAGTCCTCCAGAATAATGAAAGAAACAGAAACAATTCACTGAAAAGCTATGGCTGGCTAAATGAGAAATGGCTTAACAGTATACAAGCATTGTAGTACAGTCTGCAACCACATCAAAGGATTTTGAATAGTGTCTGAAGTTCCAGCCAACTAGTGTCTAATGTGGAACTATTTGCTAACAGACTCGAAATCTGGAACTTAACTAAAACAGTCAACATCGCTAAGATCAGTTGCTATGTTTTGGGTTCAAAGCAGGGATATTACTTTATGCTATTCATTTGCTATTTCTAAAGGCTTCCAAAGTTTCATCAATTGAATAGAAACTATGTGATAGACATCTAAAATTGTTTTGGAAAAGAGGGAAAATGGTAGACTGAAAGATTATCAGTGACTGTGTCTCCACATTAGAACAAAAATACAGCATGGTGCAGAACAAAAAAAACAACATGGTGCAGACGACTTGAATGCTTAGAAGGAGACAGCCAAATAATTTAGATGTGCAAAATAAGAAATGAAAAGCAAACAAAGAACAATTCCAATATGAACAAAAAATTTAGAAAAAAATATGGTAAGAAAACAAGTAACATGCTTACAAGGCAGGAGAATTCAGGCCGAGGATGTGGCTCCATTGGAAAAATAAAGCAGATCAGTTGCAGAACAGGGTCACTCCCAATACTAGAATGATGAACGACGAAGCTTCATAGTGGATGACGAGAAAGAAGGCAACCACCATATCATCCCAAAAACTCCACCAAAAATTGAAAGAATTTGAGTAACTTGAAAATGGAGTAGCATGCTATTTTCTATCTATCAGTGGGATCTCCTTCTCAAGTTATGGGTTACTGAGCAACCCTCAAAGAAATCCAAGATGGCATTTTCCAGTTCCTCGACCGAGTACTTGATGTAATTTTCCGGGTGCTTTCCACTCTCTATGTGGTGGCCATGGAGGCCAAGAAACGACCTGTAAGCTGGGATCAACTTTTCAGTTATGGATATGCGAAGCTCCTCCCTCAGCTGAGAGTCTGGTATCAACCATGCTGATTGTGTCCTGTGAACCTCCTCAAACATGGCATTGAAAGTCTTGAATCTTTCTCTAATAAGGCTCTTTGCGGGGCCGGAAGACAAGCTCCCGCCCACATTCAACCCTTCGTTTCGCAGGCAATACAGCACATTCACCCACGTTGTTCTCTCGTAGTTTGTCGCCGCCCGTCGGAACTTCCCGGTCAGCCTTTTCAGATAAACGTCTCCGATCATTTCTCGCAATTCTGGGGATAATTTTATCTTCTGAACAATGTAATGAACGTTGTTCATAATGAATAGGTGAGCTAGAGAAGGGTCTCTGTAGTGCCTGGACTTTCCCTCCAAATTGAACTGCAGAACCACGATGCTCCATATAAGATGGAGCGCTAATGGCGTTTTACCCTCTAGCTCAGCGAAGTCCATATCTGGGGTTGTGGGGTCGGCCGAGTACCTCGAGCCCGTCGATGGTTTGGACACGATGAGCTCGTCTAACGTCACTTTGTAGTCCGAAATCAGACTCACATAGTTCATTACATACCTTGTCAACGGATGAAGCGTCCCACCGGGAACCGGCTGCAGAGACGGATCTCGCATCACCGCGTTTTCAAACTCCGACAAAGTCCCTCTGACGGCCTCCGCCAACCGCGACAATATCTCCGCCGTCTGAATCCGAATATATTCCGCTGATTTTGAATCGAATATCACATCGATGTCAGGTATCAAATCCGTTAAGGCATCGTGGAGGTCTAGAATCTTGAACAGCTTCTCCGGCGATCTGCGGCTTATACTGATCGCTTCGGCGAAATTGAACAACTGAACCACGGGGCCCTTTACAGTCTCCATGAAACAAGCATCGTCTATGGCTGTCCCTATGCCATAAAAGATTTGCTCGCAGAGCTTCTTCTCACTGGCAAACAAGGTCCTAATAGAAACCTTTGCTGCTTTAATCCACCTCCTGATCTTCATCTCCAGCTCATTCCAGTCCAGCCTCTGGATATCTCCAATGCTCAGTTTCTCAATTCCGAGACGTCGGAAGCTGGAGTCGAAGGTGGACTTTCGCACACTGCCATAGACTTGGATGCACTCGCGCAGGTACCCCGCCGTAATCATCCGCTCAGCAATACTTCGTAGATCGATAATCGCATCCGAAGGTATCAGATCAATTTCACGAATACTACTCATCGCCCGATAGCTCGATCGGCCACTTGACCCAAACCTTGGACTGCTACTGCTACTTAAATCAAGCTGAACTTCCTGCGAATCCGCTTCCTCGTCGTTTTCATCCTCGAATACACAACTCTCAGTAGTGGACATAGAGCGAGAAGAGGAACTCGGATCAGTAAGCGACTCAACCTCGATTGGAGTGGTATGACTAGACAGAATGTAACGGAACTCATCCTCAAGCCTGGCCATAGCGATCTGCATAGTGGAATCGACTTTGTTCTGATCGTCGGAAATGGAAGCCGACGACATAGACCTCTGGATTTCATCGACGGCCTGCAAGTATCGGTCGATCTCTTCCCTATCTGAGTCAAAAATCATCTTATCCTTCAGTTCCTCCGGCGCAGCTGAGTCCCAGCGTAGAATAATCTCCTCGGGCGCTTGTGAAAGTTGATGAGACGGCTCCATCAACAAACAAGAACACAAAAATTGATTCGAAAGAAGGATATGGGTAGCGAGTGTTGAGCGGATGGAGTGAGAGGTCCTTCTGTTTCAGCGGGCAATGAAAGGACAGCTATGGCGGAAGCTTTTGTCGTGAAGCGAGTGATGATTGGGGAAGAAGAAGAAGAGGAGGAGGAGGAGGAGGAGGTAGCGCTTGTGGACTTTATTTTGACTTTCTTACTGCCCTCTAAATTATTCTTCTTTTTTTTTTCTTTTTTTGTGTAATTTTTTAAAACAACCCATCCTTTTTTCCACTTTAATTATGAACAATTATTGGATCCAACATATATTTTTCTTAATTTATTAACAATAATAGATTTGCAAATCAATGGTGCTTGAGACAAATGTATTATATATTTCAATTTTCTTATGCTTTTTATATATTTTTTTAATTATTATTTCAACAAATAAATGGATTACAATAAATTATTCTTATGGTTAATATTTGGGTTTGTGTAATTGGCTAAAAAAATTACTAAATTATATAAAAATAAAAATAAATAAATAGGATAGGATATTTCAACCGGTGACCGAAATAACCCGCATAGAGCTCATAACTCAACCCAACCACAAGTGGGTTAACCCACATAGAGCTCATAACTCAACTCAACTACAAGTGGGTTAACCCGCATAGAGCTCATAACTCAACTCAACTCAACTACAAAGTGGGTTAACCCACATAGAGCTCATAACTCAACTCAACCACAAGTGGGTTGGGTCGTCCAATTGTTCCTTTTTTTAATTGTTTTAAAATAATCTTACTTAATCTCCACAATAGTACGATATTGTCCACTTTGAGCATAAGCTCTCAATTTTACTTTAGGTTTCTCCAAAAGTCCTCATACCGAGATGTATTCCTTTATTTATAAATTCACGATCATTCCCTAAATTAGTCGATGTGGGCCTCACTCCCAACAATCCTCCACACGAACGCCATAACGCATTCCTAACATTAGTCATCTCTGTCAATGTTCATGATTTTTATAATAATTTTAAAAGTGGGGTTGGATTATAACTCTATTTTTTAGTTAATTAAATTTTTTATTTTTAAAAATTCAAATCAATTTAAACCCGAAATTTTTTAATAATTGAATTCAATAGTTGGACTCATTTCAAAGATGTCAGAAAATATCACCTTTTCTTTTTTTTTTTTCAAAAAGAAAAACAGAGCAACTTTTTTAAGAAAGGGGTGGAGCTTAGACTACCTTCTGGGCTTTTTGGGTATTCTGTGGGCCCATAGACTCTAAGTGGGAACTGACTCATCCTCCAATTATTGCCATCCATGGGCTCACTGTTCTGGCCCATCATTTAATTAATGGGCCATAATTATGAAGCCCATATTGATTCTCAAAATACGCTCTTTCTATCTATTGCCACGTGTCAAAATCAACCCAGTCAATTTTCCTAAATATTTTATTTTTTTTATTTGATTTGTTATTTTTAATGAGGTAGATAATAATAATAATAATAATAATAATAATTTTGTTTATTTGAATAGTAAATAAAAAAAATAAAATAAAATAAGGGTCTAGAAAGTTCCAAATGTCACAGTTTATACTAAGATCCTTATTACCTGTATTGGCCACAAAACAAAAACTGATTTTGGTTAATTATTTAATTATGAATTTAATGATATTAATTAAGGATCTGACAGGTTAGACTGACATCCACGTGGACGCATGCTCGCACGTGCATGTAGAGTGACAGTTAATACGCCACATAAAATAAAATAAATAAATAATTAATTAATAATTGGATACTTAGGGCCTTATGAGCTGGCAAATATTTAGTTAAGAGCGTCGGTTAATTACGATTCTCAAGAAGATGAGACAACCTCTTCATTCCCATCATTCTCCTCCAATAAATATTCTTTAAATATCCATTTTAATTTACTAATTTGTTCCTAAATCATATTTTTTTTTTAATTTTATAAAATTATTATTCATCGGACCGAATCCACATATTATGAGTACTGTAGGAGACATCTCTATTTTTTCCTTATTTCGAGGATTAATGGAATCTTGATTCGATTCTTTTTTGTTGTTCGATAAAAAATGGACTGGAAAATAAAGGAATTTATGAACCAATCTCATCGTATCCATTTCTGTAAGGAGAGAGAATCCATCTTTGTCTCATATTGTATTACCAAAGATTAGGAGAAGATATAAATAAGGACGGTTGGTTTTTGGAAGGTTGTGCAAAGGGTTGGTTGGTTCACAGCTAATGTTGGGGCTTAAGGCTATGAAATGAAGCTAATATGGACACGATTTTATATTAATTAAGGGAAGTTTAGGTTATCGAAGACGTTTGGGAAAATATTAATATTAATAATAATGACAAAAATTATTAATTATTAATTATTAATTATTAATTTATTGTGGTTTGTACAAAAAGATTTGCAGATATTCTAATAATTTGGGGTCCAGCTGTAATGTGAATCCACTTCAGCCTTTATGATTCAACGCAGATTACTGTGTCTGAGTTGGCAATCTGACACCAACAATATTTACTAATCTCACTCAACTCGTCTTATTGGGCTTTCACCCTCGCTTTTCTCTTTTGGGCCTCTTTTTTCACTGGGCCTTTTTCACTCGTTGTCTTCTCTATGGAAACATACAACCCATCGGATCCGGTTCGGACCCAAACCCACAACCCACTACAATTCACTGATTCGGGCCAACACTCCCTCAGAGTGTACCTGCATCCATTCATTCGTCTGCGGCCCGATGTTTAAACCGAGCATTCGGCCCAGCCCACACAAGCAGCCCAAGCGCCTGCAGCAATGTGACCCGCCTCGCCTGCAGCCCTTGAACCGAGGCCCGATCGCCCTATCAGCCTAGATCGCAGCAATGTGACCCACTTGCCTGCGTCACCGCCCCGAACCCGCACCTCAAGCCGGGAGATAAGTTGCGACCTGCCTCACTCCCATTGGCCACGTGTCGAGCTGCAGCAAACACTGCTCGGAGGCTCGGTTTAACAAATTGGACACCGTACCCTACGTTTTTTACCCTCTCAAGGCCGACTTCGACCCTAATTAAGGTCCATACCGTATCCTACGTTTTTGAACGGTAAAATACTAATTAAAGGAGCAGGATTACCTAATAACAAACGAACCCCGGCGATACTTGGAACGGGAGCTAATGTATATTAATTTATGGAGAATGCCGGCTAAGACCAATCAAGTAAGTGACCGTACTAGATTAGCTACGTACTTGCTTGATGTATGACCACACGTGCCTAGTGGCACCGACACGTGTCCTTTATGCTTTATAATTATGACGTACGACGTACTATCTATGATGTATGATGACTTGTATGAGTCTTATGATGATGTACGATTATGTTTGATGATGTGTTATGATAATTATGACGTATTTCGATAGTATTGTGATAACGATGTATGATGATAACGATGACAATGCATGTTGTTATTTCCTTAATATGACGTAATTTTTCATATTAAGTTGAGATGCATGTTGTGTTGTGAATGCCATATTGCAATATGTTGATGATTCGGCCCTAAGACACAACCTTAAAGAAATGTTATTTATGAGGTTAAGATGGAAAACTAATCCACATATATTACTATTAGTAATATAATGATGAAACTAGGGTTCTGTCACAATAAAGTTTTAAAGACGAGAATCTATAGGAACCTCATTCATTTCTGTATGTACATAAGCATCGGGATACTTTCCCATTTAAGATGATGAATACGGATGCGTATGCTACGATGATGAAGGTGATCATGTCGAGCTTGACATTAAGGGGTTTGCTGACCTCTGGATAGCTAGCTCAACCATGATGAGTCCAGGGGGTGCGAACTGTCTGGGGATTCACTTTCGCACATGTGGGTCGTGTGTAGGGAAGTACTACACATCCAACTGTCTGGGGATGTTTTAATGATAGTTCCCTAGAGCATTATTGTATGTGCTTGCATTTTTTCACGACCTTTATAATGGAGTCACTTATTGAGTATTCTTCAAAATACTCAAGCCGTGTGATACATCATTTTTCAGACAAAGGCAAGGTGCCTATGAACGCTTAACAGTGGCATTGCAAAGCAAAGACCATGACACATGCATAAGATAGAAACATATTTAATTTTCTAAACTTAAGTTAAAAATGAGTCGACGTGCCTTTCATGTTTTAAATTATTTCATTTTCTGAATTATGTTTATTGAACACGTATGTTTATTATGATGATGTTTTAAATGGTAACTTATGAATGTTTTATATTTTAATTTTCAAAATTTTAGTTATTATTATAAATGTATCATAGATAAATAATATATATATATTTTAAATAATAATAAAAAAAAAACTCGACAATCCAACCCAACTCAAACTCACGAGTTATGTTGGATTATTTTAAACCCTATTCGAGTTGGTAACCCACTTTTATTCCTCTGCCGAACGCGTTGTCCAAATATAATATTAAAAATATAAGAAAAAGAAAAAAAAAGAAGAATTAATTGGAAAAGAAAAACGTGTTGAATTAATTATGGAAAGGGCAATAGTCGTGGTGTGGGGCAGAGCGGGCAGTGTTTTTAGTCAATAATTGAAAAGTGGTTTAGGTTCTTAGGTTCATAATCCCATCCATTTTGATTTCATGCATTGCCCCATCTCACCCACTCCAATTTAATTAATAATTCTTTTTTAATTTTTTTATTTATAAATATTTTCATTCCAATTTTTTAATTAATTAAATTTTATTTATATCTAATTTGTTACTTACTAGTTATTAAAATTATTGAGATTTAATAAAAATCCGTTAATTTTTTATTTAATTCTCCCATTTCTCTAATTTACATTTAAAAAAATCTTAAATATGTGTGATTTTATGCATTAATGATTTCAAAATTAAATTTTAATTGACTATTATTATATATTTATTTATTTTCAATTTTGTTATATGTTTTTGGTGGAATTATTGGTCAAACCCAAAAGAGAGACTGGTTATTGTAATAAATATTTAAAAAAATAAAACACGCACGTGAGTTTCACGTGCTCCCCGTCAATCTAGCTGGCTCTTACAGCCCCTCCAATGAGATTTTGCTACGTGTCATGCTTGTGAATATAACCCAATAATATTTAATCTCTATTTTCAAAATGTTTATAGATTTTTAAAATATATATAATAATAATTGATTAAATTATAATAAATTATGTGTGGTTAAAGTAAATCAATCTAAATGCATAAGAAAAGTAAATTTATGGGTTAAGATTAGTGAATAATTCTTTTTTATAATTTCTTTTAAAAAATAAATAAAAGGAAGAAAAAAAAAACGTGATTACGTGGCTTGATTTTCGTCACTTACTCTAACACGATATAAAATTCTCTTTTATTAATTAATAAAAAATAATTAATTCACATGTACAACGAGTTGTTATATAATATTACATTTCAATTTTAAAGTACAACCGTTTGAATTTTTTAAATATTTAATTACTGTATCTACCATAAATATTAAGTTTAAAGTAATTCATACTACACACAAGTTGCACGATCGAGGTGAAAGTAGACCTAAGTTATGCCGCTATAGAAGTTAAGATAGACTCGAGTCATGAGTTTGACTTTTTTTGTTTGTTTTGTTGACTTTATTTTCCAATTGGCTCGATCTTAGTTTTTTAACTTTTCTAAAATTAGAAAATGTCGATTCAATTTAAAGTTTAGGTCAATTAGTAGCAATTTGTGGCTCGAGATTGTCAAAAAGTGGAATATTACCGTTAGTATATAAATATTCATATAAATATGCACCAAAGTATAACTTTATTGTAAGATTAGTTTACCAACCCTCATTCAATCGTTCGTATTTCAATAACATATCAATACTCAATTAAAATTTATTTTACGTATATTATTAGGATATCGATATTCATTTAAAAAGTGCAATTATATATATTATTGATATACGAAATATAAATTATGACGTATATATTGTTATTATCCGAACCAGTCTAACTTTTTTATAATTAAAAAGGAAATAAAATAAAATAAAAACATTAAAAAAAATTATATTCAAATACAGGTGTCAAGTGATTTATTTTAATTCCCTCTAATGAGATTTAAATTGGTAATTAACTTAAAGTAGTTGACCCACTCAATATGAAATACGCCCATGTGTTTCATATGTTCCGTGGCAATCTAGCTAGCTCTTTCAGGCCCTCCAATGATATTGTGCAACGTGTCCTACACCCCAATTATATTCTATTTTTATTTTTATAATTATACACCCAGTTTTTTTTTTTTTTTTTTTTCAAAACAACTATTTAGATTTACCACTAAAATCATTCATTTCTATTTTGTACTGTTTAAATGAACAATATTAAAAGCATACAAAAAAAAAGAAAAAAGTTAAAATTAGCACAAAAAAAAAAAAAATCATAAATAAATGAGACTGAAAGAAAAAAATGACAATCACTTAGTTCAAAGATGTGACTATTTTAAAATGTATTAACGTGATCGGATATAAACTTTTTCATCAATAAATTTCGAGGCAAAAGCCTATAAGTAATGTTTTGAAATAGAAATTTTATTTGAAAGGCGAGAGGTTTAAGAAAAGTAATAATAATTTAACGTACAAAAAAGTTTGTATATTATTAAGATGTTGCTAATTGTCTGTAACCCTACTTATTACCTTTATATAATGTATAATTTATTCACGTGTAGGTCGTATAATAAAAAAGATATTTGTATTATACCTCCAATATCTTTTAATAATAATAATTTTAGAGACTAATTATATTAAAAATTAAAATTAAATAAAACTAAAATTATGTTAATATATATATATATATATATAAATTAGAATCGTTAGACTGTATTATTATAATATAATTTTATGCGGTTTTAATACACATTTATATAAATAGTAAATAAGAAGCGGTCCATTTAACTCATCTCAAATAATAGGTTTTCTAGATATTATTATTATTATTTTTTTTTTGCATCGGATGATATAAAAAACGTGATGGTATAAATTTTTTTTAATTCCTTATAAATTTTTATTTGAATAAATTGTTTTACGAATTATAATATTGTGACATTCTTTTCAAAAATTTGAATATAATTATTTAAAAAATATTATTTAGCGATTAATATATTAACTACTTCCAATTTAATCTTTGACCGTTAATAAAATTTAAAATATATTTTTTCTAAAGTATTTAATTTGTCTTTTTAGTTATTGAAAATAAAATAAAACGTTTAAAATTTAAAAAATATATAAAATGGAATAATGTGGAAAGGGAAAGTGAAATGAATAGAGAATACGATGCAATAGAATAGACAATGAAATATGGAATAATATTAAAAAATAAAAATAAAAGTAAAAATAAAAATAGAAGAGAGAGAGAGAGAGAGAGAGGAGAATCGCCGAGTTGGGCGGTGGAGTTGGAAATTTAAGTGATCACGTGTTAAATATAATTTTAACACGTGGTAAGACCGTTTCAAACAATTACTAACAATAAATTATAATAAAAAGAGGAAAAAAAAAAAAAAACATAATGGGACCCACTCCTTATTTTCAGCACTGTCGGCACGCCTCCGCCTCCGCCTGTGCCCGTGGATTTCGCAGCTAGTCCCCTCCCCTGACTTTTCCTATTCGTTGACGCCACGCTTTCCACACCGCTTCTTCCTTTATTACCAAAATACCCTCCCTTTTTTTCATTATTCACCATATTCCCTCTATTTCTTTTCTAATTTATTAATCCATTTTTCTATTTAAAAACTTAATTTATTACCACATTTAAAATTTAAATAACAAACTTGTCGGATCTTGAAAGTGTCGTAACCCGCTGCCAAATAATTTTCATTTTGTACCACATTTTTATTTTTAATTACATGAAATACCCGAAAATTATTTAGAAAGAGGTCCTTAAATTTTCGGGTAATTATCGAAATTAAGGTTTGGGACAGTTTCGTAAATAAGTGAAGATACAGAGGCATTGATGAGAAACCGCCTCTCAACTTTCGTCCCTTGAATTAAGGTGTTCAGTAAATAATTGTTTTTTTTTCTTTTCCCTTTTTAATTTAATTTTTTTTAAAACACGTGCTATAATTTTAATAAATTAATTAAATTAATAATTTCCAAAAGACATTAAAAAAATAATAATAATAAAAAAAAAAGAAAAACAAGAAAATGCAAGGAAGGCAGCAGCTCTTCTTTATATTCTTCCTGTCATCTTCAATGTTTGCAAGTTTCTTAAGTATCTAAAGAAATTTGAACACACAAGAGCCCTTCAGATCTGAAACAACTTACAATTCCACCATGTCTAACCCGTCGGACAGCGCCGCCGCCGCCTGCCGGAGGTCTGGTCGGGCACCGGAGAAGTCCAGTTTTGCTCAGACTTGTAATCTGCTGAGTCAGTACTTGAAGGAGAAGAGAAGCCTTGGAATTACCCCTAGAATTGAACCAAAAGGTACTTTGGCTATCTGGGTTTTGAAATTCTTTAGCTAATTCAAACCAATTTGCAGCCGATCGGTGCTAACTTCGTTGTTCTTTTGATTGCTCTGTTTCAGATGAGTTTCCGACGGCTCGGCCGCCGGCGATTATGAACCTGTTGACAAACATGGAAAACCCAGGAGAGAAAGAGGCGGTGGGGCTTTTTCCGCCGCCGTCTGCCACGCAGATGACCATTTTTTACTGCGGAAAAGTGCTGGTGTTCAATGATCTTCCGTCGGAGAAGGCGGAGGAGATCATGACCATGGCCGGTAAAGGAATCGTGCCCTCTTCCAGATCTGCCGCTACCGTCGTCTCCGACAAGGTTACAGAACCAGTCACCACCAGAGAACAACCTCCGACCAAAGTCTCCGGTGATTTACCCATAGCAAGAAGAGCTTCCCTCCATCGATTCTTCGAGAAAAGAAAAGACAGGTATTAAAATTCATTTGAATTTCACAAATTTTCTCAAATTTTCTCAAATTTCTAGAATTTCCTTCTTAATTTACAAATTTTCCCCTGTTTTTGTGGGTTTTTTTCAGAGTTACAGCCAGAGCACCATATCAAGTGAATTCCCGGCAATATTCTGGTTCTTCTACACCGACCGGAGAAAGCTACAGATTCAAGAACGGCGATGAGAAGAAAACCCAGCAATCTTCCAACCAATTTGATCTAAATTTGTAGGCAAAATTATAATCTAAGCGTATGCTTAATTTCACCTTAAAGTCCTGACATCCTCCTACCCTTCTCCAACGAATATGAACAAGAACATTGCTCTGTAATTAATTCTCAGATTATAGATCATCATTTGTTGACTTTAAACAATTTTTTTTTACATCTATGTTTCATTTACATAATAATTCCATTATTATGGTTCATCTTGTCAATTTATGTTACGATTCGATTATTTAATTAACGATCAATTCGAAACCGAGATTATTCTGATGATAAGCTAGATCTTGATCTTATCAAATTTTTTTGGATAGGAAATTCTTATTTTTATGGTTTTTTTTTATAGCAAATTAAAACTTTATTCCATCTTACGCTAAGTTTTAATTAACCATAGTCAAGGCTATCCGTTGTGATTATTTAGATGAAGCAACTGACCTGTCGACGAAGACTTAATTATAAGTATTATTAGGAATGAGAGACCTAGAGGACTTGGTCGAGTCGCCGAGGAGGAAAATTGGAGCCACCCTTGTCCCCACCACTATCGCACTTGTATACGAATTGAGTTTGACTATAAAAATCTTTTGGATCAATCTCAAATTTTAAGTCGATAAACCAAACAACCCAAATCAATTTTTTTTTTTTTATTATTATTTTGTTAGGTCCGTTCAGAGGTGGCGGGTTCTTTTTTACAAATCATAACTAAAATTTAATCTATCTGTTACAAATATTAAATGTTATTAGTTTTGTTTAAGTAATGTGAAGGTAAGGTTGGATTGAATTGTAACCCTATTTCTCGATTGGTTGAGTTGATCCAACTAACAAAATGTCAATGCGAATCTGAGTCNAGAGGACTTGGTCGAGTCGCCGAGGGGGAAAATTGGAGCCACCCTTGTCCCCACCACTATCGCACTTGTATACGAGTTGAGTTTGACTATAAAAATCTTTTGGATCAATCTCAAATTTTAAGTCGATAAACCAAACAACCCAACTCAAATTTTTATTATTATTATTATTATTTTGTTAGGTCCGTTCAAAGGTGGTGGGTTCTTTTTTACAAATCATAACTAAAATTTAATATATCTGTTACAAATATTAAATGTTATTAGTTTTGTTTAAGTAATGTGAAGGTAGGGTTGGAATTGAATTGTAACCCTATTTCTCGGTTGGTCGAGTTGATCCAACTAACAAAATGTCAATGCGAATCTGAGTCAGATATTCCATTTTAAAGGAATTCAACTGAACTGAAAAAATCTAACCGAACTCGTCATTTATAATTTGGGTTGGGTAATTTGCATTGATCGTGTTATCGAATCATATGAACACTCGTACTGCCTGTTCGGTAAATTGGATATATCTTTTAAGTGGACCATCCTAATTTTGTACACACATGTATGTAGGTTAAATATTAAAGTGAAATGGAAAAATAGTATACTAAATATGTAACTACATAAATAACTTTTAAATTAAGTTCATTTGTCATTTATGTTTAAATTCACTATTTTTTCACATGGGACGTAAGAGTCCACTTAGTTACGAGTTACTATCAAAAGTTTTCATGTGATGGTTGTCTACATTGTTTTCTCCAACGATGTTTTCAACGTTTTTTTTTTCTCTCACATATTTTATAGAATAAATTTATCTCAAAACATAAGTGGTGGTTGGACCCACAATCGAAGTCGTCGTCAACTTCTAATTTTTACTCACATGACTTGTTTGTTATGCTGAAAGCAAGTGTTGCATATTTGTCGTACTGTCATTGAAAGTTGGTCGTTGTTATACTTAACTACTAGCCCGAGATTCGTGCAAAGAGCGCTGAGATATGAAAAAATGACTCATTTAGTAAATTATATACAAAATATTTAATAATATCCAAATGATTACAATCAAGTTTTCTTCCTCGGATGGCAATCTTTGGAAAAACCAACTTCTCACTGTTTAAGAGTCAATACATTCAGGCCTACATTAATGGAACTATGGTTTCACCACCTCACTTTGAACTAGTAACAAATTCAACATTCAGCCTCAAATATTTGGGGTAGAAAACGGTCGATTAATGAATTCTCTGTCTCCTGCTCTTCTCTCTCACCGAAGAAGCCATTGTTATCGTTCTCTCCGCTGGTCATGATGTCTTGCGTTAGAGACTATGTCCAACCATCATTCGAAAGCCTGTGAATTGAGACTCAAGGATGACTTGGAAACAAGACACCAAACCTGTTGTTGAGTATACTCGTACTTTCAAAACAATATGTGACCAGTTTCATACCGTTGACAAACCCGTCGAGGACATTGATAAAGTGCATTGATTTCTTCATGAACTCGGCACCAATTTTTCAACTTATCTTACTGCTCAAATGACTCTCACCGCTCCCCCCTGTTTAGTAAGTGCTCCCTTGAGTCTTGTTGGCTCCACTCATGCGACATTTACAACCATTATCTGTGGGCTTTTCGCAATAACCAACGAGGTCATTCTTATTCCCATGACAATAATTCTTCCAACTGAGAACGAAACCATTCAAGTCAAGGTCGTCGACCACCTCGTTGCCAAATATGCTGCATGGAGGGTCATTATGCTAACCGTTGCAACCAGGACTAACTCTGCTCATGCTCACCTTGCCAAAGCTTTCAACATGTTCTGTTCTATTGTTCGACTCGAGACTGGTTATTGGTTTTAGACACCTATGACCACCGATCCATCTATTTTGGATCAATATAAAATAACACAGGTAAGAACTCTGTGATACTAGAAAATAATGCTTCTCTACCCATTACTCACACCGATACTCAAACTATTCAAACAAGAAAAATATTTTATCCTAAATAATGACAAAATTATTATATTTTTCTTCTAAAATATAAAAAATATTATTATATAGTTATAATTATAACAAATACACAATATAACTTCTATTTTAAATATATATATAATTTTTGTAAGTATTAAAAATAATTAAAAAAAATATTAAGTGAAATTTTATACCATCAAGAAAATAATCAAAATACAAATACAAAAATACTAAAAATTTAAAATAAGTTAAATAAAAATAAAAATGAATAAATTAAAGGAAAAATTAATTGGCTACTTCAGGGACTACACAAGTTTGACCCGAATGGAAGTATAAGTCATAGTCAAAAGTAGGTTGAGGCGGATCCGACCAAAGTCGAAAGGAATGGGTGGGTTAGACCCGTTGGATTTGAAGTTGGGCCGGGTTTGAGGCCTCCACTTTATAAGCGTGGTCGGCCCATTAAGTGGGGACTTTTACGAGCCACTCATAACTTCCTCAAGGTCTCTCTCTTCCCCGTTTTGGAGGTCGTTGACACGATCTTCGTTCCAGACCAGTGCCCTAATCTTTCGCTTTGTCGGAAAATTAGACTTACTGCAATTTAAGAGCATAAATCCGAGCGGGCAGAAACCAAAAAAATGCAGCATCAGAGGCTGAAGCAGCAGCAAGCTTTGATGCAGCAAGCTCTTCTTCAGCAGCAGTCTCTTTATCACCCTGGCCTCCTAGCTCCTCCGCAGGTCCCAGCTCCTTCCCATTTGTAGTTTCTTCCTTTTCATCACTGATTTATATTCTTTACGTTTGATTTTTCCCTTTTTCTCCATTGATTTTGAGCTTGATTGCTTCTTCTTAGAATAACGGGATGAGGGTTGGTTTATGTGTTTTCTTGCTACGAGCCTTAGTGTGGAGTTATACTGGACACTTGAATTATTTACAAATTTGAAGGGGAGCCTGCATTCGTATGATATGTCGCTTTATTTTTTCGTTTTCACTTCACATTACCCAGTATGGTATCATGTCAATCGGGGGCGGACCTAAGAATTTTCCTAGGGGGAACTTTTACGTTCTAACTTTTTATATATAATCTTGTGCAAAGCTATTTTGGTCTTATATTCTTTCCTTAAGTTTATGTTCTAATAAAATCTTTTCTCCTGGTTGATTGTAAGTTCGTGATAACATCTGAGTTATGATAGGATTCATTTCTGATAATGTTATTACGCGTTGTCATCATACGAGTTTCCTTTACACCCAAATGAATGATGTAGGATTAGGCAACTTGTCCTTGAGATTAGTCGAGGTGCGTGCAAGCTATCCCGGACACCCACAAATTTTAAAAAAATGTTATTAGCAGCTGTCGTAGGAAAGAGGATTAGCTGCTTCCCTATGTACTGTTCCAAACAATATGTATTTTCTTTTCACTTTCACGTGATTGTGGTTGGTTTATTTTGTTTTCCTCCTTCCCATTAGAGTTCGGTTACTTTTTCTAGTAGGATTAGTTGGAAAAAATATTTGAAATTCAGATTCCGACCTTCTTTCTATCACGAAGATGAGGATTCAGTATAATAACATTCTGATCTGGGAAGTGTCTTGAAAGGAATCCTGGAAACTTGGGACGATCAAAATGATAGAACCCTGGGTTTAGTTAGCCATACAATCTTTCAAGTTGGTTAGCTGGCAGTAGTTTCAATTTGTGATTGTATTTTGGTTGCATGGTTAAACATTCCCAGCTTTCTTCGCTACAAATAGGAAGCTTGTATATGAAGTAGGTAACTAAGCAAATACATTTTTCGAGAAGTTATGGAGGTACTAAACAAAGAAGGATGGAATAAATGCAATTTATTCTTACTTTGTTAAATAAATGGCATGAATACCTACATCCTGTTCAGTGAATAGGATAAATGTCTGTCTCTTCTTCATATTATTTTAGTGATTCATTTATCCAAGCTTATGATTTCAACTATTTGAACGGTTTGAAAATTGGAAGTGCGTTTACTTCGACTAGTTTGGATTGATTGTAATAATCTCACATAAGCTAGAGAGAGTTCTTCTCATTAAAATAATCTTGGGAATACAAGGCTATTTAAAGAGGAAAAGTAACAATTTGCTTAACAATAAATCAGAACTAATAACAAAACATAACTAATACAGAGATCTAATAACAAAACATATCTAATACAGAGATTAGTTATTATTGTTTGTTCTTCAAAAATTTCTGAAAAATATGGAGATATTCATAATTCGATTTGCTTCACATCAGGTTCTTTTTCTTGCGTACAGGCATTAGCATACCTCCTTTAACTTCTCAGTATTAGTTTGGAAAACCTCATGGAACAATTTTGAATCCTACAGCTCCTGGTCGTTTTCTGTTATACATTTTTCTCATTTTTAGTTTGCCCTTTCTTTTTGCAGATTGAGCCAATTCCTAGCGGAAATCTACCTCCTGGTTTTGATGCAAGCACTTGCCGCAGTGTGTGAGTGTTTGGATGTTACGATACGTTTTTTCTTTTTTTAATTTACTTTTTCATTCTTGTTAAATTTAATTTTTAATTTACTTTTTCATTCTTGTTAAATTTAATTTAATTCTTTTTGCTTTATTTTGATTTCTTGCTGCATCTCATAAAGCTTGTTATCAGTCTCTTTGCACTACCACTGAAAAGATTTCTTTTGATATAGTCGTTTCATCTGTTTCCATTTTGCGATTAAATCCTGTTCTTGTTATCCTGTGTCATTTAAATGATGATGATAGGTATAGTTTGTGCACTTACTAAATTTATGAGGTATATGTAGTTGAAATACTAATTAACTTCTCTCATCTCATCTCTGATCCTTCTTTGTCACCGCCATGTGATTTATTGCATAATTGCTGTTGGATAATTCAGATATGTTGGAAACATCCACGTACAAGTTACAGAACCACTTCTTCAAGAGGTTTTTGGTAGTATTGGTCTCGTTGAAGGTTGTAAGCTTGTAAGGAAGGAGAAGGTTTGTCTTTTGCCGTGCATATTATCCTTCTTCAAATTCTAGAGTATTGGACATGTTGGAAATTGCTTATTTGTTCTATGTAGTAAGCTTATTTGTGTATTCAGTTGTATTCATACTGACATACATCAATGTTGCCTCTGCCTTTTGAAGTCATCCTATGGCTTTGTCCACTACTTTGATCGTAGGTCAGCTGCCCTGGCTATTTTGTCACTCAATGGAAGGCATTTGTGAGTAACGATAAGATTATGCATATATATTTTTTTTATTGAGTCTTCATATTTTGTATTTTCATCTCGAACATATTATGTGCGTTGCAGATTTGGGCAGCCTATCAAAGTTAACTGGGCATATGCTAGTAGCCAGAGGGAGGACACATCAGGTTGGACTTTCAAATTATTGTTATCTCATTTACTGATTTTACGATGTTTTTTAATAACAAAACAAAAATTCCTTAAATCATTTAAATATTTTGTTTCTCTGTGCAGGTCATTTCAACATTTTTGTTGGCGATCTTAGCGCTGAAGTCACTGATGCTATGTTATTTGCATGCTTTTCTGCTTACTCCAGTTGCTCGTAAGCATCTTCTCTTTGAATATTAAACATCATTTCTCATCTGCCCTCTATTCATTTCATAACTCCCTAACTGTGAGTAATATGATTAATTGTGTTTTTCTTATTATAGATTTGTTGAAATTATTAAATTTATTTAAAAAATATATGCATACTTGTAAGCTACCATATAAGCTACCATGTGAGCTACAAACAGGGTTACATATAAGCTACCAATGCAGCTTCCTCTTGGAGTATGTAGAAAAACAGTTTCCCGAACAAAGATCGGTAACAGAACACCTAAACTCAACAAAATCGAAAGAACTCAATCATGACTTGGGTAGCTGACAAACAAGAAGCCGTTATTCTTTCCTCTTAGGAGTTCAACAGCCTTTTCAACACGATGGTTTCTGTCTGGCCAACCCTTTCAATGAAGCTTTAAGTGAGATGAACCAAAATTTCTTCCAATCTTTAGGGTGCTCCCTTTTGTGGACTTGTTCTTTTTTTTTTGTATGTCCTTATATTCTTTCATTTTTTCTCAACGAATGTTGGTTCATAAAATAGAAATATAAGGATAAGACTCAAGAGTGACCCCAAAGCTGGAAGGAAATTCTAAAAAGACAAAGGGATAGCAGAGTCCTTTCCACCAATTCTTGAAATAACCTGTCTGATCAAAGGCCTAAATGAAAATTTTATCTACACCAGACTAATTCCTCTCACTTTTCCTCACCAACATTCTATCTTAGCAATCAGCGAAAGTGTCATCCTTTCTTAAGATTCATTGATAGACTTCAAAAAAGGAGTCTTCAAACAATTCTTATGGACCAATGCAACTTACCCACACTGTTTGCTAATTTCAGAGATGCAAGAGTTATGTGGGATCAAAAGACTGGGCGCTCAAGAGGGTTTGGATTTGTTTCCTTCCGAAACCAGCAGGTTTTGAATTTCTTCTCAATGCCCCTGCTAACTGTTCGTTTCTTTAATTTTGTTCTGAAGAACGAACATTTTGATGTACCTCTTTCAGGAAGCTCAAAGTGCAATAAATGACTTATCTGGTATGTTCTGGTTGTTATTTTTTTCCTTAATGGTTGTCTGCCAATCCTTGTTATGTCTTTTGGGATTTAGTTACTGTGATGGATTTATGCTTGCAAACTCATCAATCTGACAACTTATTGGTCGTATTTATTTTATTTACTCAGGTAAGTGGCTTGGGAGTAAACAGATACGTTGTAACTGGGCAGCCAAAGGTGCTGGAGTGAATGAAGATAAACAGAGCTCAGATACCAAAAGTGTGGTAGAAATATCAAATGGCTCATCTGGTGAGTTTTGTACAGAACCTGGACCACATATCATGCATATGACTTTCTTTTATTTCACCAGTTACTGCAGAGATTCTTACTTTTGCTATTATTTTAACAACCTAAAATTGGATTGTGATTCACGTATTTGACTTACAAAAACTGTTTCTGTGCTAGTGTGAAATTTGGTTCTCTGTGACCTTGTTATTAGAGTAAGATTTTAAAAGCTTCATTGCCTTGATTGTGCAGAAGATGGTAAAGAGTCTGTAAATAATGAGGCTCCGGAGAACAACCTTCAATATACTACTGTATATGTGGGCAATCTCGCCCCAGAGGTGAGAAACTACTTTCATTATTGTATGATCTAACGATTTAGCTCTTTAACATGCATGTTGAATGTGCACTAGCACAGAGAGCCCTTTATAGGACTCCATGTATAGTGGAAAAGATGTTTGGGGGTGCTATCATATTTCTTGTGGAAGATGTTTGATAAAATTCTCCTAAATATCATCGTTCAAGTAGATATCTCATTTGGAATCAATGATTTTCTTGTCTGCAGGTCACTCAACTTGATCTACATCGCCATTTTCATTCTCTTGGTGCTGGGGTCATTGAGGAAGTTCGAACTCAGCGGGATAAAGGATTTGGTTTTGTGAGGTATAATACTCATGCTGAGGCAGCTCTGGCTATTCAAATGGGAAATACTCGGTCTTTTCTCTGTGGAAGACAAATAAAGGTATTGTTCTGCTTTATATGGTGAAGCTACTCTCTTACTGCTAAATGTTATATTGTCCATATTCCATAGATTTGGGTCTGAACTGATGTATTTTGGCCACCTGGAAATAAAATTGAAGGTGCATAAGTCTTGATATTGGACAGATGGCTCCGTTTTGGGTGCATAGTCACTGCCTTTTCTTTACAAATTTTCATATACGTAAATGCATCCTCTTCCACTGATGGAGAAAAGTTAACAAGTTTACTCATCAATGGTCAATTAAGCGTCAATTGCTCTCTTTTATTTTCACTTACAACTGTCGAATTTCCAAGTTTATCTACAATCTTCTAGGATCCCCTGGAAATTTTGTCAGAAATTAACTGGTGCATAATTGTACTAATGATGACCATCCTTCCCCCATCGGCCTGCTAGATGGACCTCCCTGCCCCTCCTCCTTCTGGTCTTCTCTGCGACCTTCATCTTCCCCTCTCCCCCCAAGATTCCTTACAGTGTTCTTCATTTCATCTTCTCCGAGTTCCTATGCTTTTTATGCATGGAGTGAAAAACCTCTCTTTATGTATTGAAGTTGATAAAGCCTATTGAGCTGACAATGCCAAGCTACTTGAGTAAAAATAACACACACTCAATGTCCATTCATTGGACTGCACTCCCCAACTCGTATTAGGAACTGGTTCTCCCACAACCAGGTTGTTTTGAGAGTTTCATCATGATTCCTATGTTTTGTGGATTTTTAAATCATCGTTAAACGCTCTCTCACTGAGACTCTAAGGAATGATTCGTCTGGCTCACCCATTGGTTGATCAATCCGGCTGGAGGGTCAAATCATGGTTGGGCCTCCTGCCTAAAGCTCCTTCTCAGCTGCCTTGGCCCCCAGTCTTTTTTCATCCCTAAACTCTTTCGCTCCATGTTTTTGTTAGAACGAATAACTTCAGCCCATTACCCATTCTCTTTAGTGCAGGCAGTATAAATTGGGCCCCATCCCTTTTAAGTTTGAGATTTATGATGAGGCTGAAACTTCTAGTGGACTATCTTAGAAAATACCGCTTCACCTTTGGCAATGTTCAGAAGAGAACATGATCTCAGCAAAATCAGTGCCATAGCCTCTCAAAAACTCTTCCCTTTGTTCCTTTCTCAAAAAAATCAGAATATCCCTGTGTTGAAGAGACAACTTGCAATGATGAAATCCTCAGGAGGTAAAGTAGCATCATGACTCTCAAAGCTGGAGACGAGAATACCATATATTTCCGGTTTGTTTTCTCTCTGATGCCAAAAGTGATTTTTGAGAGAGTTGTTGAGCAGGTATTATGCTGGTAAATGCGAGAGATACTGAGGAAGCCTTCATCGATAGCTTTGCTAAGCCATCATCCAAAACCCCACTCAAAAGATACACCCCCTGGATTGGAACCCAATAAACCTCAATCAGAGCCTTTTTTTTTTTTTTTTTTTTTTTTTTTTTTTTTTTTTTTTTTNAGATGAAATTCTGGCGGCTAAGTCCCCTAGCTGGTAAGGATTTTCCATTGTTATTCTTTGTTGCATGTTGGAATACTCTCAAATCAGATATAATGAAGGCGTTCTAGGACTTCTTTTTCCTTTATAGAATGGTATTATTATGGTTAGTGTCAGCAAAACCTATATATATTTGGTATTATTATGCTTACTCCCCAAAAAGTTGGAAGCCAAGAGTGTGAAAGACTACGCAGAGCCATCTGCATCACCACTAGTCTTACCTCATGACATCACCTAGCATCAGTTCACTTGATTATTGATGTCTGACAAATCCTAAATTCAAGCCTTTCAGCGTTGAATTATTTGAAGGTTTAGAACTCAACCCTGACAGTAAGTCTTTTGATGGAAAAGATTGCCTATTTTGGGACTTTATCCAAGCTTTGAAAGGTTTTTTGGTAATAGACGGAAATCTTGGTCTTTGGTTGCCTCTCAAATGGCAACGGTTCCATTCTTTTATCATCAATGGTCGTCCAAGGGGAAAATTTCAGGCCTCAACAGGTAGTATACAAAGTCGACCTCTCTTCCCCTTCATCTTTAGTTTCATGATGTTTATTATTTGTTATTTATTTGCTTATTATAATAATTTTTAGCCGGATCCTTCACAAAAGTCAATCCCTCTGGTTTCCCAGATGGCTTTTCTGTTGGCAGCTGCTCCATAAACCACACATGTTATGTTGATAGCGCCATTATTTTTTCCTACGGATTTAATTGGAGACTTAATTGGACCGAGCCCTGGTATAAAAAGCCTAGGCGATAATCTTCAAATTCAGAATTAAAAATGGGTAATCCTCTTCCCATCAAAAGGTGACTTATCTTCTCAAGGCCATAAAATACTCTGATGCCTCCTCTGACTGAAAACATAAACCTTTCTAGATTGAATATCCTTGGTCTCATTCTGCCAATGTCCCTCCGAAATAGTGTCAACACCTCAATGTTCTTCAATCACTTGGCCCTCAGACTATCTCGGTCTCAATTTAAATGGCTCCCCCAAATACGTTTCCTTTTGGGAACCGACCATTGATGTGGTAGGTACACCCTTATTCTCGCTTCCTTTTTAAATCTCCCATTTTACTACATATTCCTTTTCAAGTCGCCAAGAAAAGTCATCTCCACTGTTGTCAAATTTCTTTAGAGCTTTTGTGATGCGGACAATCCCTTCATAAGTTCCCATATAGTCAACTGGAAAAATGCCTTTTGCCCCATCATAGGTTTTGGAGACCTATTCCAACATAGCCAGGTATAGCCAAGACGGCATTTTGCTGTAGAAAAGGAAGCTCTTTAGAGAAGATATATTTGGCCAAATATTCCCTTACCCCGCAGATTGGTAGCCTAATTTTCACTTGAATATCAGGCTAAAGTTTATTCAGTTTGTGCTTCCCAAAGACTACTGGTGCTACGAGGGCTCCATTTCAGTGGTCAAGCTAGAATTATTTGAACTAAAGTGGTGTACGCTATTATTTGGAGATGGTTTGAGAGTATCGATAACTTTTTTTTAAAAAAAATTATATATATAAGCTGAATTTTAAACTTCTTTTTTTTTGGAAAAATTAGACAACTTTTGGAGCCTTATTGAAACTCTTCTCTTCTTCTTGGCGTCTTCTTTCTAAAGATCGTTTTTTAAATTATGAGCTTTCGCATATCTTTGCTAAGTGGAAAGCATTAATGGTAACCCATTGGTATTGGTCTAGTGGGGATATCTTTTTTTACTTTTATTTTTTTTCACTGTCAAAGAAACAGAAAATTTCATTGATTGAATGAAGTCTTGGGGTATATCTCATCTACCCTTTTTGTTATCTTCTTTTTATTTTACTTTTCTATGTTTCCTATAAAAGAAAAGAAATCTCAGCACATCCACAATTTGTTTTTGGGTTGTCAACGGTCTTCATCTCAAAATTTTGACGGATGCCTGGAGATGTCCCCTCTTCCCTCTTTCCAAATCTTTACAGCTTAACTTCTGATGTCAATCTACCGCTCATCTTTGGAACAGGGAGCTTTCTGTGTGGAACATAAATATCAGAAGGCAACTTTAAAGACAAGGTGTTCCAAGATTGGCTGTCAGTATCTTTCATGGGTTTCATCGATGGTTGTTGCCTAACATCGGTTCCAGATTCTTGGCACTAGCCTTCAAACCTGTTGGGTTTCTTTAGTTACAAATCTCCTCCAAGACTTAAATCTCCACAAAGGCATTTCATTCCAAGTTTATATAAAATTATAAGGAAAGGGGAACTTCCTTAGAAAATTGAGATCTATAAAAGTATGAACACCCAAGAGAAGCTCCAAAGAAGGAATACGCAGCTGATCATCTCCCCTACTAGATGTGTTGTGCAAGAAAGACTCAGAATCCCAGGATTACTTAATATCCACTGCGGGGTTGTCTCCTCCTTTTGGCATTTCCTCTTTAACTCTTAACCTCTTTCGATGCAGCCCTGGTCCTAATCCAGAAGGTAAACTTAAACCTGCTAACCCTCATGCTCTCTGACCCCTTCAAGATTTTTTTGGGTCGATATCATCAACAGTTTCTTTTGAATTATGTGGCTGGAGACAAACCAATGAATTTTTGTAAGTCAAGAATGAATATCATGAATCTTCTAAATCCTATTATCCTAACTGCCGCTGATTGTGTAGAAGATAATACAAAAAAGCTCCAAGACTTCATTCAATTCCTATGCATCTCATCAACACTCGTGCTCTCTGAAATGTTATGTTCCTAGCTTGGCTGGGGCTTTTGTTCTCTCTTTTGTCTATTTCACACACAATGAAATTTTGTTTCTTTTCAGCCTTAATACTTACTACTGGGATTTGTCCTTTTTATTTAGTCCCACTATTTATTGTGAAAGCGTGTACCACACTCAGTTTTAGCAATATGGAAAACATTTTTGAATTTTGTAGTTGAGATTTAAAATAGAAAAGAAACATGAGAATTGGTTTTTGATCTTTATTGCAGTGCTCTTGGGGTAGCAAACCCACACCACCCGGAACAGCATCCAATCCACTTCCACTACCGGCAATGGCTTCCACTCCTGGCCTTTCAGCAACTGACCTATTGGCTTATGAGCGGCAACTAGCACTAAGCAAGATGGGTGGTGTCCATGCAGCACTTATGCACCCTCAGGGTCATCCTCTGAAGCAAGCACCAATGGGAATTGGAGCAGCTGCAGCTAGCCAAGCATTATATGATGGTGGCTTCCAGAACATTTCATCCCAGCAACTTATGTACTACCAGTAGTAAATATGGCTTAGCTTTTGCTTTTGCTTTTGTTTGATGAAGTCTATTTATATTCACTGGCTTTTCCTGAGATTATGAGCCTTCAGTTCGCTCTCTATATCCGACTTTTTCCTTCTTTTGGTGATCAGATTCTTTTACACCTACAGATGGAAAGTATGTTTGTTACACCTTTTTTTTTAATGTTATTAGTGCCAGTGGCAG
Organism: Cucurbita pepo subsp. pepo; assembly: GCF_002806865.2. NCBI lineage: Eukaryota > Viridiplantae > Streptophyta > Magnoliopsida > Cucurbitales > Cucurbitaceae > Cucurbita > Cucurbita pepo. Next base: position 8,301,615 of record NC_036640.1, read on the forward strand.
CGGCTATGGGCATTAGAGGAAGCCTGTTTACCAATCATAAAGTAATTTTTAACTATGTTTTCTTTCTGTAAGACAATCTTTGTTGTTACATAATATAGAACATATTCAACTGATTAACCATGGCAGCCTTCTGCTCCCAATAAAAGAGAGCAAAAGAGGCAGAAGAGATCTGAGAGCGTCTGCAAATAGTGGGCTCTTATTTATTGGCGTTTCTGCTTTCAGACTTGTCTATGATTGTATATATTGTTTTTACTGGTTAACCTCCAAAGACATTAATGATTGATTTTAGTTTGATAATATTATTATTAGGTAACAAATTTCTTGCAATGTATGAAATACTTTCACGACTCAACTTAATCAAGAAAGTTGTAAGATCCCACATCGGTTGTAAAAAAAAATGAAACATTCTTTATAAGGGTATGAGAATTTTTTTTTACCAGATGTGTTTTAAAAACTTTAAGGAGAAGTTCGAAAAGAAAAGCCTAAGGAGGACAATATCTACTAGTGGTGGACTGAGATCGTTACAAATAGCATTAAGGCTAGACACGAGGCGATGTACTAGCAAGGAGACTAAGTCTTGAAGTGGGGTGGATGCATTTTAAAAACGTTGAGGGGAAGCCCGAAAAGAGTTACAAATAGCATTAAGGCTAGACACGAGGCGATGTACTAGCAAGGAGACTAAGCCTTGAAGGGGGGTGGACGCATTTTAAAATTTTTGAGAGGAAGCCCGAAAAGAAAAATCCAAATAAAACAATATCTGCTGGCGGTGGGTGGGGCGACGTGCCAACAAGGAGACTAAGCTTCGAAGGGGGCGGACACAAGGCAGTGTGCCAATAAGGGCACTGGGCCCCAAAGGAGATGGATTGGGAGAGGATGTTGGGTCCTGAAGCGGGTGGATTGTGAGATTCCACATCGGTTGGGAAGAAGAACAAAACATTATTTATAAGGGTGTAGAAATCTCTTCCTATCAAACGCATTTTAAAAACTATGAGAGGAAAGGAATCTCGAAAGAGAAAGTCTAAAGAAGACAATATAGACAATATAGACAATATCTGCTAACAGTGGCCTTAAACGTGTTGTACATTAGAGGTATTCAATCAAAGGCAAATGCCAGTCAGGGAATTAATGCTTGGAAAAATCATTTCATTCAGATGGAACAAACTAGAGAATGATACGATTCTGCAGTTATTCTCAACTCAACATCTACATAAGAACGCTAATTCTTCCGCAGAGGAGCTACCTACCATTGATAAACACAGAGTACTTGGCTACATTTTGAAGTTTTAAAATACAAGTGGTGATTGCAAATAGATCAGTCTGTTTCCAGCCTCGCTATGTACCTATCATAAAAGAAGGCAGCTTTCTCAAGATCGCCTAGTTCAGTGTAGCAATCAGCAATTGCTCCAAAAGCTTCAGTGTTTCCTGATTTTTCTCCTTCTCGTTCAGAGATTGCCAAAACCATTAAATGGTATTTGATTGCTTCTTTGTACTTCCCCTGCCTCTGCAGTGATGCCCCTGAAAGATCCATATCCCAGTTCTTGTCAAAGCGATTCCAACAAAATTGCTCCATAAATAATGGCATTTTATATTACAGTTGACAGAGAAACAAAGCTATGGCAAAAAATATGCATGGATCATTAAAGGCAACATTTCCAATGCGAGCCATTTCTAGGTGCATAACCTTAGCAATTTGCATTGCTGAAATTAACAGAAAATATATAGTTTTAGAAGGCTTTCGAGACATCTCCAAGGCCAGGCGGGACTCCGAAGTTTAAATCTCGAGGTCGATGCTTATATCGATACGTGAATTGGCTCATGCATCCTATAGGAGAAGACTCACACCTCCTATAGAGTTATTGATTGGTGAAGAGCCAGAATGCAGCATTGTGTACAAGGAGAAAGATGAACGCAGAGAATTAAGGGTTCCACATGGTGGCTTTAAGGCCTTGAATTCAATGAAGATAGCATTGTTCAAGATCTTTTGGAACTACCAACATGGAATGACAAATATTGTGTGTTTTAGTAAAAAGAACAAGAGCAGGCAGCAGGTTACTAGCTTTAAATTCAAAACGCATCTGGATAATTCTGACAAACAGCTCCAAACAACTTGAAGGTGTTTTGTCTTTAAAGCAATATAAAAAGCAAGAGGTTAAATAGGTGATAGAAAACAAACCTAAGCCCCTTGCAGCCTTCTTCTCCTTAATCGGATCCTGCAGACCCTGAGCAAGCTCAAGAGCAGTCTTAAAATCCAGAAATGCCTTCTCTGGGTCTTGATTTCTCAAAAAGTTCTTTCCAGACTTCAATCGAGAGATTAACTCCTCCTTCCTTGGATCAACAATAACATCACTCTCGAATGTTCTTCCACCAACAGGAGCATAACTTAAGGTGGGAGCATAAGACTCAATCTTTGCTTGCCTTCTTAATGCCGCATTAATCTGACGAAGTTGTTCATTTAACCGCTTCAGTTCTCCCTTTCTTTGCCGAGCAAGCAATCCTGTTAAAAGTATTGTAAACTAGACAAGCTTTATATTCCCAAATCAAACTAGAAATGTAAAATTTTCGCAAGATATTACTAGGATAATTACTATGGGTAGCCATAGTAGAAATTACTAAATATCCTTAACACGCACAAAGATCAAAAGCTCTGTCTTTATAAAGTTTCTCTTCTAGATTACTGAGAGATAAATACCTATATAAATGAAAAAGTGATTACTGCCCTACATAGCATCAGATCAAGGAGTCTTACCTCCAACAGTGGCCCCTATAAGGGAGACAGAAAGAAGGATTGGCATGTTGAAAGCAGAATTCTCAGCCTCGCATGTTTCAGCCAAAACTTTCAATGGTACGGAAAATGTATATACATTAGCTAACAGAAACGCCATAACTGGAAATTTTGTCTCATTATTTCCCTGCCAAGAATAAATTTATCAGCAGAAAACACCATCATATTCCATTGATCAAATTTCTTTTCAATAAACATAACAAATAGTGGAATGAAATCAAACCCTAATGAAATTCCCCCAACTTGTTTCCAGTACTTCTAACACTTGTAATTTCCACTCAGAAAAGTCCCAGATTATAGTTAAATAAGTGCAGTAGCAATGTTCATATCATGTTTTATCTAAAAATTATAGTATAAAACGAAACAGCGAGAGTTATCACAATATAAGTGTACCATACTCATAACCGATGAGCAGGAAACTCACCATCATACCTGACATTTTAGAACCGGCGACGAATTCTGTATCCCAGATGGCGTGACGATGCTGTCTCCACAAAATGTAACAAAATTGCTCACATTAACTGAACCATGAGGCATTTTCCCTGCCATAAATGAAGACATACAACTCTTAAAGCTAAAATGTAACGTAAAATTGCGTTGAATCCCATTTCCCCCATAATAGAACATGTTCCGCAACTCAAAGCATCAAAACCTGGAGCTAAAAGCTTCGGAGCATCATCCAGTAGAAATCAACTTAAAAAGGAATGAGAGTAGACGAAAAACAAAGAAATGATTATATAAACACCGTAATACTTACCGGAGAAATGGAGTTTCCTCGTTAACTGATCGGAGGGAGGAGATCGCGGAGAATTTTTCGGGCGGGAAAGAAAGCAAGAGCAACGCATTGGCATCGCTGTCGCCATCGCCATTAGTTCGGATAAACGCAGCTATTCCAGTCTGCGATATCTCTATAAGCTGGTTTCAGTGGATATAAAAAACTCCCCTCATTTTTCAAGAAAATAACAATTTTGCCATCCAACGTGTCAGCGTCGTTAACTCATTCAATAATTAAACATATTTGTTATGCGAAGGGACTTTTCAGACATTTCGATACTTCATTAGAAACTATATAGTAAATTAATAGTTTTCCTTTTTCAATTTTTTTTGCTTAAAGTTAAACAAATGTCTTAATTATATTCTATTTTTTAAAAATTCGAAACAATTTCGGAGCTTCGTGAAAATTAATGGGAGATTTTTCATGAACACCGCTGATGCTAGCTCTGGATCACGTGTTTGGTAATTTCACTCGTATTCCATCAATTTTCTTGAGACATAGGCTATCACTTTGCCTTTTTCCATTAGAACACGACTCAGTCCCTTGCCTGAGATATAAACGCAAGTACTGGTACTCTTATGAGGTCGATGCTTGAGTTTCCTATACCTCTGCTCACATATATCATCACAAGTGAACACTTTTCCATCCTTGACCAACTAAACGAGGGCTTTGCTGAACTTTAAAAAGTCTTGAATGATCCTCTTGTAATATCTTATTAGGCCTAGGAAACTTAAGACTTCAGTGGCTGAGGTGGGACGAGGCCAGTTTATCATGGGCTCGACCTTAACTGGATCCACCAAGATTCCTGCCCTGACATTACATTGCTCAAGAAATTCATCTCTTATAGCTAGAATTCACGCTTAAAAAACTGTGTAGATTTGTTGTGTCTCTTAAAACTAACGGTACTTACCTCAGATGCACTTCGTATTTCCCACTAGATCTTGAGTACACCAATTTATCATCAATAAACACAATCACAATCATATCCAAAAAGTCCTTGAGAACTTTGATCATCATATCCATAAACGTCGTCAAGGCGTTCGTTAATCCAAAGAATATCACTATGAATTCACAGCGGTCATATTTGCTCCGAAAACACTAATTTTCAAGATATCTTCCTCCCTAATCCTATGCTGATGGTACCCTACCCTCAAGTCTATCTTGGAGAAAGAAACGTGCTTTTGCCTTTTACATGCTTGTTTTATTTTAATCTTTACGTTAATTAATCCCTAATCTAGCTTAAACTCAATTTCAACGCATACCAAGAACCTTTTTGTTTAGTTGAAACGACCTTTCAAAGCATTTTATTATTATCTCATGGAAGATGAGACATAAATAATCGTACAGCTCGAAGTCAGCTTACAATGATGTTGGTGTTCAATGAGCTCTAAGTCTATCGATTTCACAAGCACTAAGTTCAGGTCATTTCTTCACCTTTGACTCTATTCCGTGAACTGAACCTATTTACCTTATTTATTAACTTGAGCTAAACCTTTCTTTTATTCTATACCTTGAACCTCGCTCTTTCTTCTCGGGCTCCTCTTTCTTTATTCAAACACAAGGTAAAACTCTTAAAGTGAGTTTGCTTCTTTCACTATTCCTTTTTCCGGTGAAAGAAAAAGAGAAAGACAAAACATTAATGAGACTGATTTCACTCTTTCACAAAGTAAATGAGAATATCGACTAGTTTACTATGTAAACCAATTTTTAAAATTGCTGATCTAGTTGATTACACCGTTTTTGCATTCCGGCCAATATGCTTTTATGATAAACAAATTCTACTTTTGATGTTAATCTCATGGCCACAGGTCATTTGTTTAATGAATTAATATTCAATGTATGGTACTAAGATTTTGTGGTTAATCCACCCACTTAAATAGTGTGAAAGTTATCTATTTATAATCAAATAAATTATAAGTATATGGAAAGAGTAATAAATACAAATATATAGCAAGAAGGAAAATATCTAGATATTTGCTTTATAATAAAATATATAATATGATAAACTATAATTTAATACTAAATATTCTCAACAGTGATATTTACAATATATTTTGAAAGTGGAATATCATACTATCTGCTTCTTTATTCTAGAATCAATTCTCAAGAATTTGGACTACGAGCATTTTTGTCGGCAGGGTTGAAAATACGATTCTTTTTTGATTTGGCATGATAATTGGAACAACTCGATCTATTCAATCTAAATTATAAAAGTCGAAATTCAGATAAGTTTATGTGTTTTATCTTCTAGAAAATAGAAAATTCAATCCACTCGAATATCCAATCTAAACTATGGGTTGACAATTTTTGTTGGTTTGTATTGGATTGAATTTTTGAAAAATTGGATAGTTAATAATATTGTTTGACGAGTATAATTTTTTAAAATAATTAAAAAATGCTCAATCTAACCCAAGCGGAAAATATGAGATTGAGTTGAGTTGAATTATGAATTTTACTGGGAGTCAACAACCCAACTAATTTAAAATTTCGGGTTGGTCTAAAAGATTTTCTGAGAGAATTCATATATACTAGCCCAGCCGGCTCAAATCATAAGTAAACTTCATTTATTATTCGCCAAACTTTCATCATAAATTTTCAAATATTTGAAAACATGAACTGAATTTTGAGTTACTCATTCCTTTCCACTGTTCCCACCCCTTCAAATGTCTGGAATCTGTTGCTTTTGCTATCAAGCAAGCACATCAAAGCATTGACGGCAGCCTATCATGCTCTGTCCTGACATGGCTTCTAGTAATGTCCTTGATGCACGGGCACCCAGCAAGTGCCATGCTAGTCTCCAACTCATTCTTCAGCATCTCCAGCACTGTTCTTACCCCTCCTTCTCCCTTTGCTGCCAGCCCAAACAGAACTGGTCTCCCTATCTGAACCAAATCACAACCATTTCCAACACTGTTTAGCACAGATTTAGCCAAAAAAAGTGTAGTGCTTTGGTTGGGGGTATAGGACTTACTAGCACTGCCTGGGCACCAAGGGCTAGTGCCTTAAACACATCTGTACCTCGCCGCACACCTCCGTCTAAGAGCACAGGAACTTTGCCCTTTACTGCATTAACAACCTGCATCAAACTTCCTGTTTAAAAACCATACAGAAGAAAGATTACTACACTTATTAGTAAAGCATGTCGTGGATTATTAGATTAATTAAGAGGTTAATCATGAATTTATAAGTAAGGAATACATCTCCATTAGTATTAGTACGAGGCTATTTGGAGAAACCAAAAGCAAAACCACGAGAGCTTATGCTCAAAGTGAATAATATTATACCATTGTGGAAAGTTGTGATTCCTAACATGGTACTAGAGTCATACCCTTAACTCAACCATGTCAATAGAATCCTCGTGTACCGAACAAAGAAGTTGTGGGTCTTAGATGTGTAGTTATAAGTGACTCAAGTGTCGAACAAAGAGTGTACTACCTAAATAGTGGTGAAAGTTCTCTATTTATAATCATTTAGAGAATCAAATAAATTACAAATGATATGGAAATAACAATAAATAGATACAAGATATCTCTGCCTTTAATAAAAGGACAAATATGATACCTATGGTAAGCCATTGCTTATAATAAATAGTCAAATATGATATATGTTGGCCTCGATTAAGGGAAGGTGTACTTTGTTTGAGGGGAGGTGTTGGATGAAAGTCTCACGTCGGCTATTTTAGGGAATGATCATGGGTTTATAATCAATGAATACTATCTCCATTGGTATGAGGTCTTTTGGGGAAGCTCAAAGCAAGATCATGAGAACTTATGCTCAAAGTGGACAATATCATACCATTGTGGAGATTCAGGTTTTTAACAATATACATGGTAAACCATCATTCATGACTAAATATCCTTAACACTTCGTTCGAAGGTTCTAGAGAAGGAATCGAGCCTCGATTAAAGGGAGGCTGTTGGAGGGGTCGATATAGTAATACGCAAAGAAACTGACCTCTTCAAGGACAGAAACAGTGGGAGGAGCAAAGTCTAGTTGGCGAGCTCCATGATTAGAGACAATAATTCCATCAACACCAGCTTCCACTGCTCTAGTTGCTGCCACCCATCAAACATTAACACAACTCATAAACCCAGAAGGAAACAAAACAAAGCTCATTTCTTGATCCTAATATCCTTAACACATAGCTAAAACATACCATCTTCATGAGTAAGAATCCCCTTTATCAGAATTGGCAAACTAGTAATTGATCTCAACCACCTTATATCCTGTAGATGGTAAAATTCATAACTAAACTGGTAAAAAAACAATAGACATACAAACAATCTAAGCAGCTCATTGAACATACTTCCCACCGCAGAGACGCATCCATCATCTGGTTGGCAAAAGTTTCTAACTTTGAACCTTGATCCACACATTGAATGTTAATTGATATGAGGCCTTCAAGATTCTTCTCTGGTGGATAAATCATCCTACAAATTGGTTTCCCACATGAGATAGAAGCCAAGGGGTGGCTTAAAAAGATTGAATGGAAACAGAGAGGTGCAGAGTGGTACTTGTTCTTTATGTCAGCCTCCCTTCTACCTAGTCGAGGAGTATCAGCTGTTAGGACAATTGCTTTGTATCCATGTCTCTCGGCTCTTTGTGCTAGGAGAGCTGAGATATCACGTCTTTTGAAGATCTGATGATTGTAGAAACTAAAATTAACACTTGGGAGCAATTGGGTTGGTGAAAAAATGAGGAAAAGAAGGGTTGTTTTTACATATAATTGGAAGAAACGGACAGCGTTGCAGCTAGAGGCAACTTCCTCTATTGAACAGGAGGAAGAGTATGACAGAATCTACAAACGAAAGGGAATTGATTTAGTTACTAAATTGTAGAAGTGAAGTAATTCATTTGCTTGTTGTCAAGTTTGTACCATTATTGTTTTGGCAGCAGCGGCTGCTCTGGCTGTGGCTAGCTCTCCTGAAAGATCACAGATATCATTCACAAATGAGTGGCATGAATATCGGTAAGAATCCATATCGATTGGGGAAGAGAAAGGAAGAATTCTTTGTAAAGGTGTGGAAACTTCACCTCGTAAACACGTTTTAAAAACCTTGAGGGAAAGTCCGGAAGGAAAACCTTAAAGAGGATAATGTCTACTAGCAGTGAGTTTGAGCAGTTACAAATGGTATTAGAGCTATAGATATTGGGCGACGTGCCAGCGAGGAGGCTGAGCCCTAAAAGGGTAGACACGAGGTGGTGTGTTAGCAAGTATGCTGGGTGCCAAAAGGGAGTGGATTGGGGGGATTCCACATCGATTGGAAAAGGGTTCGAGTGTCTGCGAGGACGCTGACCCCTGTGGATTGTAATCCCCTAGGAGAGGTTGGGTCTCACATTGAAGCATTCTTCATAAGAGTGTGAAAACCTCTCCCTATAAGACGTTTTTTAAAAACCTTGAGAGGAAGCTTGAAAGAGAAAGTACAAAGAGAACAATATCTGCTAACGGTGGGTTTGGTATCAGAACCAGACACCGGGCTATATGCCAGTGAGGAGGCTGAACCCTGAAGGGGTAGATATGAGGTGGTATGCCAGCAAGAACGTTAGGTCCCGAAAGGGGTGGATTGGGGGGGGNACGAGGACGTTGGGCCCCGAAGGGGGTAAATTGTAAGATCTCCTAGCAAACGTTGGGTCCACATCGAACATTTTTTATAAGAGTATGGAAACCTCTCACTAGCAGACGGGTTTTAAATACTTTAAAGGAAGTCCGAAAAGAAAAGTACAAAAAAGACAATATCTACTAACGGTGAGTTTGAGTTATTACAAAATCAGTAGGACTGACCTTCCGGGATAGCCAACTTATGTGAAGCAGTGGGAGCAAGGAGGATAGGTGCAGAGATGGGATAGCCCAATACGGTGGTTGACATATCAACTTGGCTCACATCCACCAGAACTCGAGGCCGAATCCTATAAGCCATACACACACGCACATGAATAACATATACCATTTCTTCTCCAAAGAAATCATAGCTTAGCTTCAAAGTTACGTGATTCTATGGAAAGCTTCTACGTTCTCTCTAAGCGTGTGTTCGTCCTCGGCTCCTCCAGCGTAGTAATCATAGTACATTTTTGGAAGTGCCAATCGAGCCAATTCTTCGAACTCATTCACGTTCACGGGTTCAGAAGACGAATTACCCTAATAAAATACATATTAAATGGTATAAATAATTACAGATAAAAAATTTCTATAATGTCATGGTGGTAGAAACATATTAAAATTAAAAATAATTAACATAAATATAGTATTTTGATATTTATTTTTAACTTATTTAATTTAAAACTTTGAAGAATATATTTTATTCTAAACGTATATAATTTACTTCATTGGTTATTTAAAATAATAAAAATATAACTTTATTCAAACAACAAAAACAAATATTAAAATTAAATTTTAAAATTGTCGAAATCAAATATTTATAAATTTCTTTTTAAAGAAACTTAGAACCTAATTGGAAGGTCCAAGGTCATCTTATTCCAATTGAGACTTAATAAATCAACACTTAACAGCGAGACTTATAAATCAATTTAGTGTTCTAAACAACCATTAAATTTAGCATCTTAAAAAGTTTATATGAACGATGAAATGAAAATATGCAGGTGTTTGGAGCTTACAAAGACAGGGTGGGCACCTTGGACTAATGCCTTGGACACATCTGTTCTCCGTGACATACCTGCGTGGCACTCGTAACACATATCTGGAAGTTTCTTTTTCAATTCAATCACGTTCACGGGTTGAGTAGACATTTTCATCCTGAAAAATAAGTAGAGTTAGTAGACGTTTTGTGACCGTATAATGGAGTAGAATCATATGCATGTAATGTAATGTTGATGAGAAAGCTTACATGTAGCCGAGATAGGACAATAAGCAACGGCGCAAAGGATTTAGACACGACAACGCAAAAATATTTATCAAATAATGTATTTCCAGTCATTATTTATACACCTAAATAAAGTATTCACTAGGCTTTTCTTTTTCTTTTTATTTCTATTTCTATTTCTCTTTTAATATACTTTATTCATTAATTAATTAATTACAATAAATCAATTTAAATATTCATTTAATTCCCTTTTACATATAAAACCTTATTAAACCAAGGAAATATATTCTTTAATTAATTAGGTTGATAAAAAATTGTTTTTAATAACTATAACTAATTATTTATTTCAAATTAGTAGTAATATGTAATTAATTAATTCAAATTCAATTTATAATTAATAAGGATAGACTAAATTAATTAAATATTGTAGAATAATAATTAAATAATATTTTTATCGAGAAATCTATTCATTGGTGTACTTTTTTTTTCTTCCGAAATCTAATCAATTATTCGATTAAAATGATTCTTTTATTATTATTTATTTATTTTTAGTGAATTAAAAAAAAATAGTGATATTTCGAATTTTGAACCATTAAAATTATATATAAGTTAGAAGAATTATTTTAATTTTCGTAATATTTTATTCCAACTCATCTTAAGAATGAGTTGGACGCTATTAAACGAACCAAAGAATATGTTCGAGTGAAAAGTGGAGAATACATGTATACATTATTTATATATATATAATACACTTTTAATATTAAATATATATATATTAAATAACTAAAAGTTTTATTAGATGTATATGGATAATAGATATCGAGAATAAGATGTTTTGAAGAATAAATCTCTTTTTAGATGAACATGAGAATGTTGCAAATTTTTGTCTTTTATGGATGTTATTTTATTTTTAGTAAGGATTAATATTGGAATAAGGGAGGAATATTATTAAAAAAAAAAAAAAAAAAAGCAATTGTGATTATTAAAATTCCATACAATAAATTAATTTAACAAATAAAGTTAATTAATTTAAATCCATGGATTATTAATTAACTACTATTACATGTTCTTATCTTTAATGGAATATATATATATATTTTAAAGCATTAATCAAGTATTATTAATTTATTACAGTCAAATTAAATAAATAATTATGTTATTTTAATATATTGTTGTGAATTATTATTATTTTTTTTTAAATTTAAGCATTTAAAAGTTAGAATAAAATAAAATAAATATATAAAACCGTCCAAAGAGGAAGTATTTGGGACAAACTAAATATGGGTATTAAAAAAAGTATTGAGAACTTGTACCATATCCCCGTCTTATCTTCACTAGAATAAAATTTATTCGGGTTGAATTTGATCGGTTGTAATTTTTTTAATTTAAATAATCTTTATTAAATAATGATCTCGACTCAATCTAATCATAAATTTGTTGGGTTAGGTTGGTTCATGGTTCCTCATTCTTGTTTTTAATAAAGGTAATTAGTTTGTAAAATATTTATTTACCCATTTTCAAATATTTAATTAAAATTTGTAATTTAGTTTTAATATATTTTTTGAAAAATATTTGAGTCCAACCCAACTCAAATCGTATGAATTGAACCGTTGGGAGAGCTTAAAACAAGAACCCGCCCTCAATTTTTTGTTAAGAATGTGGAGATAATGACAAGAAAAAGGTTAAAGGAGCTAAAGCATACTAGCAATATCTAAGGCAGTTAAAGTAGTTTTCTAAGATTATGTTAGATATTTGTGACATGTATGAGAAAGACAGGGGTTCGATTTTGTTGAGGGGTTAAAGTGGGCGAGGACCAAGCTCTACGACAAAGAGTTTAAGACCTTCCACGACATATATTATAATCGAACGACTTTTTGAACTTAACATCGATCAACACCAAGATATAAGACGAACCAGGCTAATAAAAATGATCAACCCAGATCTCCCAAAAGGTAGGAGAAGTGACAAATTTTAAGGTGGAGAAGGTGAATGCGAGTTCTCCCAACATAAAGGTAAAACTCCATGGCAGTGACCTCACAGCTAGAACAATCACAGTAAAAATCAAGGCCCCTTTGTTTTATTTCATATGCAAGGGGTCCACCAAGAAACCGAGTGCCCAGAAAAAGTGGCACTCTATGCCTTCCCTGCAAAACTTGAAATGAATTTAGAGTACGAGAATGTAAAAGTTGAAACACTGCTAGTCGAAAGCGTGGAAAATCCCGCATGAGGGCCCTAAAGTATTTATCTGCCCTCCGAAGAGAGTGAATGAGATAGAAGATCGGTGGAACATGGTTTTATGTATATTGAGGCCTAGGTCAACCAGAGAGTGGCCAAGAACACTATTTTCAACTTTGAAGCCACCCACAACTTTATGATAGAGACCAAAACGAAATGCTTAAACATCCTATGACATCGAGATATAAGACGAATAAAAGTTGACAATTGAATAGCCTTGCCTATTTTAGAGGTTACAAAGAGAACTCCGATCAGGATAGAAACTTGGGCTGGATAAACTGGTTTTGTGATTGTCAAGATGGACGACTACAACATCATGTTAGGAATGGATTTTCTACTTGAACACAAAGTCATTTACATGCCCCTAGCGAAATATTTAGTAGTAACGGGGTCAAACCCAACAATTATTCGAACAATCACTCGTCATCCAAAAGGGGTGAAGATGATGTCAGTGTTACAGTTGAGAATGGATCTTACCGATGATGAATCCATTGTCATTGTCATTGTCATGGTTGAAGAGGGAAGCTCGAGTGGGTTCACTCCAACAGAAATCTCACGGACCCTACAAGAACACAACAATGCAAAATCAGAAGGTAAGATAAAAGGTTCATCTCCACCTAGAGAGATAAATCACAAGATTAATTTTATGTCGAAGGAGAGATCGCCTGCCACAGTTAAGTTAGCTAAATTCTACAAACAACTAAATGACTAGTTGACAGTGGGTTCATTAGACCCTCAACAAATCTTGTCAGTTATCACCCAAATGCTGGGGAGAGACCCAAGCCAACAACTTTATGGAAGTGGGGAGACAAACCTCTGAAATAACTCATGCTCACTTAGAAAAACAATCCAGAAGGATGAAGAGAACGGGCAGAAGCGTCAGTCATGACAATTTCAAAATGGAGAGAGAGTTATGATTGAATTGAGGTTAGGTCAACTCCAATTCAAAGCAGTAAGAACAAAGAACAAGTATATAAATACTTTGGACTAGTCGAAGCTATCCACAGAGTCGAAAATGCATCATATAGGATCCAATTGCTCCCATGGATGGGAACTAGTCCTGTTGTCCACGTCAATAACTTGAAACGTAACTATCTCGACCAAGAAGACACCAAGCACAAGGAGGTTGTACGACCTCATGTAACGAAGAAGAATTTCGCAATGGAGAAAGTTGGAGAGACTCCAACAAAGAAGATGTGAAGACAAACCAAGAAGTGGTTTTCAACACTTACAGATTGGAAGAGACTCCTCAATGCTAAGACCAATTGGAAGCACATCGAGAAACCTGAAGTCAGCATCATCTTACATCCCTAAGTTTGTGAAGAGTTGGTTGAAGAGAAGTCAACCAATTGAGTGGGAGAGGATGTCACAATCATGCTTGTCCAAAACGTGTTATTTGTAGCCACGTATCATATGTGTGGGTCATGTTTATCCGAATGTGTTGTCCATGGTCACATGCCCGTTCAAAACTCATTTTACTTGCTTTCATGTTACATAGGTCTTTACTGTTCTATAGTGGGATGTGACTAGTTATCAATTCTTTCTACCTCGGTTATATGTTATCAAATTTGTGCTAGTTGTTTATTCGCTTTACGCTTATAACATTGATTTCATGAAAGGGATTTCATGAAAGGGTAAACAAACCGCTTATTCTACTTTTTTTTCCTTATATATATATATATAGTATGCAGAGGCACTAAAGCATTGACGGCAGCTTATGGTCCGGTGTCCTAACATGGCTTCTAGTAATGTCCTTGATGCACGGGCACCCAGAAAGTGCCATACTAATCTCCAACTCATTCTTCAGCATCTCCAGCACTGTTCTTACTCCTCCTTCTCCCTTTGCTGCCAGCCCAAATAAAACTGGCCTCCCTATCTGAATCAAATCACAACCATTTCTAACATGAGAGCTAAGAAACCAAGAACCCCATGATTTTATCTAACATCGTTTAGCACAGATTTAGCCACAAAAGTATAGTGTTTTAGTTGGGGGTATAGAACTTACAAGGACTGCCTGCGCACCAAGAGCTAGTGCCTTAAACACATCTGTACCTCGCCGCACACCTCCATCTAAGAGCACAGCAACTTTACCCTTGACAGCATGAACAACCTGCATGCGCTACTTGTTAAAAAAACTTTACTGATAAAAGATTGTTACAGTTATCTCCCTGTTTTCACATCTTACGCTAATATAGAATTAGTACACAATGAAACTTACCTCTTCAAGGACAGAAACAGTGGCAGGAGCAAAGTCTAGTTGACGAGCTCCATGATTGGAGACAATAATTCCATCAACACCAGCTTCCACCGCTTTAGTTGCTGCCAGTCATCAAACATGTTTAAGAACTCGACCGATCAATGGACATTAACACAACACATAAACCAGGAGGAGATAAAATAAGGCTCATTTCTTGAATCTAATATCATTTAAGACATAACTGAACCTTACCATCTTCATGAGTGAGAATCCCCTTTATCAGAATTGGCAGATTAGTGATTGATCTTAACCACCCTTATCCTGTGGATGGTAGAAGATTATAACTGAACTGGAAATAAAATAGACATACAAAGAATCTGAGCAGTTTATTGGACATACTTCCCAACGTATAGATGCATCCAACATCTCGTTGTAATAAGCTTCTAACTTTGAACCTTGGTCCNAGATACCGGATGATGTGCCAGCTTTCTCGCTGTTCCCCAAAGGGGGGTAGACACGAGGCAGTGTGNGAAATAGAAATGAGGTTCTATAATTTGATATGAGTTAACAAATATGGCAGTATCATCCCAGATAACTAAACCGGATTTGATCAAAATATTACTCACAGATTTAACGTCAATAGACATGAGACCTTCAAGATTCTTCACTGGAAAGCCAATCATCCTACAAATTTAACCAAGTGCTTTTCCCGATGAGACAAAAACTAAGGCATTGCTTACAATTGGGATGCAAGATAAAGGAATTAAGAAGATTTTATGGAAAGAAACTGAGATGTGAAACATTGCTACTTGTTCCTTATGTCAGCCTCCCTTCTTCCAAGTCGAGGAGTATCAGCAGTCAGGACAATTGCCTTGTATCCAAATCTCTCAGCTCTCTGTACTAGCAGCGCCGAGATATCGCGCCGTTTGGAAATCTAATGAGAAACTAATTTAGAACTTGCGAAGACCTGGATTAGTGCTATAGGAAAGGATTGAAAAAGGGATGGTAAAAAAAAATGTGCAAAAGAAGTGTAGTTTACATGTAATTGAAAGAAACGGACAGCATTGCAGCTAGAGGCAACTTCCTCCATTGAACAGGTGGAAGAGTAAGACAGAATCTACAAACGAAAGCAACTTAATTCAGTTACCAAATTGCAGAAGTAAAATAATTCATCGCTTGTAGTCACATTAGTACCATTATAGTGTTTGCAGCAGCAGCTGCCCTGGCCGTGGCTAGTTCTCCTGAAAGATCACAGATATCATCAAGAAAAAAGTGGCATGAAAATCAGTTCTCAAGTAAGCAAGATACCAAAAGGAGTAACCTTCAGGGATAGCCAACTTATGTGCAGCAGTGGGAGCAACCAGGATAGGTGCAGAGATGGGATAGCCCAATATGGTTGTTGACATATCAATTTGGCTCACATCCACCAGAACTCGAGGCCGAATCCTATAAACCATACAGACGACCGTGAATAACATATAGCATGAGTTCTTCAAAGAAATCATTGCTTAGCTTCAAAGTTACGTGATTCTATGGAAAGCTTGTATGTTGTCTCTAAGCGTGTGTTCGTCCTCAGCTCCCCCAGCGTAGTAATCATAGTACATTTTTGGAAGTGCATTCCTGGCTAATTCTTTGAAGTCATTCACGTTCACTGGTTCAGAAGACATTTTACCCTGACAAAAAAGAGACCAGAATATCCTTAAGTGACAGATACTAAATTTTGTTTAGGAAAAGACTAACAGGTACTACACAAAGATCTGGAAGCACAGTNAAGACCGTGACACCAGTAAGGACGCTGGGCCCCGAAGGGGGGTGGATTTGGGGATGGTCCCACATTGGTTGGGGAGGAGAACAAAGCACTATTTATAAGATGTGGAAACCTTCCCCTAGCAGACGGGGAAGCCCGAAAGGGAAAGCCCAAAGAGGACAATATCAGCTATGGATCTAGGTCGTTACAAAAGATGGAGGAATATAGCCAAAATTCATAAGTGGAACATCACAAATATAATTTATAATCAGTTTAGAAGGTGACTTTCTTGACAAGCCACGAGGAATACAAGTAGTGGTAACGAAACTGAGTTTACAAAGCAGTAGATGAGCAGAAAGTAAAGGTTAGAGATGGAATGTAAGGAATAACACTTGGTCACTTGTTTATGTGAGAACAGAAAAACATGATCATTGTCGCAAACAGTTGAAAAGGCTGAAATCAGTTCATACCTGGATGTTGTAAGTTTTGAGCCAAGCTCGAAGGTGCAGCCTTTCAGTGAAGAAGNTTGGTCTGTAATCCTCCCGGACTAAAGATGTGATGTCCCACAATGGTTGGGGAGAATAACAAAACACAATTTATAAGGGTGTGGAAACCTTCCCCTAGCAGACGTGTTTAAGGGGAAGCCCGAAAGGGAAAACTCAAAGAGGACAATATCTGCTAGCGGTGGATCTGGGTCGTTACAAATGGTATCAGAGCAGATACCGGATGATGTGCCAGCTTTCTCGCTGTTCCCCAAAGGGGGGTAGACACGAGGCAGTGTGCCAGTTGTCACAATCTGCAATATGATTGTGACCCGAGTAAGTCATCGAGGACGATGACTAAGTTAAGTGGGGGAGAATGTCACAACCTTACTATGAAGAGAGTAGGTTGTGACCCTCACGCCATGACAAGCAAAGGGGCGTCCCTCAAGAGACGCCCATCCGGCCATATGCGGGCCAACGTAGAAGAATGCCATGATGCGATCGAGGAGGACGATGCATCATCCAACACACCACCACGCAAAGTGGGTATTGAAGACATGTTGAGACACAAGCATAACAGAGACATCAGCATAGACATGAAGGACAAGATAGGCTTGTNGTTAAATTGCAATTAAAATTGAATAAATAGTTATTAAATAATAAAATTGAATAAATGAGGTTAAATACCAATATAAAGCTTGTTAGGATCGCTTAACAACACACACTCGATAAAGATGAACACAAAGAACAGGAGAGAGAAAATTCAAGGAGAAATATTGGCTAAAAGTTTTATTGATGACTTTAGGGATGTACAACAAGATAGAATACATAGAATACAGAGAATGAAGAAAAGTACATATTGAACATTTTGAGAGAACTGCCTAATGGGTATATATGGTTTCAATTTACTAAATATAGCTTTCAAAGATTTTAGAGATATAATCTACCAAATATATCTCTATCATTTTTTTATCAAATATCTACCATATATATCTCTATCAGATATTTACAAAATATCTTCAAAATATATCTCTACCAAATTTAGGCGATCTAGGCATCAGGCTCCATATCCCAACAAACCTTACAACATACGAGAAACCTTGACGTAGCAAGCATGCGTCCAAGAATTAATCAGAAAACCTAATTCACAGAGGGGAAGAAAGAGATGAGCCAGATGTGTAGAGACCTTTTTCTGTTTTCTTTTTTTTTTTTTTTTTTTTTTTTTTTTTTTTTTTTTTTTTTT
>NC_036640.1:8320627-8393162 GCF_002806865.2 Cucurbita pepo subsp. pepo
GAGTTCCCAGCTTCCTCTTATTTGTAAGACTAACTCAGCTATGCTTAAATTATATACATAAATGGTATACAGAGGCACTAAAGCATTGAAGGCAGCTTATCGTACGGTGTCCTAACATGGCTTCTAGTAATGTCCTTGATGCATGGGCACCCAGAAAGTGCCATACTAATCTCTAACTCATTCTTCAGCATCTCCAGCACTGTTCTTACTCCTCCTTCTCCCTTTGCTGCCAGTCCAAATAAAACCGGTCTCCCTATCTGAATCAAATCACAACCATTTCTAACATGAGAGGGGAGAGCCATGCCCATAATCAAAGACAAGAAACAAGAAACAGAATTCAATTATAAGTTGAAACCAAGAACCCCAGGATTTTATCCAACATCATTTAGCACAGATCTAACATTGGAGACCTTTTATGTGTGAAAACAAGTGTAATCCCGTTGTAACTTGGAACGAAACTATAGAGTATCTAATAGGTCACTGAAGTTATAATTCTATGTCTAATAGGTTCTTAACTTTAAAAAAATGTCAAATAGGTCCCAACTTTCAATTCAGTATTCAACATGTCCCAAATATATTCAAATTAATAAAGATTAACTTATCTAATAAATATAAAATTGAATTTTACGTTTGAATGAGCCATAAATTTTTAAGTTTGTGTTTAATAGTACATTCGTGAACTTTACAAAAATGTTGAATACATCAAGAACTTTATCATACATATACAAGTTCATGGATTAATCAGATACAAATCTTAAAGTTTAGGGATTTAACCAAAAAAATATGTAATGTTTTAGTTGGTGGTATAGAACTTACAAGGACTGCCTGGGCCCCGAGGGCCAATGCCTTAAACACATCTGTACCCCGCCGCACACCTCCATCTAAGAGCACAGGAATTTTACCCTTGACAGCATGAACAACCTGCATCAAACTTCCTGTTAAAAAACCCAACTGATGAAAGATTATTACAGTTATAAGTAAAGCAACCGTATAGATGATGGATATTACTTTTCAACTACACTTGATATTTGATAAGCGTGACTCTCATTCTAATCTAGTTCAAGTCAGGTGAAATTAATTCTAATATTGTAGTACACAATGAAACTTACCTCTTCAAGGACAGAAATAGTGGCAGGAGCAAAGTCTAGTTGGCGGGCTCCATGATTGGAGACAATAATTCCATCTACACCAGCTTCCACAGCTTTAGTTGCTGCCATTCATCAAACATGTTCGAGAACTAATCAATTGACAGTAACACAACTCATAAACCCAGGAGATAAAAAGAAGGCTCATTTCTTGATTCTAATATCGTTAAGACATAACTGAACCTTACCATCTTCATGAGTGAGAATCCCCTTTATCAGAATTGGCAGACTAGTGATTGATCTTAACCAGCTTATATCCTGTAGATGGTAAAATTTTATAACTAAACTGGAAAGAAAATAGACATACAAAGAATCTGAGCAGATTATTGGACATACTTCCCAGCGGAGAGATGCATCCAACATCTCGTTGGCATAAGTTTCTAACTTTGAACCTTGATCCTACATAAGATCATGAGTCGCAAGTAAGCCTAGGGCATAGAAATGAGGTTTTATAATTTGATATGAATTAAGATACATGGAAGTATGCTTGAGGGAAAGTAAAAGGAAACTTGGATGTATGCACATCCCAGATTACTGATCAAGCAAGATTCAAAAATTCCTCCATTGTATTTGTAAGTGGCAATTCAAATATTCTAAAGCGGATTTTATCAGAATAATACTCACAGAGTTAACGTCAATAGATATGAGGCCTTCAAGATTCTTCACTGGTGGTGCAATCATCCTACAAATTTAACGAAGTGTTTTTACAGATGAGACAAAAACCAAGGCATAGCTTACAATTGAAATGCAAGATAAAGGTATTAAGAAGTTTCTATGGAAAAAAACTGAAACGAAATATTGCTACTTGTTCTTTATGTCAGCCTCCCTTCTACCAAGTCGAGGAGTATCGGCAGTCAGAACAATTGCCTTGTATCCAAATCTCTCAGCTCTCTGTACTAGCAGAGCCGAGATATCGCGCCTTTTGAAAATCTGGTGATTACAGAATAAAAAAACTAAAATTAAGACTTGCGAATAACTGGATTGCTGCTATAGGAAAGAATTGAAAAAGGGATAGAAAAATGTGCAAAAGAAGCGTCATTTACATATAATTGAAAGAAACGAACAGCATTGCAGCTAGAGGCAACTTCCTCTATTGAACAGGTCGAAGAGTAAGACAGAATCTACAAACAAAAGCAACTTAACTAAATTAGCAAATTCAGCAAGTAAAATAACTTATAGCTTGTAGGCACATTAGTACCATTATAGTTTTTGCAGCAGCAGCTGCCCTGGCCGTGGCTTGTTCTCCTGAAAGATCAAAGATATCATCAAGAAAAAGTAGAATGAAAATCAATTCTCAACTAAGCAATATACCAAGAGGTTTACCTTCATGGAATGCCAACTTATGTGCAGCAGTGGGGGCAACCAGGATGGGTGCGGAGATGCGATGGCCCAATATGGTTGTTGACAAATCAATTTGGCTCACGTCCACGAGAACTCGAGGTTGAATCCTGAAAACCATAGAAACCATGAATAACATATAGCATGACTTTTTCAAAGCAATCGTTAGTTAGCTTCAAAATTACATGATTCTACAGAAAGCTTGTATGTTCTCTCTAAGTGTGTGTTCGTCCTCAGCCCCTCCTGCGTAGAAATCATAGTACATTTTTGGAAGTTTCAACCTAGCCAATTCTTTGAAGTCATTCACGTTCACTGGTTCAGAAGACATTTTGTCCTGACAAAAAAGAGACCAGAACATCCTTGAGTGACTGATACTTATATTTGTTAGGAAAAGAGTAACAGATGCCACCCAAAGAACCAGTAGCCATGAAAGGTCTTGAAGCACAGTGGATTGAAATTAGAGTCTCAACTCGCTTAAAATTTATAATAAGAGACTTATGGTACCATGACTTTAGGATGATGCATCCAAATAAACGAGACAAGAGCGAGTTCTCCACAACACCCAGTAAACAAGCAAGAGTAAAGTGAATCAGAACAAAAGGCATAGCGACGATGGTTGATTTAAGATTTGGTCTGTAATCCTCTAGTAAGGACTGAAGATGCATCAATATGTTGTTCGAACAGTTGAAGAACATAGGAAGGTCTTGCCCAAAAGTTCGACCATTGAATTGTGTTCTTTAATCTTCTTTTGGAACAAAAACTAAAAAAAATGGAAGGAATATCTTATATGATAATGCAACTTTATTTTCTCTACTACGATTTAATCTACTTATTGAGGAGGGGGAGATGCGAAGCTTCCCCGTTTCCCCACTGGAACATACAGTACCAACATACTGGTTAGCCAAACTTCATATGTGGAACATGACACATTAGCAGTACACACACAGAGAAATATTAATTTATAATTAGCTTAGAGGGTGACTTTCTTGACAAGTACAACTGAAGCAACAAAGGCATCACAACCAGGGAAAAGCAAGATGTCCCACGAACCTTTTTTCTCAGTAATCTTAACGAAAACTTACATAAGAAAGCAGTAGATCAGCAGAAAGTAAAGCTTACAGATGGAATCTAAGGAATAACACTTCGTCACTTTCATGGAAAACAGAAAAATATGATGATTGCCGCAAACAATTTAAAAGACTGGAATCAGATTTTACCTTGATGTTGTAATTTTGACCCAAGCTCGAAGGTGCAGCCTTCAGTGGAGAACGGGTCGAGAAGTTCAAGTAGTTGACGACAGAAATTTTGCTAATGAATACGTGCACCATAGAAAATATCCATCAAGTTAATTTAAAACCGATGGCATTGTAAATTTGTCGGTACCTTATATCTATCTACTCTGGTTTATCTTCAATTCATAAGCAGTACCGATAGTAACGTTCGATGCCAATGGGTGATGTGCTTAATTTTCTAATGTTGACAACTTTGACATTGATGATCCCAATGTGGAGGCCAGCTATTCCTCATTATCAAACAGACCAGTGTGCTATTCCTCATTATCAAATAGAGCAGTGCAAGTATGGGCCAAACAAAACAGATGTAGCCCAAACATTAAGGCCTGTTGTCATTTATCAATCGCACCACAAATCAATTCTGTTGCTTTCCAGAGATGTGGCAAGATTAATTCTTCCATAACCAATTCATAAAAAAGGATGCAAATGAGTAGATTCTGGGTCTAGCAGCCGTTTCAATTTGAACCCTATCAACACGCTCAAATTCGTTCTTCAGGTCTTCAAGGTACTGGAAAGCAAGTTTTTTTGGGTAAGCATGGTCACAAATTGTCAAATACCAAACACGCCCTTCAATTATTAACTGAATGCTGTCAAGTAAACATAAAATCGAGACACTTCTAAGACAATAGTATGAACACTGCCAATAAATATGGGAAGAAATGGAACCAACTGCAATAGTTCAAGAATGTTTCAGTTCCAACAATACATTATGGTTTGGTGTCAAGTCCAAAATCTGCTTTAGACTATGATCTTGGTATTGCCTAAATGGTGGCCTAATGAATGCATGACAAGAATATAACTTATGTGATTTCATTGCGCATGGAATGCAAACTTGCGTGATGCGAGGATACTGAAAAACATAAGAGCCGGTTTCAATAGACATCCTCGAAGGCTCATTCTGTCCTCTTGATAATATCTTAAACAACGCTTTGCTTGCAGCTCAGAATCTCTCAAATCACGACCATCATCTAGTCCATCAGCATGAGGAAGACCGTCAGAACACGGGCAATCATTATCAGCTTCACCATCTCTAATTTAACACCTACATAACTTTGATAAAATTTGAAACATCATTCAGCAAGTTAGTCAAATTGTCTCATAAACAAGAAACAATTTGAATATGCTTGGGAGCGAAAACTTGAAATACCTAGATTACGTCAAAGAAAATAAAGAGACAAAAAAAAATGATAAAATTAAGATATGTACGTATTGGTGATTTATAACCTTCAACATTTACTCCGAATATCACAATGATCGTATTTCCAAGTCCCTTCCCACTTCCAGTGTAGATTCAACAATAAATATACCAACTGAAGAAAAACATTTCTTGTAATTCTAACTAATCGAACTAAATAACGGAAATCCTTGAAATTCCGCTAAATTCGTAATAACAATAACAAAATTGGTCTTTTCGGAAGCCCAAAGCAAAGCCATGAAAACTTAGGCTCAAAATGGACAATATCATACCATTGTGAGATTCAGGTTTCTAACAATATATTTGGTAAACCATAATTCATGACTAAATATCCTTATAATACTTTGTTCGAGGGTTGTAGAGAAGGAGTCGAGCCTCGATTAAAGGGAGGCTGTTCGAGGGCTCGATATAGTAATACACAAAGAAACTGACCTCTTCAAGGGCAGAAACAGTGGCAGGAGCAAAGTCTAGTTGGCGAGCTCCATGATTAGAGACAATAATTCCATCAACACCAGCTTCCACTGCTCTAGTTGCTGCCACCCATCAAACATTAACACAACTCATAAACCCAGAAGGAGACAAAACAAAGCTCATTTCTTGATCCTAATATCCTTAAGACATAGCTAAAACTTACCATCTTCATGAGTGAGAATCCCCTTTATCAGAATTGGCAAACTAGTAATTGATCTTAACCACATTATATCCTGTAGATGATAAAACTCATAACTAACTAAACTGGTAAAAAAAAAAAAAGACATACAAACAATTTAAGCAGCTCATTGGACATACTTCCCAGCGTATAGATGCATCAAACATCTCGTTGTAATAAGCTTCTAACTTTGAACCTTGGTCCTACATATGATCGTGAGTTGTAAATAAGCCTAGGAGTAATAGAAAGAGGTTCTANGTAGATTCAACAATAAATATACCAACTGAAGAAAAACATTTCTTGTAATTCTAACTAATCGAACTAAATAACGGAAATCCTTGAAATTCCGCTAAATTCGTAATAACAATAACAAAATTGGTCTTTTCGGAAGCCCAAAGCAAAGCCATGAAAACTTAGGCTCAAAATGGACAATATCATACCATTGTGAGATTCAGGTTTCTAACAATATATTTGGTAAACCATAATTCATGACTAAATATCCTTATAATACTTTGTTCGAGGGTTGTAGAGAAGGAGTCGAGCCTCGATTAAAGGGAGGCTGTTCGAGGGCTCGATATAGTAATACACAAAGAAACTGACCTCTTCAAGGGCAGAAACAGTGGCAGGAGCAAAGTCTAGTTGGCGAGCTCCATGATTAGAGACAATAATTCCATCAACACCAGCTTCCACTGCTCTAGTTGCTGCCACCCATCAAACATTAACACAACTCATAAACCCAGAAGGAGACAAAACAAAGCTCATTTCTTGATCCTAATATCCTTAAGACATAGCTAAAACTTACCATCTTCATGAGTGAGAATCCCCTTTATCAGAATTGGCAAACTAGTAATTGATCTTAACCACATTATATCCTGTAGATGATAAAACTCATAACTAACTAAACTGGTAAAAAAAAAAAAAGACATACAAACAATTTAAGCAGCTCATTGGACATACTTCCCAGCGTATAGATGCATCAAACATCTCGTTGTAATAAGCTTCTAACTTTGAACCTTGGTCCTACATATGATCGTGAGTTGTAAATAAGCCTAGGAGTAATAGAAAGAGGTTCTATAAATTGATATGAGTTAACAAATATGGCAGTATCATCCCAGATAACTAAACCGGATTTGATCAAAATATTACTCACAGATTTAACGTCAATAGACATGAGACCTTCAAGATTCTTCACTGGAAAGCCAATCATCCTACAAATTTAACCAAGTGCTTTTCCCGATGAGACAAAAACTAAGGCATTGCTTACAATTGGGATGCAAGATAAAGGAATTAAGAAGATTTTATGGAAAGAAACTGAGATGTGAAACATTGCTACTTGTTCCTTATGTCAGCCTCCCTTCTTCCAAGTCGAGGAGTATCAGCAGTCAGGACAATTGCCTTGTATCCAAATCTCTCAGCTCTCTGTACTAGCAGCGCCGAGATATCGCGCCGTTTGGAAATCTAATGAGAAACTAATTTAGAACTTGCGAAGACCTGGATTAGTGCTATAGGAAAGGATTGAAAAAGGGATGGTAAAAAAAAATGTGCAAAAGAAGTGTAGTTTACATGTAATTGAAAGAAACGGACAGCATTGCAGCTAGAGGCAACTTCCTCCATTGAACAGGTGGAAGAGTAAGACAGAATCTACAAACGAAAGCAACTTAATTCAGTTACCAAATTGCAGAAGTAAAATAATTCATCGCTTGTAGTCACATTAGTACCATTATAGTGTTTGCAGCAGCAGCTGCCCTGGCCGTGGCTAGTTCTCCTGAAAGATCACAGATATCATCAAGAAAAAAGTGGCATGAAAATCAGTTCTCAAGTAAGCAAGATACCAAAAGGAGTAACCTTCAGGGATAGCAAACTTATGTGCAGCAGTGGGAGCAACCAGGATAGGTGCAGAGATGGGATAGCCCAATATGGTTGTTGACATATCAATTTGGCTCACATCCACCAGAACTCGAGGCCGAATCCTATAAACCATACAGACGGCCATGAATAACATATAGCATGAGTTCTACAAAGAAATCGTTGCTTAGCTTCGAAGTTACGTGATTCTATGGAAAGCTTGTATGTTGTCTCTAAGCGTGTGTTCGTCCTCAGCTCCCCCAGCGTAGTAATCATAGTACATTTTTGGAAGTGCATTCCTGGCTAATTCTTTGAAGTCATTCACGTTCACTGGTTCAGAAGACATTTTACCCTGACAAAAAAGAGACCAGACTATCCTTAAGTGACAGATACTAAATTTTGTTTAGGAAAAGACTAACAGGTACTACACAAAGATCTGGAAGCACAGTGGATTGAATTAAGAGGATTTTCTCAACTTTCTTTATAGTAAGAAACTTATGGTAGCAAGAAGTTAGGATGATGCATTCAAATAAATGAGACAAAAGTGAGTTCTCCACAACAAAACACCTAGTAAACAAGGAACAAAAGGCATAGTTAGGATGGTTGTTTAAAGAATTGATCTGTAATCCTAGAGGACTAAAGATATGATGTCCCACATGGTCGGGGAGGAGAACAAAACACAATTTATAAGGGTGTGACAACCTTCTCCTAGCAGACTTGTTTTAAAGCCTTGAGGGGAAGCCCAAAGAGGACAAAATTTGCTAGCAGTGGATCTGGGTCGTTACAAATAGTATCAGAGCAGACACCAGACGATGTGCCAGCTTTCTCGCTGTTCCCCGAAGGGGAGTAGACACGAGGCAGTATGCCAGTAAGGACGCTGGGCCCCGAAGGGGGGTGGATTGTGATGTCCCACATTGGTTGGGGAGGAGAACAAAACATCATTTATAAGGGTGTAGAAACCTTCCCCTATCAAACGCGTTTTAAAGCCTTGAGGGAAAGCCCAAAGAGGACAATATCTGCTAGTGGTGGATCTGGGTCGTTACAGAAGATGGATGAATATATATAGCCAAAATTCTGACAAATAATAATTTATAATCAGTTTAGAGGGTGACTTTCTTGACAAGCCACGAGGAATACAAGTAATGGTAACGAAACTGAGTTTACAAAGCAGTGGATGAGCAGAAAAACATGATCATTGTCGCAAACAGTTGAAAGGAGGCTGAAATCAGTTCATACCTGGATGCTGTACGTTTTGAGCCAAGCTCGAAGGTGCAGCCTTTCAGTGAAGAAGAGATTAATATAAACAATGTAGACATCTACTGTGATTGATATTAAATTCATAATTATTACAGAATGTAGAGGCCAGCTATGCCTCATTAAGCAGACCATTGCAAGTATGTGCCAAATAAACTCTTACCTTGCTTCTTCAACCACATACTATTCTATATTACACTAATAACTTCAGATTTCAACAAATAAATGAGGCTAAATTGCAATTAAAATTGAATAAATAGTTATTAAATAATAAAATTGAATAAATGAGGTTAAATACCAAATGGAAAGCTTGTTAGGATCGCTCAACAACGCACACACTTGATCAAGATGAACACAAAGAACCGGAGAGAGAAAATTCAAGGAGGAATATTGGCTAAAGCTTTTATTGATGACTTCAGGTATGTACAACAAGATAGAATACAGAGAATAAAGAGAAGTACGTTTTTTAGAGCACTGCCTAATGGGGTATATATATAGATTCAATTTACTAAATATAGCTTTCAAAGATTTAAACCTACTAGATATAATCTAACAAATATATCTCTATCAAATCTTTACCAAATATCTACCATATATATCTCTATCAGATCTTTACGAAATATCTTTCAAATATATCTCCCCCAGATCTAGGCATCAAGCTCCATATCCCATCAATCTCCCACTTGGAGACTGATCCAGTCAACCCCAACAATCNAAGATGGATGAATATATATAGCCAAAATTCTGACAAATAATAATTTATAATCAGTTTAGAGGGTGACTTTCTTGACAAGCCACGAGGAATACAAGTAATGGTAACGAAACTGAGTTTACAAAGCAGTGGATGAGCAGAAAAACATGATCATTGTCGCAAACAGTTGAAAGGAGGCTGAAATCAGTTCATACCTGGATGCTGTACGTTTTGAGCCAAGCTCGAAGGTGCAGCCTTTCAGTGAAGAAGAGATTAATATAAACAATGTAGACATCTACTGTGATTGATATTAAATTCATAATTATTACAGAATGTAGAGGCCAGCTATGCCTCATTAAGCAGACCATTGCAAGTATGTGCCAAATAAACTCTTACCTTGCTTCTTCAACCACATACTATTCTATATTACACTAATAACTTCAGATTTCAACAAATAAATGAGGCTAAATTGCAATTAAAATTGAATAAATAGTTATTAAATAATAAAATTGAATAAATGAGGTTAAATACCAAATGGAAAGCTTGTTAGGATCGCTCAACAACGCACACACTTGATCAAGATGAACACAAAGAACCGGAGAGAGAAAATTCAAGGAGGAATATTGGCTAAAGCTTTTATTGATGACTTCAGGTATGTACAACAAGATAGAATACAGAGAATAAAGAGAAGTACGTTTTTTAGAGCACTGCCTAATGGGGTATATATATAGATTCAATTTACTAAATATAGCTTTCAAAGATTTAAACCTACTAGATATAATCTAACAAATATATCTCTATCAAATCTTTACCAAATATCTACCATATATATCTCTATCAGATCTTTACGAAATATCTTTCAAATATATCTCCCCCAGATCTAGGCATCAAGCTCCATATCCCATCAATCTCCCACTTGGAGACTGATCCAGTCAACCCCAACAATCTCCCAATTGGAGACTGATCCAGTCAACCAAGAATTTCATTCTCAATCTGTACCATACCACTTGAGGCTTTGCACAACCTCAATGTTCCAACATCAACACAAAATGTTTGTTGGATTCCTTGTACCCTCTATCTACTCCAAACACATCACCATCTTCCACTAACCTTCGAGTGAAATGGTATCGCCTTTTGTGTTTTGTCTTTGAATGATAGACCGGGTTCCTCGCCAACTACATGACACTCTAACTATCTACCTGAAGAATCTTCTCACGCTGCTTCTTACCTAATTCTTCTAGATAATCTGTCATCCATATCATCTCCTTTCCAGCTTTAGCTATTGCCACGTACTCAGCCTCAACAGATGAAAGAGCAACGCATTTCTGAAGCCTAGACATCCCATCATCCATGGCTTGCTCCCACTTTGTTGTATCCTCCAACTATAGGGCCTCGTCAAGGGGTTTTCGTTCCCCTTCATCAATCACCAACCGATAGTGTAAAGAACGTACATACCTATCTGGTACTCTGATAGTTCTGGATGATCTTTTCAACACTTGCTCAGGTGTCACTTGCTCCGCTTCTGGTTCCTCAGCAATAGTCTCAAGAGTTTCTTGAGTATCCACTACAACATCACTAGGTGAATCTTTCAGCAACTCAACCTCAACTCCCACTTGTTTCACCTCTAGTTACTCAGCAACAATCTCAAGAGTTTCTTGAGTATCTGCTACATCACTAGTTGAATCTTTCAGCAACTCAACCTCAACTCCCACTTGCTTTGTTGTCCCGGAACCTTTCTTCAATTCTTTGGCAGTCTTTGTGAAGCTAACTCGTTTTTATTTGCTCATAACATAGTTCACACAAGGACTCATATCAACAGATTTCAGACTTTCCAAAATTCTTTCCACAGCCAGCATCTTCATTCTTTTAATGCTCATATGTCCAAGTCTATTGTGTCATAGACTTGAATTGGAAGCACTCTCAGCAACAGCAGTCATGTTCATACACCTTGCAGTGGTGTACAAGGTTCCAGATTTTGTGCCACGTGCTACCACCATAGCACTCTTCACAATCTTCCAAGAACTCTTCCCAAACTTTGTTGCATAACCTGTGCTATCCAACTGACCAATAGAGGTCAGGTTCTTCTTGAGACCAGGAATATATCTGACATCCTATAATTCCACTGATTTTCTGCCGGAGTTTTTATGCAGACATCCCCTTTTCTTTTGATCTTCAAATCTTTGTTGTCGGCAAGATACACCTCCTCAAAATTTCCAGACTTGAAATTTCTAAACAACTCTTTATTTGGAGACGAATAAAAAGATGCAACTGAATCCAAAATCTAGGATTCAATTGGACTGTCCACGCTAAGGATTAAAGCATCCCCAATGTCTTCTGCTGAATGTAACAAATCATCGTCATCCTCTGATTTGTGATTTTGTTTCCTCTTTGTATAATATGCCCGAACGTGACCTTTTTTTCCACAACTCCAACACTTTACATTTGGTTTGTTTGGAGATTTTCCTCGGTTCCTTGATTTGGATCGCCCATTGGTTGGGCCCTTTGATTTACTTCTTCCCCTTCGATCAACACTGAGAGAATTGTCGGATGAATCTCCGATTTCTCGTTTGCGAATACTTTCGCTAAGAACTACATCTTGANTGGATCGCCCATTGGTTGGGCCCTTTGATTTACTTCTTCCCCTTCGATCAACACTGAGAGAATTGTCGGATGAATCTCCGATTTCTCGTTTGCGAATACTTTCGCTAAGAACTACATCTTGAATTTCATCGAACTTCAGTTTATCAGATCCTCGTGAACTGCTGATTGCGGCAACAACAGTATTCCACGACTCAGGTAAAGATGAAATCAAAATCAATGCTTTAATTTCATCCTCGAAATTAATTTCCACTGAACTCAGTTGACTTACAATCATATTGATTCGTTTATATGGCCAGCAACAGATCCTCCTTCAAACATTTGTAGATTGAACAGCCTCCGCATCAAATACACCTTGTTCATAGCCGACGATTTCTCGTACATATTCGACTTCAACAACAGATCTGACGTTGTCTTCTCCTTGATAATATTGAACGTCACGTTTCTGAACAGCGTCAACTGGATCAACCCTAAAGCCTTACGATCCTTGAGCTTCCACTGCTCCGTGGTCATAGTATCCGACTTCACCCCCAACAAGGATTCGTGAAGACCTTTCTGGTATAGACAATCTTCAATCTGCATCTTCCATAAACTAAAATCGGATCCATCGAATTTTTCAATTCCAATCTTTGAAATTTCCATCTTCACAGATCGTAGTGAATCTCGTCTCGCTCTGATACCATTTGTTAAGATCGCTCACAACGCACACTTGATCAAGATGAACCCAAAGAATAGGAGAGAGAAAATTCAAGGAAGAATATTGGCTAAAGGTTTATTAATGACTTAAGGTATGTAAAACAAGATAGAATACAGAGAATGAAGAAAAGTACATTTTGAACATTTTGAGATCACTGCCTGCCTAGTGGGTATATATATAGTTTCAATTTACAAAATATAGCTTTCAAAGATTTAGAGATATAATCTACTAAATATATCTCTATCAAATTTTTATCAAATATCTACCATATATCTCTGTAAGATATTTACAAAATATCTTCAAAATATATCTCTACCAGATCCAGGCATCAGGCTCCATATCCCAACAAAGCTTACAACATAGGAGAAACCTTGACTTAGCAAGCATGCGTCCAAGAATTAATCAGAAAACCTAATTCACAGAGGGGAAGAAAGAGATGAGGCCAGATGTGTAGAGACCTTTTTCTGTTTTNTTTTTTTTTGTAATGTAGGGAAAGATGAAGAAACAGAAAAGAAAAAAAAGCGAGAAAGAAAATGGGGAATGCAAGAGCAAATAGGAGAGTACACAAACCTTTTATTTTACATTGTTGTTCTTTTTTTTTCTTTTTTCTTTCTTTTTTTTTTAGAGTTCCCAGCTTCCTCTTATTTGTAAGACTAACTCAGCTATGCTTAAATTATATACATAAATGGTATACAGAGGCACTAAAGCATTGAAGGCAGCTTATCGTACGGTGTCCTAACATGGCTTCTAGTAATGTCCTTGATGCATGGGCACCCAGAAAGTGCCATACTAATCTCTAACTCATTCTTCAGCATCTCCAGCACTGTTCTTACTCCTCCTTCTCCCTTTGCTGCCAGTCCAAATAAAACCGGTCTCCCTATCTGAATCAAATCACAACCATTTCTAACATGAGAGGGGAGAGCCATGCCCATAATCAAAGACAAGAAACAAGAAACAGAATTCAATTATAAGTTGAAACCAAGAACCCCAGGATTTTATCCAACATCATTTAGCACAGATCTAACATTGGAGACCTTTTATGTGTGAAAACAAGTGTAATCCCGTTGTAACTTGGAACGAAACTATAGAGTATCTAATAGGTCACTGAAGTTATAATTCTATGTCTAATAGGTTCTTAACTTTAAAAAAATGTCAAATAGGTCCCAACTTTCAATTCAGTATTCAACATGTCCCAAATATATTCAAATTAATAAAGATTAACTTATCTAATAAATATAAAAATTGAATCTTATGTTCGAATGAGCCTTAAATTTTTAAGTTCGTGTTTAATAGTACGTTCGTGAATTTACAAAAATGTTGAATACATCAAGAACTTTATCATACATATAGTTGAAAAATTCGGAGGCCTAATAGACTTAACTAAAAGTTTAAGAACCTATTAGATATAAAAGTTCATGGATTAATCAGATACAAATCTTAAAGTTTAGGGATTTAACTAAAAATATGTAATGTTTTAGTGGGTGGTATAGAACTTACAAGGACTGCCTGGGCCCCGAGGGCTAATGCCTTAAACACATCTGTACCCCGCCTCACACCTCCATCTAAGAGAACAGGAATTTTGCCCTTGACAGCATGAACAACCTGCATCAAACTTCCTGTGTTAAAAAACCGAACTGATGGAAGATTATTACAGTTACAAGTAAAGCAACTGTATAGATGAAGTTGATAAGCTTGACTCTCAGTCTAATCTAGTTCAAGTCATGTGAAATTAATTTATGCAGGAATTGAAGTAATTTTATCTCCTTGTTTTCACAGCTGTTGCTAATATAGTAGTACACAATGAAACTTACCTCTTCAAGGACAGAAATAGTGGCAGGAGCAAAGTCCAGTTGGCGGGCTCCATGGTTGGAGACAATAATTCCATCAACACCAGCTTCCACAGCTTTAGTTGCTGCCATTCATCAAACATGTTCGAGAACTAAATGACTGATCAATTGACATTAACACAACTCATAAACCCAGACGGAGATAAAAGAAGGCTCATTTCTTGATTCTAATATCGTTAACACATAACTGAACCTTACCATCTTCATGAGTGAGAATCCCCTTTATCAGAATTGGCAGACTAGTGGTTGATCTTAACCACATTATATCCTGTGGATGGTAAAATATTATACCTAAACTGGAAAGAAAATAGACATAAAAAGAATCTGAGCAGCTTATTGGACATACTTCCCAGCGCAGAGATGCATCCAACGTCATGTTGGCATAAGTTTCGAACTTTGAACCTTCATCCTACATAAGATCGTGAGTCGCAAGTAAGCCTATGCAATAGAAATGAGGTTTTTAATTTGATATGAATTAAGATACATGGAAGTGTGCTTGAGGGAAAGTAAAAGGAAACTTGGATGTATGCACATCCCAGATTACTGATCAAGCAAGATTCAAAAATTCCTCCATTGTATTAGTAAGTGGTAATTCCAATATTCTAAACCGGATTTTATCAAAATAATACTCACAGCGTTAACGTCAAAAGACATGAGGCCATCAAGATTCTTCATTGGTGGTCTAATCATCCTACAAATTTAACCAAGTGTTTTTCCAGATGAGACAAAAACCAAGGCATAGCTTACAATTGGGATGCAAGATAAAGGTACTAATAAGTTTCTATGGAAAGAAACTGAAACGAAATATTGCTACTTGTTCTTTATGTCAGCCTCCCTTCTACCAAGTCGAGGAGCATCAGCAGTCAGGACAATTGCCTTGTATCCAAATCTCTCAGCTCTTTGTGCTAGAAGAGCCGAGATATCGCGCCTTTTGTAAATCTGATGATTACAGAATAAAAACTAAAATTAAGACTTGCGAACAACTGGATTGCTGCAATAGGAAAGAATTGAAAAAGGGATAGCAAAATGTGCAAAAGAAGCGTCATTTACATATAATTGAAAGAAACGGACAGCATTGCAGCTAGAGGCAACTTCCTCTATTGAACAGGTCGAAGAGTAAGACAGAATCTACAAACAAAAGCAACTTAACTCAATTAGCAAATTCAGCAAGTAAAATAACTTATAGCTTGTAGTCACATTAGTACCATTATAGTTTTTGCAGCAGCAGCTGCCCTGGCCGTGGCTTGTTCTCCTGAAAAATCAAAGATATCATCAAGAAAAAGTAGAATGAAAATCAATTCTGAACTAAGCAATATACCAAAAGGTTTACCCTCATGGAATGCCAACTTATGTGCAGCAGTGGGGGCAACCAGGATAGGTGCGGAGATGCGATGGCCCAATATGGTTGTTGACATATCAATTTGGCTCACGTCCACGAGAACTCGAGGTCGAATCCTGAAAACCATAGAAACCATGACTAACATATAGCGTGACGTTTTCAAAGAAATCGTTAGTTAGCTTCAAAATTACATGATTCTACAGAAAGCTTGTATGTTCTCTCTAAGTGTGTGTTCGTCCTCAGCCCCTCCTGCGTAGAAATCATAGTACATTTTTGGAAGTTTCAACCTAGCCATTTCTTTGAAGTCATTCACATTCACTGGTTCAGAAGACATTTTACCCTGACAAAAAAGAGACCAGAACATCCTTAAGAGATTGATACTTATATGTGTTAAGAAAAGAGTAACAGGTGCCACCCAAAGATCTAGTAGCCACTAAAGGTCTTGAAGCACAGTGGATTGAATTAAGAGGATTTTCTCAACTCTCTAAAAGTTTATAATAAGAGACTTATGGTACCATGGATTTAGGATGATGCATTCAAATAAATGAGACAAGAGCGAGTTCTCCACAACACCCAGTAAACAAGCAAGAGCAAAGTAAACCAGAACAAAAGGCATAGCTACAATGGTTGTTTTAAGATTTGGTCTGTAATCCTCTAGGAAGGACTGAAGATGGATCAATATGTTGTTCAAACAGTTGAAGAATATGGGAAGGTCTTGCCCAAAAGTTCGACCATTGAATTGTGTTCTTTAATCATCTTTTGAAACAAAAACTTGAAAAAATGGAAGGAGTATCTTACATGATATGCAACTTTATTTTCTCTACTACGATCTTATTCTACTTATTGAGGAGGGGGAGATACGAAGCTTCCCCGTTTCCCCACTGAAACATACAGTACCAACATACTGGTTAACCAAAATTCATATGTCGAACATGACACACTAGCATTTACAAAGGCATCACAACCAGGGAAAAGCAAGATGTCCCACGAACCTTTTTTCTCAGTAATCTTAACGAAAACTTACATTAAGAAAGCAGTAGATCAGCAAAAAGTAAAGCTTACAGATGGAATCTAAGGAATAACACTTCGTCACTTTCATGGAAAACAGAAAAATATGATGATCGCCGCAAACAATTTAAAAGACTGGAATCAGATTTTACCTTGATGTTGTAATTTTGACCTAAGCTCGAAGGTGCAGCCTTCCGTGGAGAATGGGTCGAGAAGTTGAAGTAGTTGAGGACAGAAATTTTGCTAATGAATACGTGCACCATAGAAAATATCTATCAAACAGACCAGTGTTGACAACTTTGACATTGATGATCCCAATGTGGAGGCCAGCTATTCCTCATTATCAAACAGACCAGTGTGCTATTCCTCATTATCAAATAGAGAAGTGGCAGGATTAAGGCCTGTTGTCATTTATCAATCGCACCACAAATCAGCTCTGTTGCTTTCCAGAGATGTGGCAAGATTAATTCTTCCATAACCAATTCATAACAAGGGATGGGTTGGGTTAGTTTGGATTGTATTTCAGGTAGGGTTGGGTTCATTTTTTTAAACCCGAATTGAATCGGTTCAATTTTGGGTTCATGGGCAAAACCTTTGAGTTGACCCAAGCCAAACAAAAATATATAAAATATATTAAGAATTTTTTTTAGTAATGAGTTTGCCAGAGAGGTTTCTACAGGAACCCTGGGTTTGACGCTAGACACATTTTATACCATTTTTATAATTTTCGTTTGTTGGTTTTTTTATTGATTTTTTTTTTCTTTTGTCAATAATTATACCTGATTTGTGTTTGTATGTGAATTTTTAATATATTTTATCTAAGATTGTATTCGAATAATTATAATTTTCAAGAAATATCGGTATTTAGTTATTTATAGTAAATTTTTAATATATTTTATATCCGAATAATTATAAATTGTGAATAAATAAAACTTCAAAAAAAAATTTGGTAACCCAACCCGAAAATAGAGATTTTTTTTTTTCAATAATTATAAATTGATTTATGTTTGTATGTGAATTTTAATATATTTTATCTAAGATTGTATCCGAATAATTATAAATTGTGGATAAATAAAACGGGGTTGTGAAAACACGCCCTTCAATTATATAACTGAACGAAATATTTCGGGTTGGGTTGTGAAAACACGCCCTTCAATTATATAACTGAATGAAACATTTAGGGTTGGGTTGTGAAAACACGCCCTTCAATTATATAACTGAATGCTGTCAAGTAAATATAAAATTCAGATGTTAGACAAACACGACTCCCCACAATGGTATGATATTGTCCCCTTTGAGCATAAGCTCTCATGGCTTTGTTTTGGGTTTCCTCCAAAGGCCTCATACCAATAGAGAGAGTATTCCTTGATTATAAACTCATGATCATTCTCTAAATTAGCCGTTGTGGAACTTTCATCATCCAACACTAGACACTTCTAAGACAATAGTATGAACACCGTCAATGAATATGGGAAGAAATGGAACCAACTATAATAGTTCAAGAATGTTTCAGTTCCAACCGTACATTATGGTTTGGTGTCAAGTCCAAAATCGGCTTTAGACTATGATCTTGGTATTGCCTAAATGGTGGCCTAATGAATGCATGACAAGAATATAACTTATGTGATTTCATTGCGCATGGAATGCAAACTTGCGTGATGCGAGGATACTGAAAGACATAAGAGCCGGTTTCAATAGACATCCTCGAAGGCTCACTCTGTCCTCTTGATAGTTTCTTAAACAACGCTTTGCTTGCTGCTTAGCATCTCTCAAATCACGACCATCATCTAGTCCATCAGCATGAGGAAGACCGTCAGAACACGGGCAATCATTATCAGCTTCACCATCTTTGATTTAACACCTACCTAACTTTGATATTATTTGAAACACCATTCAACAAGTTAGTCAAATTGTCTCATAAACAAGAAACAATTTGAATATGCTCGGGAGCGAAAACTTGAAATACCTAGATTACGTCAAAGAAAATAAAGAGACAAAAAAAAAATATGATAAAATTAAGATATGTACGTATTGGTGATTTAAAACCTTCAACATTTGTTCCGAATATCACAATGATCGTATTTCCAAGTCCCTTCCCACTTCCAGTGCAGATTCAACAATAAACATACCGACCGAAGAAACACATTTTCTGTAATTCTAACAAATCGAACTAAATAACGGAAATCCTTGAAATTCCGCCAAATTCGCTCGGTTTAAGAGTGACATCCATCTGATTATTAGCGTAAACTACAATTATAATGAAGACGCGTGTTCTTCATAAAGTACGATACAAAATCAATCCCGAATCATGATAAGCGGAAACACTAAAGAAAAATCAGAGGGAAAGCCAGTAAAGTAAAGCAAATTTTTCATTTGGTTTAGGGAAATTAACGGACTGTAAAAACAATTGGGATATATTTGCGGTCATAGCCTCCTAGATTTATCCGACGTGGATAAACGTGGTAATTTTTGTTCTTGTTTTAATTTCTGTAAATTTTGTAAATTCGTTTACTAATTTTAATTTTAAAAAATGTCTTAAAAATAAATAAGCTTATTCATTTAATGTCATTTTCTAAAAAATTTATAAAATTTATACTTATTGAACTCATAAATAAATTTATTAAAAGGAAAAGATTAAGATCGAGAAATTATAACAAAATTCGAGTAAAATTGATTTTTTTAAAAAATAATAATAATAACTTATATCTCTTAAATTATATTAATTTTCATTTTAATTTTTAATTCCATCAAATTTTATCTAATTACAAAATAAAATAATTTAATAATTAAAAAAATTGGCCTTTTGAAATATAATTCTAATTATGTGTACGATCCTTTGTTATTTAATCAATCAATAATGGACATTAAAATAGTCTATCAATAATTGACATAAAAATAATAACACTAGAAGTCCATAATTGATTGATAAAATGGTCCATTATTAATAATTTATTTATTTATGATCCTAAATATTAAAAAAAAAATTATTAAATTGTTTGTGTACATGACAACAAATATTCCCGTCATTATCATATATTTTAATTTTATTTAAACTTATCTTAATTTTTGTAGCGCTTAAATTATTTAATTGCATCGATTATTTAATTTGATATTTATGGAAAAGATGAGATAGTAGACAGTCCGGTGTCCTTTAAAAGAGAAATTAATAGTTTACTTAGTATTTAATTAAGCTGTTAATTTAGGATTAATGGGTGTTTTAGAATTAATTAGTTTTTTCTATTTATAAATTTAATTTTTTAATAAATAAAAACTAAATAATTATCAAAAACAGACACAGTAATTATATAGGATTTACACATACAAAATCTAATATTATGAAAGAGATTTGTACAAAAAAAAAAAAAAAAAAAAAAAAAAAAAAAAAAAAAAAAAAAAAAAAAAAAAAAAAAAAAAAAAAANNNAAAAAAAAAAAAAAAAAAAAAAAAAAAAAAAACAGTGAAATTAGAAACGTTCATTTTGTTCTTCCTCACCTCCGTTCCGTTGTTCTCCTCTATCGGTCAACGATCTAATGCAGTTATTACAATCCTGAAATAATAATCATAAATTATGTCAGTATGTGAACTAACAATTCGTTAATTTAAGAAATGGTCATGGGTTTATAATTAAATAATACTATCTCCATTAGTACAAGTTCTTTTGAGGAAGCCCAAAACAAAGTCGGGAGAACTTATGCTGACAATATCATACCATTGTAGAGAGTGTGTTCATTTAACATGGTATCAGAGTCATGCCCCTAAACTTAGCCATGTTAATAGAATCCTCAAATATCGAACAAAAGCATAGTAAAAAAATGACTAAGACTCCAAAAGAGGAATTGTATCGGCTAATTTAGAGAATGATCATCGGTTTGTAATCAAATAATACTATTTTTATTGGTACAAGGCATTTTGAGAAAACCCAAAGCACGGCCACGAGAGCTTATGAATTTTTTTAAAATAAGTCGGTTAAGGAGGGATTTTCACACATTTATAATCGGAGGGAGACAAACTAACCAATCATAAACAGATGGGCTGGTTTGTTCAGGTCCTTCGAGAGGGCGGCGGCGGGGAGGGTAATCAATGGTTCTTCTTCTGGTGAGTCTCTTCACGTGGTCCCCTCTCGGTGTCTCCGGAGCTGCATCAACACCGTACGATCCAGTCAAAGTCAAGAGATACGACTGGATTCCAACACAAAAGTTTACTACTTACGAGTTGACGGTGGAGTCCGCGGAGTTGAAGGGGCGATCGGGGATTCAGGGAAGGAGGCCTGGGAGAGCGTGGGGCTGGGGATTTCGATTCTTGGAGGAAGATTAGAGACGGCGTCGTTTGATAACATGGGCGGAGATCTAGAGGCGGAGAAGGAATTGTACTTACGGAGACGGCTGAGGCCGGAATCCGGCGCCGGACCGGCCAGGGTGTCGTCCCATAATTTTTGGAGGAAACTCATAGTGGAATTAATTAGGAGTAGAAGACGGTGGTGGTGGTGGTGGGTTGTGCTAAATAATGAACATCATGGACTAAAAAGTCTTTGACATTAAATGATTGATTTGATTGAGTGGCGTTGCTTCCTTCCGGCTTCTACCTGGCTTTGCAGCTCCGCAATCAACTACTTCGCTAATATGTTCTATTTTATAAATAATCACCTTATTTGGATTGGTCTACAAACAAGGTTGAAATCTACCGGAGGCTCTGGGGAAGTCGAAATAGGAGAGCACTCATCTTGGGGTGGGCTTACTACTTAGATGCTTTCAGCAGTCATCCGCTCTACACTTGGCTACTCAGCGTTTACCGTGGGCGCGATAACCTCTGGAGCCATTTTTTTTACCGTATAGAGAGTGATATGAACCCAGAGACATCAATCATACAATATGTTTCAATAAAAATGTGAAGAAAATATTGTTGAAATTACAAAAGATATTTCAATTCAGGCTACATTGAAGAAGAATGAAGTTTCATGTTATAAATTTTGGGTGGATTACAATTTAGAGTAAGTTAGAGTTATTGTATTTCATTAATGTATTTTAAGACTCTTTATTTACTTTAGGTTACAATTACATAATGGTTAATTGTGACCATTAAGTATGAATGTTACAACTATTGGAATGTCTTTAATAATTTCATTTTGAGGCTATATAAAGCCATGTATGTTGTATTTGTAAGTAAGACTTGGAAAATATAGTAAAAGAAGCATTTGTGCTCTTCTTTAGCCAATGGCTAAGTTTCTTTGCAATTCTATGTAGTTTAGGTTGCATGTAGAATCATTCAAGCTAGACATGATCGATCTTGCTTGTGGAGTGATTCGAATCTCAAACAATGTTCTTGTCTTGAGATATTCGATCAACAAGGTAATCCGAATCTTACTCTTCTTGTAGTGATTTCCACATATCAGAAAGTGTTTAAGGTCATGATGTTGTGGAATTCCTTAGGTGGAATTGGACTTCGAGGAGCACGATCAAGCTAGTACCAAGAAGATTTAGTGATTCGAGCTTAGACCAACGAACTAAATGGTTTTACTATTGGAATGATCTCAGACTTGATTAGATGACTTTTGTGATATATGAATGACACGTACCATATCTCCTTTATGTGTCAAATTTTTACGATGTTATGACGCGTTATGTAATGATATGATATGTGATGATTATGTTATGTTATGATTTACATCATGATATGAATGTTACATGATACATGTACTTCCAGTATGTTATGATAACATATCAACGTTACTTTTATTACAAAAATAACAGTTTTTTTTTTTTACTACATATTATTTATTTTTTTTAAATTTGAAATTGAGTACAAAATGTTATTTTTCAAAATGAAAATAAAAGAAGGGAAATAAAGAATATATAAAATTTAAAAATAGACGAGAAATTGAGAAGCTTTGAGCCTATAAATTGAGTTGAAGCTGGCGAAGCTGAAGGCTCAGCCGAGCCCAGCCGATCCCAACGCGAAGGGGGCTAAGGAAAGTGGGCAACTAAGCAGTGACATCGACAGTGACAAGGCAAGTAGAAATCCGACCATTTATTTTTTTTATTTTATTTTCCACGTCATTGGATAAGATTTTACACCATTGAAATCTTTTCTTTTCTTTTTTTCCTTCGTAAAAAAATTGGAAAATTATTTAAGAGCTGNTCATCCGCTCCGCACTTGGCTACCCAGCGTTTACCGTGGGCGCGATAACCTTTGGAGCCATTTTTTTTACCGTATAGAGAGTGATATGAACCCAGAGACATCAATCATACAATATGTTTCAATAAAAATGTGAAGAAAATATTGTTGAAATTACAAAAGATATTTCAATTCAGGCTACATTGAAGAAGAATGAAGTTTCATGTTATAAATTTTGGGTGGATTACAATTTAGAGTAAGTTAGAGTTATTGTATTTCATTAATGTATTTTAAGACTCTTTATTTACTTTAGGTTACAATTACATAATGGTTAATTGTGACCATTAAGTATGAATGTTACAACTATTGGAATGTCTTTAATAATTTCATTTTGAGGCTATATAAAGCCATGTATGTTGTATTTGTAAGTAAGACTTGGAAAATATAGTAAAAGAAGCATTTGTGCTCTTCTTTAGCCAATGGCTAAGTTTCTTTGCAATTCTATGTAGTTTAGGTTGCATGTAGAATCATTCAAGCTAGACATGATCGATCTTGCTTGTGGAGTGATTCGAATCTCAAACAATGTTCTTGTCTTGAGATATTCGATCAACAAGGTAATCCGAATCTTACTCTTCTTGTAGTGATTTCCACATATCAGAAAGTGTTTAAGGTCATGATGTTGTGGAATTCCTTAGGTGGAATTGGACTTCGAGGAGCACGATCAAGCTAGTACCAAGAAGATTTAGTGATTCGAGCTTAGACCAACGAACTAAATGGTTTTACTATTGGAATGATCTCAGACTTGATTAGATGACTTTTGTGATATATGAATGACACGTACCATATCTCCTTTATGTGTCAAATTTTTACGATGTTATGACGCGTTATGTAATGATATGATATGTGATGATTATGTTATGTTATGATTTACATCATGATATGAATGTTACATGATACATGTACTTCCAGTATGTTATGATAACATATCAACGTTACTTTTATTACAAAAATAACAGTTTTTTTTTTTTACTACATATTATTTATTTTTTTTAAATTTGAAATTGAGTACAAAATGTTATTTTTCAAAATGAAAATAAAAGAAGGGAAATAAAGAATATATAAAATTTAAAAATAGACGAGAAATTGAGAAGCTTTGAGCCTATAAATTGAGTTGAAGCTGGCGAAGCTGAAGGCTCAGCCGAGCCCAGCCGATCCCAACGCGAAGGGGGCTAAGGAAAGTGGGCAACTAAGCAGTGACATCGACAGTGACAAGGCAAGTAGAAATCCGACCATTTATTTTTTTTATTTTATTTTCCACGTCATTGGATAAGATTTTACACCATTGAAATCTTTTCTTTTCTTTTTTTCCTTCGTAAAAAAATTGGAAAATTATTTAAGAGCTGGGGCCCACACACGTCAGCATCATGGTAGGAATTATCATTTTAACGTTGAATATATGTACACACCTTATCAATAATAATAATAAATCGAAGGTTTTTTTTTTTTGGCTGCTTTAGAGGAAGAATTTAGGAGTGACAACTCATATTATCCGATTTAAATTATATTTCAAAATAATAATTGAGACAACCAATAAAAGTGTGAATAAGATCCGAAAATATTATTATTCAAATAGGATACAAGCTACTAACTAATACCTACCAATAAAAAAAATATAACTATGAGAAAAATAAAATATACTATTAATCAAATCATAAAGTAAAAAAATATTAACCGATTACGCATATCTAATTATTCTATAATTAATATATTCTCAAAATATGAATATCTGACTAATTCAAACTCGCAATAAGTTGTACTAAATTCGGATAATAATTGGGTTGAATTTTTTAAAATTGAAAAAATTTGAGTCAGTTTATGAATTGATATTTTTTTGTTGAGTCGAACAACTCAACTCAGCCCTACACTACTTTTTAAGTTATTATGAAGATAAAGAATGTTTGAAAATTGTAACCGTGGTTAGTGATGCGTGGTAACTTATAAATGTTTGATATTTGAGTGTAATAAAATTTAAATTATTAATATAATATATATAGTGGATAATTATAATTTTTTTAAATAATTAAAAAATAATACAATCGAAACATCAATCCATCCAACTCAACCCGTATATACCCTAAAAATGAGACAAAATTGTTTCAAAATCGTAAAATAAATGTATTTTTAATTTATTTGTAATACCAACAACTAAAATAAAATAAAAAAAGACAAATTGGATTGTGGTGATAGAGCATGTGGGATCCTTAGTCTATCACAAATATATATTTTTTAAAATAAACTATCAAAATTAGTTTTGTTTTTAAATGAAAATAAAATAGTTTACTTGGAAAATATTCACGACGGTGAGTATCTTATCGATGGCTTCATTTACATTGTTGGGTATGAGCGGTTTTGTTGCAGAATTAATAGTCTTCTTGAAATAATTACCCGCCAAAAATATTACAAAAGTACTAATTACTTTGGTAATGGCAATTGGAATCATATTAACTCACATTTATTTATTATCTATGTTACCTCGATGTTTCTCGTGGATACCAGCTTTTTTTTAATGTTCAAAATTCTTATTATTTTTATTCGGGACCACCTTTGTTGCTATCTCTATCCTTATACCAGTCATAGGTATTAGTATTTATCTAGATTTTGTTTTCTCCAGAGTATATTTTAAATTTTCAATCATGAAAGCATTTAATTAATTTATTTTTCTCTCCTACTTCCAACTTCTTCCTTAACTCAACCATTGTCGTGAACATTGAATCCGACAACCTGAACCGACCCAATCCAAAACATAGGGTTTAGGTTGGGTTGGATTAGCATTTCGAGTTGGATTCATTTAATTTTTCTAAATCCAAATAGATTCGAATCGAATTTGAGGTTCATTAGATAAAATTTGAGTTAACCCAAACCACATGTTTCTCTTTCCACTTCTCCTCCTCTTCCTCTTCCTCTCTCCTTCTCTTCTTTTTAAAAAATAATAATATATATAAAAGCTAAATTAGTAAAGGAACTTTACCTTTTATATGGTAATAAAGTTTTAAATTTTTAATAATATTCTTAAATTAAAAAAAAATAAATAAAATATATATATATTTTTGATGAGAGTAGTTAATATTTATATATCGAATACTTTTATCATTTAAAATTATTTAAAATTATTTGAAAAATAGAGTTGAGTTTTAAAAGTGTTAGATCCTTTTAAATTAAAAATATATATCAATAAATAAATCATCTTTAAATTTTTTAAAAAAAAATTAAAAAAACACTCTCAACTTTGATATCATGTTTCAATAGTAACATTAAAAAGTTCGAAGATAATTTATAAGGTGATGATGCTCTAATGTATTTGTAAAATATATTAATAGTTGTTGAACAGAGGGGATAAGAAAAGGACCCCCACAATAGAAACAAGAGTGTTTGTTTGTTTGGGTACTAAATCAGCACACACTCCTCAATCACACATCTATTTTTTTTAATATATACATATATATATTTATAGGGCTGCCACTCAATTCCGTTTGTGGGTTGACATTTGACTCGACTGTTGGATGAAAGTCCCACATCGACTAATTTAGAGAATTA
This sequence comes from Cucurbita pepo subsp. pepo, assembly GCF_002806865.2. NCBI lineage: Eukaryota > Viridiplantae > Streptophyta > Magnoliopsida > Cucurbitales > Cucurbitaceae > Cucurbita > Cucurbita pepo. The sequence continues at coordinate 8,347,230 of NC_036640.1, forward strand.
TCATGGGTTTATAATCAAATAATACTATTTTCATTGGGATGAGGCATTTTGGGAAAGCTCAAAGCAAAGCAATGAGAGTTTATGCTCAAAGTGGACAATATCATACCATTGTGGAGAGTCGTATTCATCTAACATGGTATCAGAATTATGCTCTAAACTTAGCTCTAACATGCCCTAAACAGAAGTTGAGCCTCGATTAAGGGGAGGTGTTGCTCCATTCGTATGAGACCTTTTGGTGAAGCTCATGCTCAAAATGGACAATATTATACCATTTTGGAGAGTCGTGTTCATCTATCATCGACCATCTTGAAAATTGGTTGGGTTGTGGAATATTTGAATTGGTCCAAAAGATTTTTTCAACCCTACGGTCGGGAGACCTAGCTCCAATAGTTGGTGTTGGGATACAAAACAAAAACTTGGGCCCAATACATCTACAAGGCCCAATATCTACAAGGCCCAATTCATCTACAAGGCCCAACTTGGGCATTGGTCAGTCATGTCCACGAACGTATTCATTGAATTCATCACTCAATATTATTCAAAATTTCATGGAATTTCCAACATTAATAATTCATTTATTAAAATATAAGTATTTCACTCTCAAATAAATAAATTTAATTTAAATTTTTATTATGATACAATGAATATGTCCATTCAATGTAAAGGAAATTTAAAACGTTTATTAGCCCTTAAAAAGAAAAAAGAAAAAAGAAAAAAATAAATGGTGGGGGGTTTGTTTTGTTTCATAAAAAGAAGAGAAATCCAGCTGGCAGGGCCCATGGTTTCTGCACACAGTTTCCAGGCCCACGTCCACGTGTCAGTCTCCGGCTCCTCCCACTCGGCTCTAACGCCCTTTTTATTCTTTTACAAATTTTTCTTGTTTTATTTCTATAAAAACTTTATTCTTATTTTTAAAAATCAAATTAATACTTTTAATCTCCTTCAAAAATGTTACGACCAAAATATAAGTAATTTATGTCAAAATAAATTAATATATTTACTCTTTAAAATAAAATTTAAAATATTTTTTACTTTTATTCTCTAAATATCCGTTACAACAAAAAGGAAAGAATAAAAGGGACGACACGAGTAGTGTGTGACTTAAAAGTTTAAACAAGGTTGTAATTTAGTGGTTGAGTATAAGTTAACGTATTGTTTTGGTTTATTTGTTGTGGCTCTATGATCGAACATGATTTTTCTTCTCCGCTCTTTTTGTATTTAAATGAGGAGGCTACTCGTAAGTGTTAATCTAAATTAAAAAATGAAATGATTTATGCGGCGTAGTTAAATGATTTTCGTAATCATAAGCTAAGATTAAAGGTATTAATGCAATGGTTATTAAAATGTGGTATATGTGATCTTTCTCCATATAATAATGAATATATATATAAATGTTAAAGTTCATGGATATTACCTCGTTGGAGAAAGAGAGAAGCGAATTGAAAATCGGAACGTCATAATAATAAGCATAAGCAGGCGAAGTAGCTGAGCTTCTAGCTATTCATTTTGATTCATGAAAGAATTGGCAAACCGGACAAAAAGATTTGAGTATGATTTCTAGAGTTAGTGGTTCTGTTGTGTGTGCGTAGGGTTGTCCCCCTTTCCTATGTCGGGGCGCTAAGGGGCTTTTGTTTTTTTAACTGACGTTAGTGTTTTGCTGACACCTTGAATCAAGTTTTTGTTGCAACATACTATGTTTCCTCCTCCATTACTAGTAGGTTGATGGGTTGCACATAGGGTGTCGCAATTATACTATGAAGAGAGCAGGTTGTCACCCTTGTGTCAAGACAAAGCAAAGCAGTGACCCTTAAGAGGTGCTCATTCGGTCGCGCGAGGCCAAATATAGAAGAATATCATGATGCGACTGAGGAGAATGGTGCATCATCGAACACACCATATAACATGTGCATTGAAGAGGAAACGAGACATAAGCAAGATAGGGACAACGGATAGACATGAGTGTCACATATAAGCTTGTTGAAGGGCCAAGTAGGGCTCCGAGCTTTAATCTCGAAAGTCGAGAATCCAAAGGGAATTTGGAAATACGATTCTGGAGTTAAGCCCGTCCGTATAAAATATGAAGGCTCGCAAAATTTGGTGTCAATCAGACACCAGAAGGACGCTCTACGAAACCATATGTTCGTTCACCAAAAACATGTTTACACCGGCCAGTTTGAAAATGCCTTAAAAATGAACCTTAGGGGGAGGCATGTTGTCAACTCTCCATCACCCTTGGGCCATGTTGCCTAAGTGAGTTACCTTGTGGCACATATGTGTGTCACGAGGGCAAGTGTTCCGAGACGAGTGTCTTAGTCGATTTTCTTTGAAATAAGTTTTTCAAGGATAATAACGGGTGACATGGGTGTGTCAATATTCGCCGCTACCCATGTGATAGAGGTTGGATTTTGCACCCGCTATCCGATTCTTTTTCTTGGTAAATAAGCTTTAAACAAATAGAACTTACATGAGAGTAAAATAGATACGATATCCGTAAATGATGTGACATGAGCATGGGAGGGCCAATCCTCGATAGAACATGGATGGATGGATGTTTGGAATGCCCCAATGTTATGAACAACATGTGGACCCACCTCAATGGTATGACCGAGTGAGTTGTGACGACTGACGACACCCCTTGACTTGGGATGACGTCAAAACATATGAATCATGTTAATTGGGAGTCAAGATGAGACAATAGGATGCGACATCGCATTGAGAAACCTTAGCCCTAAGTAGAGGCAAGGTCAAGCCGAATGACTTGGCCTTGTGTAGAGGCAAGTTGGTTGTGTCACAAACGATTGAACATTCACGCATAGACAACATGTATGGTCGAATAATCTTGGATTCTACACAAGTGAGGTACGGTTGACGAAGACAAACCTTACCTAAGGTTTGACGAAGCCACAAAATGAGGCAAAAAATGAATACGGAGCTTGGGTTTCCCACATGGCTAGTCGTGACCATGTCAAGATCACGACACTGCATAGATGAAAAAGTACGACCGTGCACTCGAAACACATATTTTGGTCTTTGTGTTTATAACTCAAAATAGATGACCAAACCTAATTTTAATAATTTCTATTTATAATTAATAGTAAAAAGTATTTTTAATTTTTTAAAAAAAGTTTATTCACATTATTCAAAATTTAAAATTTAAAATTAAAAATTTATTAGAAAAAATTTAATGTTAAAAAACCTGAAACATAAATCTCAAATTTTAAACCGACAAACTAATTCTGGATCATTCATGTTTAGAGATGTCTATAGAGCAAAATAAGAACATGGAAGCCTTTCTGTTTCTATCCCGCTTCAATCCTTGTAAGAACTCAAACCCATCGCTAGCAGATATTATCCATTTTTTACTTTTCCTTTTCGACTTCTCTTCAAAGTTTTTAAAACATGTCTGCTAGAGAAAAGTCTTCGCATCTTTCTAAAAAAATGTTTCATTCCCCCCTCCAACCGACATGAGATCTCACAATCCACCCCCTTCAAGACTAACGTCCTCGTTGACACATGTTCCTCTCTCCAATTGATGTGAGATCTCACAATCCACCTCTTCGAGCCCCAACATCTTCAATTTCGTTTAATTAAGATAAAAAAAAAAAAAAAAACAAACAAACAAAATACATCTCTACATGTTAAATTAACATCTCGCAAAGCAACTGTTGTATATTTTTGGCGTTTGGCATATTAATTAAAATAAACATACCAACCATAGCCTAAAATATAAAAAAAGTCAGCACAAATACAAAGAATAAGAATGTTGAAAACTTACATGATTTCTTTGCATGATATAATAATAATAATATTGAGGTAGGTTTGTGTAACTACCCAATCATTATGTGCAATATAAAATGTGACCCCTAACTCTGAATTATATTTTTTAAAAAAATTATTGTAAATTAAAGGGCCAACTTTATAATTCCACCCCAATTTTTGTCCTCTCTAAATTATACAATTTTGCATGCCTTCTTTATTATTTCTTTCCATATATTCAATTAATTACTTTCTCTTTTTTTTATTTTTTTTCCTAACAAATAAATATTGAATTTTCTTTATACTTTTTATAAAATAAAAAAATAAAGAAAATAAGAAATTGGTTTGGCTTCATATAAATAATTAATGATTAAAGTCTTGGTCAAAGTTATGATAGAAATGTATCATACGCCTAAGTTTTTTTTTTTTTTTTTTTTTTTTTTTTTTTTTTTTTTTTTTTTTTTTTTTTNGGATTCTTCCACTATGATGGGCCCTGCCTCAATTATTAAAAACAAAATTATCTTTATAAATATTATTATTATTATTTTTACAATGTTATAGAAAGTTAAAGTTAAAAAAGTCAATGAAATCGTGTGGTAAATATTCCTTAAAAGATAGAAAACATCATAGAATTTGATAAATTAATGAAAATAAATCCAATAAAACAGTAATAACCCCCCCCCCCCCAAAAAAAAATCCGAATTAAGTAAAAAAGAAATCGCTTTGATTTACGAGTTAACATTTTCTTTAATCGGTCGACAGAGACGTCAACCAATTGAGTAAGAGAAGATGTGACAGTCATACTTGTCCTGTATTACTTATGGCTGCATAACAAATGTCCCAGTCTTGTTTATTTAGAACATGTTAATGATCCATGTCCTTTCCAAACCCCTTCTACTAGAGTTTTATAATCAAAATTTGTGACGGATAAGTATGATTTTTTAAAATAATTAAAAAAAATTAATCCTTTAACAAAATAAAAAATTTGATTATGAACTCTATTGGAACGGTTTGGTTATGTTAGACGAACACGACTCTCCACAATGGCATGATTCTCTCCCCTTTAAGTTCTCATGACTTTGGTTTGGACTTCCCACACTCCACAATGGTATGATTCTGTTAACTCTGAGCATAAGCTTTCGTGGTTTTTGTTTGGACTTCCCAAAATGGCTGATACGAACGTAGAGACTATTTTTTTTATTATAAATACATGATCATTCCTAAATTAATCCAGGTACGACTTTCATCTAACAGGTTGTTAGGTTGTTCGAGTTTAAGAGAGAAATTGAGACACAAATTTATAGAGAATATAATTGAGTATAGATTAATAAATAAAACATTGACAAAATGTAGAGACAAAATGTTGGAAGAAACAAAAACACAGAATACACAGTGTTTGGATGACGAGAAAATTTTAGAATTGAACTGACAAACTTTCCGGGAAAATAATACAACAAATGAAACAGAGATGGGAAGAAGGTAGCAAAACCCAGGTTCAGAAAACCCCCTGTTTTCTTCAAGACGCAGGGCAAAATTAATCAAATGGGTTAATTTAGTTTACACATATATTTTTCTATTTCGGAACAACAACAGCAACAGCAACAGCAGCAACCACAAATAAATAAGAATCACGATATACATGTACCACAATTCTAAGTGTAGAATTGGACAAGTTCATCGGCGGACCCCAATTGGGTGTCTGCATTTTCCAGCATCCACAGCAAGTGCTCGAACAGGACAACCTCGCACGACACCACAACACCCTCTTCATCGGAATTGGGGGAAGATTTGTCCACCACCTCCTGGAAGAGTGGGTGCTGGACAACGTCCGAGGACAGGAGGTAGCGGCGACGGGACCTGCCCACGAAGACTGGGTGGAGATTGTGGTCTTCGTCGAGGGCGGCGGAGGAGACGGCAGAGGAGGTGGTGGTGCGGGAGAGTTTTGAGATGGATGGCCAGCGTTTGATGGCGGATTTGAGCTTCGTGAGCTTCCCGAGCTTGGCCATGGCGGTGGGATAGAGGAAATTCAGGGAAGAATTCGATGGATGGGTGTGCTTTTTTTGGGGGGTTCAGATGAGACGGACGGAATTATAAAAAGGAAGAGGGACACGGAAGGAGACAAAACAGGGGGTGGGTCCATGGATTCAAGAACACAGCTCAGCATCAAATAATTATTAATAATATTTAAACACCTAAATTTTTATTTTTAATTCTCTCCACTTTAAACATAAGCTCTCGTGCTTTACTTTGGATTTATCCAAAACGTTTGTTTATAAACGCATGATCATTCTCTAAATTAGCCGACGTGGGACTTTCATTATTCAACAAGATAATTTTTCTATAAATATTTAGTTTGTTAACCAGTACTGTCATACTTTTAGAATTATATTTAAAATAATAGTCAAATATTATTAATATTTTTGAAATTCCGTTGAGTTTTGCAAAAATAATTTTAAAATAGGAAAAAGTAAACAAATAACTAGAGTTTAAAAAACAAAAATTAATTAATTAATTAATTAGGTTATTATCAAGAATTATTAAGGCTCTAATGGACGGTTTTATCCTCATTAATACAAGAAGCCTTGACTATGTATTATAGAAAGCATATTAATGTGCCAACTCTTTTATAACCTTATCCTCTCTGTGTTGTGGTCGACATTAATAATTGATTAGTGCTAATTCAAATTCATTACGACACTTGACCAATTTTAATTTCGTATTATTTGATAAAAAAAAAAAGTGAAAAGTAAAATTAAATATTGAAACTTGTTTGAGAAAGAACGAGTGTTGATTGATAATAATATGGAATGATTGAAGATTAGGTAAGAAGTGGGTTATTAAGACAAGACAATGAATGATGTCGTTGGTTTTAATTCTTTTATTATATATAAAAAAAAACATAATAACTATATATAATTAATTAGATTACCAATTAAGGTTGTATATTATAATGTTTGAGCAAGATCCAACCAATGTTTGGAAATAATAATTCATATAACCTATGGTCCACTTGTGAAGCCAAAAGTGTGAAGTATAAGGCATAGAGGAAAGCAAAATAAAATTAGATGTGGGTTGGGACTTAGGAGGGAATAATAATTAGCAACATCAAGATTTAATTATTGTATAAATTAATTTCATTTTTTTATTTTTTTTATTTTTTTTTGGTTGTGAAATCTTGTTGAAGAAAATAAATTATGGGTTTTATTTATTTATTTATTTATTATTATTCTTAATTATCCCCATTTGAAAAAGAGAGATGTTAGGTTGTTAAGGTACCAACTAGCCAACTTCCAACTCCCTTTTACATTTTCATTTTTTTTAATTCTTTTAATTTTTTAGTTCGTAAAATATTTATTTATTTATTTTCAAACAAAATTACCTTTTAAATAATTAAAATTATTTTAAAGATGGGCTCGAGGATAAATAATAAAAAATAATAATGAATGTCAGCCAACCAATTCAATCCATAAAATTTTAATTTCTTTGAACCTAACCCAATTCAAGATTAATCAGATTACTTAAACACTCCAATTAAGTGACTACGAGACATTTTGAGTAAAAACGAAAAGTAAGGAGAAATAGTTTGATTTACGATTTGAATTACAGTATTAAACATGAACATTTACTTGGTGGTCCAGAGAGAGAGAAGAAGGAGAAGAAGAAGTTAATTTGCACCGAATCTAAAACCAGCCTAATAGCAGTGGTCCAAGTGAGCAGTTTCTTTCGAGCTAACCAAAATGTTAGAAAAACACGTAGCTTACCATATTCCAGACCTAAATGATGTCTCCTGAATACCTACGACATGTTGGATATACATCAAATCCGTCTGTTTCAAAACGACGCAACATTTTGACGGGTTATTTAATAAGCGTAAAATTACCGAAAAGAGACGGGGAATAAGGTGACGGGTTAGAAAAGTGGGGGGACAATAATGGAAAGATTTGAGATCCCCCACTAAGATTTGTGTTGGGTCAAAGAAGCAGGCATGTGCTACACCCTCTCTCTTTAACATGTGCCTAAATAGAGATCAACAACAAACCTCCCTGTTTTTTAGCCTTAATTATAACAACACATCCAAATCAATGTAGATTATGGTGGGATTTCATTCATTTGCTTCCTTCACAATATTTTCCAATAATTATTTATTTATTTATTTATTTATTTTTTAATTTTATAATATTATTATGACAGTGACAGTTATGGGCCTGAAATGGGCCACCATACCTCCTCGTACGGCCCAGCTACACGGTCTATAAAAATAAAGGAGTCTAACCCGGTTGGGCTTCACTTAAATGTTGTTGGACCCATAACTTTATGGGAAATTGAAGTAATAGACTACTTTTAAATTTTATATACCCGTTTTACCCCTGGCTGACTATCTCACCCACCTTATTGAGGTTGCCCCTGGGAGTCTATTTGCGTCCCTTCCCACTTTTTCGGTAATTTCATTTTTGGTTGTTGGATCTATTTCATTTCTTAATTTCAATTAATTCATTCCAAAAATCCTATTTAATTATTATTATTATTTTTTTTTTTTTGTTAGTTTGGGTTGGTGACGTCAGCCCTTACAACATAATTCACAACTCAACCTTCTATTTTTTGAGTTGTCTCGTTATTATTATTATTTTTTTATTATTAAAAATGTTAGGAATCACGACTCTCCACAATGGTATGATATTGTCCACTTTGAGTATAAAGTCTCATAGTTTTGCTTTGGGCTTCCCCATAAGGCCTCCTCAACAATCCTCATCTCGAACAAAGTACATCGTTTCACTTTGTTTGACACTTTTGTCACTCTTGACTACACCTTCGAGGATTTTAGCGACATGGCTAAGTTTAAGGCATGACTCTGATACCATGTTAGGAATCAAAACTCTCATAGCTTTGGTTTGGGCTTCCTAAAAGACTTAATACCAATGAAGATAGTATTCCTCACTTATAAACTCACGATCTTCCATTAAATTAACCAACGTGCAACTCACTCCCAATAATTCTAAAAAAAAAAAAAAAAAAAAAAAAAAAAAAAAAAAAAAAAAAAAAAAANAAAAAAAAAAAAAAAAAAAAAAAAAAAAATCTTATTTACCACCATGCATGTTACATTAGTAACTAAAGTTTCATAAAATTAAAAGTAGGATAAGACTAGACTGTAACGTTATTTTCGAGTTAGTTAGATGAATGTCAACTCATAAATCAAATCAAAATTTTTATTTTTAATTATATAATTGAGCTCCTTTTCATTAAATTAATAAAAAAATATCCAAAAACTTTCTATTTTATTTAAAAAAATATTTGGTTATAATAATATTTAAAACTTAAAAATAATAATAATAATTTTATGGGATGAAATTGTTAAAAAAATATCCTTAAACCTAAGTATTTTTAATAATGTTTTTAATTAGTGTTTGACCCAAGTAAGTGTGATATCATAATGAACCACGTCGACAGGTGGGATGGTGGACACGTGTGAGCAAGAATAAGAGTTGTGAAAGACGAGGATTGTTCCAGACGCTTCCCCTGTATTCTAAAGCAGCCTCTGGAATTTTCCTTCCTCTTCTTTTTAATTCGCCCCCAACTTCCCGGCCAATCACATTCCCGTTTCTCCGCCGTAACGATCTCTCACAATGAGCAGGGCCGCCGATTCGAACTCATCCAACGGACATTTGGTGCAGGCTATAAGCACCCTCTTCCCTTTCCCTGAAGCCCTCGAGAAATTAGCCTTCATTTCCAACGATGCTCGGGAGCCCAAGGGCATGTCCAGCATCCCGACTGACATCCTTGACGCTCCGAAGGAATACGTGTTCTATATGGACCTGCCGGGGCTGTCGAAATCCGACATTCAGGTGACGGTGGAGGAGGAGAACACGCTGGTGATTCGGAGTGGAGGGAAGAGGAAGAGGGAGGATGGGGAGGAGGAAGGGTGCAAGTATTTGAGGCTTGAGCGGAAGGCGCCGCAGAAGATGGTGAGGAAGTTTAGGCTGCCGGAGAATGCTGATACTTCTGCCGTTTCTGCTAAGTGCGAGAGTGGGGTGTTGGTGGTGGTTGTGGGGAAGCTGCCTCCGCCTCCCAAGCCCAAAACGGTGCAGGTCGCCGTCGCCTGAATGTCGAAGGTGGTGGTTGTACGCCATTTGTTTTTTTTATGGTGGCTGTTTTGTGTAAAGAGAATTTGTAGCTAGGTGGATATGGTGTTGTGGTTGTGTTCCTTATTCATGCTCTGTTTTTTCCAAGAAACTTGGAAGAGTTAAGAAATGAGTAGTTTCAGTGATTGGCTGTTTCGTTTCTCAAGGTGTAGCCAGTAGATGATGATGTATTTAGATAATGTCTTAGTATAAGTCAACTAAACAATTTGCAACCTTTGAACAATTAGATGTATGAACATTATAAGTTGTCCTCTGTGAGGTCTACTTAGCCCTATAGATCGATATAGATATCAAGAGTTTTTCCATAATTAAACCTGTGGTTGCTCATATTTTCTCTTCTGTTCTTTCTTCTATAGTTCAAGCTCGAAGAAGGAAGATATGAGAAGGTCTTACAGGATGTAGGGGTCGATCTTTCTTTTCTTAGGATGCTTAGGATGCTTCTTATGCGAACAATTATGCCTTTCACGGAGATAAAGAAACTCGAAAATTTTTACTTTTGTGATTGTGGGTCATCTCTAAAAGGGGTAGACTAAGATCACTGTGAGCTTTTATGTGTTGGATGATAAAAGTTGTGAGCTTTTATGTGTTGGATGATAAAAGTTAAAAGCAAAGTGATGAGAGCTTATGCTCAAAGTGAATAATATCATACTATACTATTGTGGAGAGTTGTGTTCGTTAAACATGGTATCAGAGTCATGCCCTAAACTTAGTCGTGTCAATAGATTGATAAATCCTCAAATGTCGAACAATGGACTTCAAGCCTCCTCGAAGGCAGTAAAAAATGACTAAGACTCCAAAAGAGTCGAGTCTTGATTAAGGGGAGGTGTTGGATGATGAAAGTTCCACATCGGCTAATTTAGAGAATGATCATGAGTTTATAAACAAAGAATACTCTCTCAATTGGCAAACTCTTTTGGGTTTGAGTTTGGGGGAGCCGAAAGCAAAGTTATGAGAGCTTATGCTCAAAGTGGATAATATCGTAAGTCCCACGGTCCCATGTCGATTAATTTAGAGAATGATCATGAGTTTATAAACAAAGAATACTATCTCTCTATTGGCAAACTCTTTTGGATTTAGGGGAGTCCGAAACAAAATTATGAGAGTTTATGCTTAAAGTGGATAATATCATACCATGAGAGTCGTGTTGGTCTACCAACATGGAATAAAACAAATATATAAGAATCTTAAACAACCCTAAAAACACCATATTCCCAAAACAAGACAATCTTAAAAAGGACAAATGTATTTTGTTATTATTTTTTTAATAGAAAAGTTGGGCTGATATTAAAACTAAGCCCAGGCCCATTTCATTATTGGGCTGATATTAAAACTAAGCCCAGGCCCATTTCATTATGGATGGCAGTTTTGAAATTATTTTGTAATTCTCTGTTTTGGGCCAAGGAAAACGAGGTTGAAAACCCTAGCTAGTATTCTTGGTCTCTTCTATCTTTCTTACCCTCCCGACCCTTCTGTTGCTCCTTCTTTCTCGGTTCATCACAAAGATCCGGACATGGCGACTGCAACACCACCACGTCAACTCTCCCAGAAGGAGGCCGATATCCAGATGATGTTGGCTGCCGAGGTTCATCTAGGCACTAAGAATTGCAACTTCCAAATGGAGCGTTACGTTTTCAAGCGTCGGAACGATGGTATGCTATCACTACTCTTCAATTTCAGACCCTCACATTTGTTGCTCCTTCATTCTCGGTTTCAGTATTCGCGGTGATTTCTCTCGGAATCAGCATTGAATGATAATGAACGCGCGTAGTTGCTTCCTACTTGTCTTTGCCCAATGGCCGTAATTTTTGTGGTTGAAGATTTGAAACATTTTCCAGTCTGTTATATTCAGTAATGTTGAGTTATTCAAAGAGGACTGATATCTACAATTTGAGTATGGATGATATTTATTACGAATTCTCATTTCTGTAGGAATCTACATTATTAACCTTGGTAAGACTTGGGAGAAACTTCAGCTGGCTGCCAGAGTCATTGTGGGTATTGAGAATCCACAAGATATCATTGTTCAGTCTGCAAGACCTTACGGTCAGAGGGCTGTCTTAAAGTTCGCTCAATACACTGGTGCTCATGCAATAGCCGGGAGGCACACCCCTGGAACCTTCACCAACCAGCTTCAGACCTCATTCAATGAGCCGCGTCTTCTGATTCTGACTGATCCTAGAACTGATCATCAGGTGATTGAGTCTTTTAAAAGTCCCATAACAGTTTTCTATTATTAGCTGAAATTGAAATGACGATCTTATCTTTCGCAATTCTAGATTCACTTCTGTTTGTTCCTTTAGTGACTTGTTGCTGCTATTTGTGTTTCCTGGTTGATTTCTTGCTTGCAGCCCATCAAGGAAGGTGCCCTTGGAAACATTCCTACAATTGCCTTTTGTGACACTGATTCACCAATGCGTTATGTTGATATTGGAATTCCAGCAAATAACAAGGGGAAACATAGCATAGGATGTCTATTCTGGCTTTTGGCCAGGATGGTTCTGCAGATGCGTGGAACAATCCGTGCAGGGCTTAAATGGGATGTGATGGTAAGCTCAGAGTTATTTTTTCGATCATATAAACCTTGCTCTGCACTTGGTTGTTGGAAGTTGAATTAAAGCCTGGGCTTGAATTATTGCATATGTTTCTTATGCAGGTGGATTTGTTTTTCTACCGTGAGCCCGAGGAGGCCAAGGAGAAAGAGGAAGAAGAGGCTATTGCTGCGCCCCTAGATTATGGCATTGCAGATTTTGGTGCTGCTCCACTTGTTACCTCAGATCAATGGGCTGGACAAATTTCTGATGCTCAGTGGGGTGCCCCTGATGTGGTTCCACCACCAGATGCTGCTTTAGTTCCTCCACCGGTTTCAAATGTCGAGTGGTCCCAAGAGCCAGGTTAAATTCAAGTTTCCTTTTATGATTTATTTGAACGTCTGCACTTATTAATGTGTTTAGCTTAAGATGAATTACTTTTGTTTATGTCGATAATTAGCACCGTCCAGTTCCAGTTACCACGTAGCTTGTCATTCCATAACTCTTTTTTTTTTTTGATCTTAGACATCATTAGTCAGGATTTATAACCTAAGATGCAATGCAACTAAGAATTAGGTTGGTTTGTCTGTTTGAGGCGAACAGATAAAAGGACGTTGTTTTATATTAGGATTCTTTTTTATGCTTTCTTTTCTGTGTTTTGCCTTTTGTAGTTGCTTCATCAGACGGATGGCAAGCTGCAGTACCACCACCAGCACCTTCAGCTGAAGGTGGCGCCCCTCCAGCTGCCAGTTGGTTTTGAGGGATGGTTGCAAACGAGAATTGATTAAATCGTTGTATGAGTTTGCTTGTTTATGTAGGAGTATCACCTTTTTGGGCTGCAAACTTGTGAGTTTTAGAATTTGAGATTGAAATTTTGACTTCAACTTTGGTATCTTGGTAAAATTTTTAGGAATATTTGAGAAATTACTTGCCTAAACTATAGTAGGCATCCATATAAATGAGATTTTGAATCATGGGTAATATATTTTTGCTCGTAAAGTTTTATTTTCTTGCTTGATAATATAAATACTCACTAGAGTCCAGTTAATCTAGAATTACGAGTGAAACAAGGATTTGACATTGATGGGCCTGGAAGTATTCAAATCTCCATTCCATATCATCTCTGCAATTATTTGATACCCTTTGTCGCTCCCATGGTTTGAATCAAAGAACAAATGCTCTTTAGGATTCTCACATAACTGATATTCTTTTAAAGCATCCTGCCCTCCGCAGCTTTGTATTCCTCTTAATTTCCCACTTCCACAGCATGCAACCTTCACATCTTTGAAACCTGTTTCAAGTTGACCAAACAATCAGAAAGCAACCCACATTAAGTTCTTCGTTAAGGTTCTTTTAATTCACATACCATATTTTGCAGGGTTGCTTGCTATTTCTTCGACCACTTTATAGGAATCAGCATAGGAATATCTGAATCCTTTGAGTTTTGTAGTGAGCCTTTGGAGTTCTTTGTAAAGTTGCCCGTTGTGCAATTCTACAAGTCGATTAAGTTGTCCCAATCGGGGATCTCTGCCTTGTGATGCCACTGCTTCTTCTTGCACAAGAGGTATATGGTTAGGAGACCAAAGATTCATCACAACAAATTTTCTTCCCCCTTTCTTGTGGATTTCCTGTTCAATGTTGAACCAACAACTGAGTATTAGAAGGAACAAAAGGAAACCTAAATCTCAGCATAAAGGGAATCCATTGACTTACTTCTATGACAGAGCTCAAGTTCCCAATAACCATATCAACATATTTTTCCAATGAGTAGGAACTGAAAAGCTTCGAGTCCGAGGCGTAGACAGTATAATCGTTGGTCCCAATCCAGATTAAGTAGACACCCTTTGATAGAATTGTGTTTACTCCTGTCTTTCCAAGCTGCTTTCTCAGAATCCTTTCCACTTTCTTGAAGTTCCTTGCCTGAGTTTTGAGGCTTATTACCTGAATATATGATCCTTTAGGTGATGATATAACTTTTTACCTACTACGTTCAGGTTGACAGAAAAACTCTTACTAGTCCTTGATTGGTTTCATGGAGAGCTCCTGCGCCTCCTGATGCAAAATTTGTGCCATAATCGTAACGCTTATTCCCGGGATGAAGATATGGAAGAAGCCATGGCAAATCTGCATATTCAGCTGCAACATAAAAGAAAAGAACAGCCTTTAGATTCATGGTTCAATGTGTATGCATATCGAAAAACAAGATGAAATGATTGGAAGGTACCGAAGAAGTCGGGAATTAGTCGGCCATCGGACCATCTTCCAGAGGGATATTTGAAGAAAGTTTGGCCATATGGAGGGTAATTTGCCTGGGCAATGCGCCTGGTATTGATGTAGTTGTTGTTTCCAGTATCAGCTAAGGAATCTCCAAAAGTGAAGAGAGGCACATGATGATTGTGCAGCTGCTCATCCTGGATGCAAACGCACCCAACAGCGAAGAAGATGAAGAGAACACACAGACGCAGGTTGGTTGAACTCGCCATGTGATGTGGTGACCTGATAGCTCAATCTGCTACAATTAATGATTATTTATAATGCGAAGAACTCAAGTTTGAAACGCCATTTAGCTTACTTGAAAGCTACATGGGAAAGTCATTCTTGTTTGCCAAGGAAATGAAAAAGGAAGGGTCCACGAAGACCGTGATGAACTCATTAAGCCAAAACTGAAACAAAAAACAAAACAAAAATACAGTAAATAAACGTCACCCTCGTTAAAAACATTTAAATAAAAATAATAAATAAGCGTTTAAATTCAAAACATCCTATTGTAGCTTAAATCTAAGAAAAATAAATGTGACTTCATGTGTCATGGTCTCAAGTTGCGATGTCGTCGCCAATTGTACATGAATGTCTTGCTTTAACCTGAAATAGAAGTAGTACGTGACTTTGAGTATTTAAAGAAATACTCAGTAAGTGACCCCACTATTAGAGTTAGATGCAAGAGCATGCGAATGCAATGACGGGATATATCATAAAAATTTGTTTTCCTATGATACTACGGGTCACTTGGATGTGTACTTTATACTCTACATATGACCAAAACATGTGAGTGTGGACCCGTCAATCGGTTCTCACATCGTTGGACCCTTTTCCTTGTCGGGCGAGCATGCTCTGATAGCTCTCTATGCCAGACACCAGTTAGAAGTAGTAGCCGTCACGACAACATTATGTCAAACATAATGATCGTTCTCTTGCCTAGTAGTGTGCGCGTCTGTACAATTGTGAAGGAATAGGGGTATCCCCAACCCATGAGCACATAATAATACATGAGGTCCCAATATCTTTCCATTTTCATTATTGTTTAATGCAACCCCACTAGCGTTTCGTACATATCATATCATTTATCATATCTTTCTTGCATACGCCAATGCTGTATTTCATGCTAGTTCGTCGTTTTGCATGTCAATCATATCATATCATTCAGATTACATCAATATGTCATATTATAACATTCCATGCTTCCCGACATAACAATTTTCATCATATACATATTATACCATCACATATCACATCACAATATATCATATAATACACATGTCATTTTATCATATATCTCATACCGTAACATATTTTATATCATATCAGAATATATATATATATATATATATATACATATTCGTCATTCACATGTCATATCATAATCATATCATTTCGTAAACACTTTGTAGTCATATCGTTTCCATATGCATGTCTTAGCGATATCGTTTCCTAAACTTGTCACGGTCTTATCATCCTTATGCATCTCATAGTTGTTTCATTTCATGAACATACCTTAGTCATATCGTTTCTATATGCATATCTTAGCCATATCGATTCCTAAACTTGTCATAGTCTTATTGTCCTTATACATCTCAGAGTCGTATCATTTCATGAACATACCTTTGTCATATCATATCTTATCATATCCTAAATCATATCGTTTCATGAACATATGATTTTGGAGAGCTTTGGAGAGCTTTGTAAAGATGTTAAATCGGCATAGGAATAAACAAACCCTTCAAGCTCCTTTTCAAGATGTTGGAGAGCTTTGTAAAGATGTTTGTTATGCAGTGTTACAAGTTGTGTAATGTTTTCAAAGCATTCATCTTTGCCTTGTAATAATACTGTCTTCACTAGGGGTACACACCCCATGTTTCCAATACCTACAAATGCAAACTTTCTTCCCCCATTCTTATGGATTCCCTGCAAACAAATCATTCATATCAGAAAAGGAGTTTTTTTTTCTTTTTATATATATAGGAACAAATTAGCTGTGTTTGATGTGAGATCCACATCGGTTGAGGAGGAGAATGAAATATTGTTTATAAGGGTGTGGATATCTCTCCATAAAAGACGGTGTTTTAAAAACTTTTAAAGGGAATCTAGAAAGGGAAAACCCAAAGAAGATAATATCTGCTAGCTCCTTTGTGCTGTTACAAATGGTACCAGAGGAGGCTGAGCCTCGAAGGAGGTGGACACGGGGAGGTGTGCCAGCAAGGATGCTGGACTCCGAAGTGATAATATTTGCTAAAACCATCGCATCTAAATGGTGTGAAAGTTCTCTATTTATAATCCTTTAGAGAATCAAATAAATTACAAGAATATGAAAAAAAAAGTAATAAATTGATACCAGATGCCTGTAATAGACAAATATGAAATCTATGGTAAGTGTTAATGGAAGGCAAATACCTAGATATTTACATATAATAGAAGATCAAATATGATATATCTGGTAAACTATAATCCAATACTAAATATCCTTAACACGAAGGACGGTGGATTGTGAGGGGTCTCACATCGATTGGAGAAGGAAACAAGTGTCAACGAGGACGCTGAGCCCTGAAGGGAGGTAGATTGTGGGGGGTCCCACATTGATTGGAGAGGGAACGAATACGAGCGAGAACATTGATCCTTGAACATGGGAGGATTGTGGGGGGTCCCACATTGTTGGGGAGGAGAACAAAATATTGTTTATAAGGGTGTAGAAACCTCTCCACCTCTTTCTAGCAAACGCGTCTTAAAAACTTTGAGAAGAAGCTTAGAAGAGAGCCTATGAGAGTGGTTAAGTTTCGTATGACCAACTCAACGTACTCTTGTGGAGAATGAGATTGGTAGAGGGAGGAATTTGTAGTAAAAGGAACAAAATAATCGTTGCTTCCAATGCTGATGAAGTAGACAGCTTTTAATCAATACCAAGCTTCCTAAACTCTCTCACACAACAACCTTCCACCAAAAGAGTGTCTACAACAAAAATGAGAGATTAATAAACAGAGAGGATGGAAGAAAAGACGGTCATTTTCGTTTTCTTTCCGACGAACACAACGCTGAATAGAGAGATAAGATACAACATCATAACGAACAATCCACATTGCAAAAGCGACTATCGACGACTCAGGATTCACCACGGTAAGCAAAATGACACCTTCATAGTAATATTGTCGGAGCGAGAGAGGATAATTTCGGGTGAACAGTGATGTCGTGGTTTCCGTTCTCAGGCTACACATAAGCATCCCTGGCCTCAGAGTGAGAAGTACACTGGAGTGAGGAGCCACGGGGAGAAACTGTAAGAGCCCAAATAAATAAATAAATAAATAAAAATAGTAAGAGAATAAGAAAAAGAGAGATAAGAAAAGATTTGGTGAATAGAACTAAACCACAAAACAGAATAGCATAGTAGAGGGCACGAAAGTACATAATAGTCATACAACATAACAGTAATATAATATTCCAAGACTGTCTCCTATAAAATCTCTAATGCTTGAATAAAATTTGAACCCATGTCATTGTAAAATTTAGAGAATTATTCAAACCAAAAAAAAAAAAAAAAAAAAAAAAATTGAAGTTTGGATAAATTGGTGATACCAGCCTAAACAAATAAGTTGCTTTGCGGTAGGATATGCTAGAAATTATATAAGTTACAATTAGACATGTTTGAGATGGAGTATGATGATGCATGCGATGTTTATATTTATGATGTATGAATTATGTCGCATCATGTTGTACACTAGTTGTATGATGATGTATGATCATGATGATGTATGAATTATGATGATTGAGTTGTGATGCATATAATGTACGTAATTTATATATTCCGATGTATGATGTACATGATGTGTTTGATGCACTTAATGGAAATATGATGAATATGATGTGTTTGCATGATGTTATCTTAATATGTTGATGTTTCGATATTAAGCATGCTATATGATGATGAATGTCATATTGCATTATGTTGATAGATCGACCTAGGACACAACCCTAAGAGCATGAATAGCAGCATTAATATAAATATCTAATAAGCNTTGTGTCAGAAGAAATGATAAGATGGAAATTAGAGAGACACATGCATGTTGTATATTCATAAGCATAGGGATACTCCCCCTAGAGATAATGAATGCGGACGAGTACAATATGATGATGAGGGTGTTCATGGGGAGCATGACACTAAGGGTTCCACTAACCTCCGGACGTTACTACGGAGTAGCTTGACCAGAGAGGGTCCATGGGGTGTGCGAGCCCCTGGAGATTCACACTTGCACGTGTGGGTTGTGTGTAGGGAAATACTACACATCCATAATAGTCTGAGACTGGAGGCCACCCCTAGTAGTTTGAGATAGGTCCCGAGAGCATGATTGCATATGTTTGCATTTGCATGGCTCCCTTGGTCACTTACTGAGCATTCTTCAAAATATACAGGCTGTGTGTCATATCATTTTTCAAGTAAAGGCAACGCACACATGTACAGATGATAGTGGCATCACGAGCAGAGACTTTGACACGTGCATAGGGTAGACTCATATTTAAATTCCTAGTGTTAGGATGATTATATGAGACTTTATCTTAATTCTGAGTATGGATGATTGCATGTGTTTGTATGTGAAGGCACTTACTGATTATTCTTTGAAATACTAAAGCTGTGTGCCATATCATTTTTCAGGTAGAGGCAAAACGCACATGTCCGAATGACAACGGCATCACGAGCAAAGATTGTGGCACATATCATTTTTCTTGCTATCATATTAATTGTTTTATTTAAATTCTTAATAAAACTTAAAGCAGTTCCCTATACTTCCGCTATGAGAATGAAAAGTTCATGGATAAGCACGTTCATATTGAGTTAGATAAGAGACAGACTATTCAAATCGTGATTTCAAGTTGGACACAGCAAGTGCAGGTTGCAGTTTTGAGACGAATCGAGTAAGGTGATGCACGTCACCACGGTACGTAGATGCATTACTCCACCCATTGTGTGGCACATATCATATGTTGAGCTAGTCACACTTCACCTCTCGCCGCTTAACATGTGTCCTTTCTTGTTTGGCTCCTGCACCTGCCCAACGCGATCTTTCAGAATGTCGATCATATTTTGAAATTCTTTTTAACTTCTTCACATATTCGTAACTTTTCATACAAAACTCGAATTAATTTGGTTCATTCATTAAAGTTGTCGAGTTTCAATCCACATTTAAAAAATATTTTTATTGTAATTTATATTTAACTATGGAATATATAATTAAATTCAAAATTATTACTATTTCTGAATGTCTGAACTCCTCTTTCCATTCTGATAATGTGTAAATTTTTTTCAAAAACATCATATTAAAGTTTCAAAACCTTGATAACTTGCTTTCCTATAGGGTTGACTTTGACTTTTTTTATAAATATTTTATTATTTTCTTTTATATTTTTTTTCATCTCTGAATTCTTTTTTTTAAAAACATTCTTCATTTTTACCTCATCTTCAAATTTAACCTCTAATATCTAATTATATAATTTTTGAGTATAAAAAACAAAACATATTTCTTTGTGAAGTGCATGATCTCCGCAATAAAATTCGTTTTTACTCAGTTTCATGGCTTTTGAATATCGAAATTCATAAATATTTTGGCACAAGTACATGATGAAAGCCAGAGATTAGAAGAACCTTACATTCTTCAAATGAAAGACACAACTTAAAATCTTTATTTGGGTAAATTAAGCACACTACCATTGGTTGCACCCAATATGTTACTAAGCTATAAGGGTTGAACCCCACTTATTGCATTAACAAACATGTCGCACCACCAACTTAAACATTAAATAGAGCTTTAAGATTGTAAGGCTTGATGCTGCCGGAGCTCCCATTCCATAGCCACTCAGCAACTAATTGGTTCGCCCTTTCAGTGGGATGGGTGGCATCATAGAATAGATACTCATTGGGGTTACTACACAACTCATACTCTTCTCCATCCCTTCCTCCACAGCTAAAGTACCCTCTGAATGGTCCACTTCCACAGCATGCCGCTTTCCCCTCCTTGAAACCTTACCAAACAGATGAACTTTCAGTAAGTTCATTGAAACACTAGACAATATGATCACGCTGAGATGCATAGTTGTGCTTACCATATTTAGCAGGGTTGTTTGATATTTGGTTGGCTGAAGTGTATAAATCGGCATAGGAATAAACAAATCCTTCAAGTTCCTTTTCAAGATGTTGGAGGGTTTTGTAAAGATGTTTGTTATGCAGTGTTACAAGTTGTGTAATGTTTTCAAAGCATTCATCTTTGCCTTGTAAGAATACTGCCTTCACTAAGGGTACACACCCGATATCTCCAACGCCTAAAAATGCAAACTTTCTTCCTCCATTCTTGTGGATTCCCTGCAAGCAAATCATTCATATAAGTTGGGACGAGAATAAAATATTTTTTTGTAAGGGTGTGGAAATCTCTCCCCATAAAAGTTTTAAAACCTTTGAGAGGAAGCCCAGAAGGAAAAATTCAAAGAGATATCGGTTAGTAGTGGCCTTTGAGCTGATACAAATGGTATTAGAGACAACCATTGGGAGGAGGTTGAGCCCCGAAGGGGGAGGACATGAAACGGTGTGCCAGCGAGGACGCTAAGCCCTGAAAGGGGTGGATTGTGAGATCCGACATTGATTAGGGAGGAGAACGAAACATTTTTTATAAGGGTGTGGAAACCCCTCACTACCAAACACATTTTAAAAACCTTGATAGGAAGCCCACAGGAGAAAGCCCAAAGAGGACAATATTTGTTAGCGGTGGACTTTGGACAGTTACAAATGGTATTAGAGACAGATGCCGAGCAATGTGCCAAGGAGAAGGTTGAGACCCAAAGAGGGTGGACACGAGCCGATGTGTCAGCACAGACGCTGGGCCTCGATGGGGAGATGGATTGTGAGATCTTACAACGGTTGGAGAGGAGAATGAAATATTCTTTATAAGAGTGTGGGAACCTTTCCTTAACATACGCGTTTTAAAAGTCTTGAGGTGAAGTCTAGAAGGAAAAACCCAAAAAAGACAATATCTAGCGACTACTTACTTACTTTGATGATGGTGGTTAAGTTTCCGATGACCAACTGAACGTATTCTTGAGGAGAATGAGATTGGAAGAGCGTGGAATTTGTAGTAAAAGGAGCAATATAATCGTTGCTTCCAATGCTGATGAAGTAGACAGCTTTGGATAGTAAAGCCTTAGCTTCTGCAGGATGGCCTATCCCTTCAACAACCTTTGTTACTTTGTTGAAGTAACTCAGCTGGGTTTTCAGGTCAATTACCTGTAAACAACACACACACACAATATAGCTGAGCTCTCCTTCAAATAGTGTGTAATTAAGAAACAAGAAAGACCAGATTTTACTTACAAGTCCTTGATGGGTGTCAGCTAAAGCACCAGCTCCAGCTGATGCAAAGTTCACTCCATGAACGTAAATTTTGTTCATGGGATGAAGATATGGAAGAATTAATGGCAAATTAGCATATTTAGCTGCAAATTAAACAAACTTTGAGCCTCAATCATAAAGAAAAATAACTTAAAAACGAAATCGTTATCAAAGGAGACCTAACTTACCAATGAAATCAGGAATCAAGCGGCCATCCGAAAACCGCCCGGTCGGGAATTTGAAGAAGGATTGTCCATATGGCAAGAAATTAGCTTTGAAAGAGGTGTTGATGTAGTTGTTATTTCCAGCATCAAACAAGGAATCCCCAAAGATGAACAAGGCTGCATTGTTTGGATGACCTTTGCAGCTGTGTATAGAGAGAAGACTGAGTATGAAGTAGACTAAGAAAGATGATGAAGGAAAACTTGAAGTTGCCATCTCGATTACTTATTCAAAGCCAACCCATAAATTTATAAGGATTGCAGTTGCTTCAACTCAAAGCTAATGGATTATAATATATCTAAATATATGAATATGATATGATGCTTAAATTGGCTTGTGTGAGCTCCAAGCAACGACATTAAAATTGAACCAAGTTTTCTATTTTCAAAAGTTGAATTTGGAGTGGACAGATTCAATGGGATGAATTGATACGAAGGTAGACATCTCAATCATAAAATATGAACTTACAAGACGGTGTGAAGTCAATAAGGTTGAACTCAAGATGCAATCAATTTCACATTTAGAGAATCAAGTTCTTTATGCAACAAGGGTTTCAAGATACTTCAAATACGGTTTCATTTAGTATGAGATGGTTATAAATTTACGATGGATGATAATTTAGAGTTATGTGTTTCATTAATGTATTTTAAGGTTTATGATGGCTAATTATGGTCATAAAACATGAAAGTTACCACTTTTAGAATGCTTGAGGGAAGCGGGTTTTAATTTTGAGTCTATATAAAGCCATGTACGTTATCTTTGTAAGTAGACTTGGAAAATGTAGTAAAATGATCCTCCGTGTTTTTCTAGTTTCTTTGCAATTTTATCTAGTTTAAATTGCATGTTTAGAATCGTTCAAGCTTGACATGATTAATTTTGCTTGTGGAGTGATTCGAATCTCAAACAAGTGTTCTTATCTTGAGATATTCGATCAACAAGATAATCCAAATCTTACTTTCTTTGGAGTGATTCCTTCTCATTAGGGCTAAGTGTTCTTACCTTTCCTTTTCAATTCCATGTAGTTTAAATTGCACGTTTAGAATCATTCAAGCTAGACATGATCGATCTTTCTCGTGGAGTGATTCGAATTCCAAACAAGTGTTCTTGCCTTGAGATATTCGATCAACAAGGTAATCCAGATCTTACTTCCCTTGTAATAATTTCTTATCATTTAGTATCAGAGCTTTTCCTCGAGTTGATTCCTTTTCACGAACATTTTTGTACTAGGAGATCTCTCTGTTTTACATCATCCTTCCAAGAGAGACCTCGTAGAAAAATAGAATGATGCTAGAACGGTAAAACATGATGCCATGACTTGTAATGACTCGTTAAATATTAATTTGTGATATTCAAATTCACTTGTTTGAATTGAACACACTTGTGATCTTTGTATGTTGTTAATGAAAGTTGAAATGGTCAATGGAGAGAGAAATGTTGGATTGGTATGATAATATATAATTTAATTTTGTATTCTAAAATCATTGAATAAATATTTATGAAATTCTTGCCTAAAATTCAACTTAACAAAGATTTATAAATTTTTTAGCAACAAGGACTAATGTATAAATATTTAGGTTAAATTAAAATTCATAGATGGAAATTAATTCAAATATATATCTAATCCTTCAATTAAATTTTAAAATTTGAATTTATGGTAAACTATTTAATATAAAATTAAAAGTTTTAAGGATATATTAAAAATATTAAAATATTAATTAAGTAAAAGATTAATTTCCATTGACTAATAAATATTTATGAGAATAATTCATGTTGCTTAAAAATATTTTAATAAATTCTACAAAATAATTATATATTAGACTTCAATTCACCAACCTCATCTCTTCCTTCATTTGAATACTTTTAGTTGACGTAAATTAAATGTAAAAAAAAATTCAATAAAATATCATATAATAGACTTTGTTTTCTCTCTTACGAATAAAATTTGTGAGCTGAGATTTGGACATTTGTTTTGGGGTTAATAGTCTAATGGTCATGAGCGTCCAAAAATCGAAAAAACGAGGTCTTGAAGATTCGTGAAGTCGAGCCAAGGACCCAACCTATTACCCAAAGGAGTAATGGAACCTTGAGCAAGCAACCAAGTGGTTGATAAAGTTTTCGTATGGACTCTAGAGTAGTGTCATGTAGGGTTAATAGAAATAGGCGGAACATATCTATTAATTTCGGGTGTCATATCTGTTTCCATTCTCAGGAAGTTTACTATTAATTTCGGGTATGAGAAACAAAATGACACCTTCATAGTAATATTGTCGCAGAGAGAGAGGATAATTTCGGGTGAACAGAGATGTCGTGGTTTCCATTCTTTGCCTCATAGTGAAGGAGAAGTACATTGGGTGGAGGAGCCACGGAGAGGAACTGTAATAGCCCAAATAAATAAATAAATAAATAAAAATAGTAAGAGAGAAAGAAAAAGAGATAAGAAATACAAAGATAAGTAAGAGAGAAAGATTTGAAAGTAAAAATTGATTAAAAAGAAAGGGAAGATTATGTGAACAAAATTGAAAGATAAAACTAATACGAAATAAAAATGAAGATTTGGTAAATAGAACTAAACCACAAAACACAATAGCAAAGCGAAAAAGTACACAATAGTCATATAACATAATAGTAACAATATCTCTCGTAATCATAGAAAATGAGATCTTTAATAAATATATATATATATATATATATATATATNAATATAGCTGAGCTCTCCTTCAAATAGTGTGTAATTAAGAAACAAGAAAGACCAGATTTTACTTACAAGTCCTTGATGGGTGTCAGCTAAAGCACCAGCTCCAGCTGATGCAAAGTTCACTCCANTATAATATTCCAAGACTCTATTTATATAGAATCTCTAATACTTGCATGAAATTTTAACACATATAGAGAATTGAACTTGAAATTGATGTTATGGATTCATATAGGTTGATTTAAATACAAAAAATAAAAGTCGAACTTTCATCAGGGATAAATTGGTAACACCAGCCTAAGCTAATCGAGTAAGTGTCCTTACTATAGGATAGACTAGAAATTATATGAGTTACAATTAGACATGTTTGAGATGACGTATGATGATGCATGCGATGTTTATATTTATGATGTATGACTTATGTTGCATGATGTTGTACACTAGTTGTANAATATGAAGTAGACCAAGAAAGATGATGAAGGAAAACTTGAAGTTGCCATCTCGATTACTTATTCAAAGCCAACCCATAAATTTATAAGGATTGCAGTTGCTTCAACTCAAAGCTAATGGATTATAATATATCTAAATATATGAATATGATATGATGCTTAAATTGGCTTGTGTGAGCTCCAAGCAACGACATTAAAATTGAACCAAGTTTTCTATTTTCAAAAGTTGAATTTGGAGTGGACAGATTCAATGGGATGAATTGATACGAAGGTAGACATCTCAATCATAAAATATGAACTTACAAGACGGTGTGAAGTCAATAAGGTTGAACTCAAGATGCAATCAATTTCACATTTAGAGAATCAAGTTCTTTATGCAACAAGGGTTTCAAGATACTTCAAATACGGTTTCATTTAGTATGAGATGGTTATAAATTTACGATGGATGATAATTTAGAGTTATGTGTTTCATTAATGTATTTTAAGGTTTATGATGGCTAATTATGGTCATAAAACATGAAAGTTACCACTTTTAGAATGCTTGAGGGAAGCGGGTTTTAATTTTGAGTCTATATAAAGCCATGTACGTTATCTTTGTAAGTAGACTTGGAAAATGTAGTAAAATGATCCTCCGTGTTTTTCTAGTTTCTTTGCAATTTTATCTAGTTTAAATTGCATGTTTAGAATCGTTCAAGCTTGACATGATTAATTTTGCTTGTGGAGTGATTCGAATCTCAAACAAGTGTTCTTATCTTGAGATATTCGATCAACAAGATAATCCAAATCTTACTTTCTTTGGAGTGATTCCTTCTCATTAGGGCTAAGTGTTCTTACCTTTCCTTTTCAATTCCATGTAGTTTAAATTGCACGTTTAGAATCATTCAAGCTAGACATGATCGATCTTTCTCGTGGAGTGATTCGAATTCCAAACAAGTGTTCTTGCCTTGAGATATTCGATCAACAAGGTAATCCAGATCTTACTTCCCTTGTAATAATTTCTTATCATTTAGTATCAGAGCTTTTCCTCGAGTTGATTCCTTTTCACGAACATTTTTGTACTAGGAGATCTCTCTGTTTTACATCATCCTTCCAAGAGAGACCTCGTAGAAAAATAGAATGATGCTAGAACGGTAAAACATGATGCCATGACTTGTAATGACTCGTTAAATATTAATTTGTGATATTCAAATTCACTTGTTTGAATTGAACACACTTGTGATCTTTGTATGTTGTTAATGAAAGTTGAAATGGTCAATGGAGAGAGAAATGTTGGATTGGTATGATAATATATAATTTAATTTTGTATTCTAAAATCATTGAATAAATATTTATGAAATTCTTGCCTAAAATTCAACTTAACAAAGATTTATAAATTTTTTAGCAACAAGGACTAATGTATAAATATTTAGGTTAAATTAAAATTCATAGATGGAAATTAATTCAAATATATATCTAATCCTTCAATTAAATTTTAAAATTTGAATTTATGGTAAACTATTTAATATAAAATTAAAAGTTTTAAGGATATATTAAAAATATTAAAATATTAATTAAGTAAAAGATTAATTTCCATTGACTAATAAATATTTATGAGAATAATTCATGTTGCTTAAAAATATTTTAATAAATTCTACAAAATAATTATATATTAGACTTCAATTCACCAACCTCATCTCTTCCTTCATTTGAATACTTTTAGTTGACGTAAATTAAATGTAAAAAAAAATTCAATAAAATATCATATAATAGACTTTGTTTTCTCTCTTACGAATAAAATTTGTGAGCTGAGATTTGGACATTTGTTTTGGGGTTAATAGTCTAATGGTCATGAGCGTCCAAAAATCGAAAAAACGAGGTCTTGAAGATTCGTGAAGTCGAGCCAAGGACCCAACCTATTACCCAAAGGAGTAATGGAACCTTGAGCAAGCAACCAAGTGGTTGATAAAGTTTTCGTATGGACTCTAGAGTAGTGTCATGTAGGGTTAATAGAAATAGGCGGAACATATCTATTAATTTCGGGTGTCATATCTGTTTCCATTCTCAGGAAGTTTACTATTAATTTCGGGTATGAGAAACAAAATGACACCTTCATAGTAATATTGTCGCAGAGAGAGAGGATAATTTCGGGTGAACAGAGATGTCGTGGTTTCCATTCTTTGCCTCATAGTGAAGGAGAAGTACATTGGGTGGAGGAGCCACGGAGAGGAACTGTAATAGCCCAAATAAATAAATAAATAAATAAAAATAGTAAGAGAGAAAGAAAAAGAGATAAGAAATACAAAGATAAGTAAGAGAGAAAGATTTGAAAGTAAAAATTGATTAAAAAGAAAGGGAAGATTATGTGAACAAAATTGAAAGATAAAACTAATACGAAATAAAAATGAAGATTTGGTAAATAGAACTAAACCACAAAACACAATAGCAAAGCGAAAAAGTACACAATAGTCATATAACATAATAGTAACAATATCTCTCGTAATCATAGAAAATGAGATCTTTAATAAATATATATATATATATATATATATATATAGAATAGAATATAATATAATATTCCAAGACTCTATTTATATAGAATCTCTAATACTTGCATGAAATTTTAACACATATAGAGAATTGAACTTGAAATTGATGTTATGGATTCATATAGGTTGATTTAAATACAAAAAATAAAAGTCGAACTTTCATCAGGGATAAATTGGTAACACCAGCCTAAGCTAATCGAGTAAGTGTCCTTACTATAGGATAGACTAGAAATTATATGAGTTACAATTAGACATGTTTGAGATGACGTATGATGATGCATGCGATGTTTATATTTATGATGTATGACTTATGTTGCATGATGTTGTACACTAGTTGTATGATGATGTATGAGCATGATGATGTATGTGTTATGATACATGATAATGTATGTAATTTATATATATTTCGATGTATGACGTACATGATGTGTTTGATGCACTTAATGGCAATATGATGAGTATGATGTGTTTGCATGACATTATCTTAATATGTTGATGTTTCTATGTTAAGCATGCTATATGATGNGGTTTCATTTAGTATGAGATGGTTATAAATTTACGATGGATGATAATTTAGAGTTATGTGTTTCATTAATGTATTTTAAGGTTTATGATGGCTAATTATGGTCATAAAACATGAAAGTTACCACTTTTAGAATGCTTGAGGGAAGCGGGTTTTAATTTTGAGTCTATATAAAGCCATGTACGTTATCTTTGTAAGTAGACTTGGAAAATGTAGTAAAATGATCCTCCGTGTTTTTCTAGTTTCTTTGCAATTTTATCTAGTTTAAATTGCATGTTTAGAATCGTTCAAGCTTGACATGATTAATTTTGCTTGTGGAGTGATTCGAATCTCAAACAAGTGTTCTTATCTTGAGATATTCGATCAACAAGATAATCCAAATCTTACTTTCTTTGGAGTGATTCCTTCTCATTAGGGCTAAGTGTTCTTACCTTTCCTTTTCAATTCCATGTAGTTTAAATTGCACGTTTAGAATCATTCAAGCTAGACATGATCGATCTTTCTCGTGGAGTGATTCGAATTCCAAACAAGTGTTCTTGCCTTGAGATATTCGATCAACAAGGTAATCCAGATCTTACTTCCCTTGTAATAATTTCTTATCATTTAGTATCAGAGCTTTTCCTCGAGTTGATTCCTTTTCACGAACATTTTTGTACTAGGAGATCTCTCTGTTTTACATCATCCTTCCAAGAGAGACCTCGTAGAAAAATAGAATGATGCTAGAACGGTAAAACATGATGCCATGACTTGTAATGACTCGTTAAATATTAATTTGTGATATTCAAATTCACTTGTTTGAATTGAACACACTTGTGATCTTTGTATGTTGTTAATGAAAGTTGAAATGGTCAATGGAGAGAGAAATGTTGGATTGGTATGATAATATATAATTTAATTTTGTATTCTAAAATCATTGAATAAATATTTATGAAATTCTTGCCTAAAATTCAACTTAACAAAGATTTATAAATTTTTTAGCAACAAGGACTAATGTATAAATATTTAGGTTAAATTAAAATTCATAGATGGAAATTAATTCAAATATATATCTAATCCTTCAATTAAATTTTAAAATTTGAATTTATGGTAAACTATTTAATATAAAATTAAAAGTTTTAAGGATATATTAAAAATATTAAAATATTAATTAAGTAAAAGATTAATTTCCATTGACTAATAAATATTTATGAGAATAATTCATGTTGCTTAAAAATATTTTAATAAATTCTACAAAATAATTATATATTAGACTTCAATTCACCAACCTCATCTCTTCCTTCATTTGAATACTTTTAGTTGACGTAAATTAAATGTAAAAAAAAATTCAATAAAATATCATATAATAGACTTTGTTTTCTCTCTTACGAATAAAATTTGTGAGCTGAGATTTGGACATTTGTTTTGGGGTTAATAGTCTAATGGTCATGAGCGTCCAAAAATCGAAAAAACGAGGTCTTGAAGATTCGTGAAGTCGAGCCAAGGACCCAACCTATTACCCAAAGGAGTAATGGAACCTTGAGCAAGCAACCAAGTGGTTGATAAAGTTTTCGTATGGACTCTAGAGTAGTGTCATGTAGGGTTAATAGAAATAGGCGGAACATATCTATTAATTTCGGGTGTCATATCTGTTTCCATTCTCAGGAAGTTTACTATTAATTTCGGGTATGAGAAACAAAATGACACCTTCATAGTAATATTGTCGCAGAGAGAGAGGATAATTTCGGGTGAACAGAGATGTCGTGGTTTCCATTCTTTGCCTCATAGTGAAGGAGAAGTACATTGGGTGGAGGAGCCACGGAGAGGAACTGTAATAGCCCAAATAAATAAATAAATAAATAAAAATAGTAAGAGAGAAAGAAAAAGAGATAAGAAATACAAAGATAAGTAAGAGAGAAAGATTTGAAAGTAAAAATTGATTAAAAAGAAAGGGAAGATTATGTGAACAAAATTGAAAGATAAAACTAATACGAAATAAAAATGAAGATTTGGTAAATAGAACTAAACCACAAAACACAATAGCAAAGCGAAAAAGTACACAATAGTCATATAACATAATAGTAACAATATCTCTCGTAATCATAGAAAATGAGATCTTTAATAAATATATATATATATATATATATATATATAGAATAGAATATAATATAATATTCCAAGACTCTATTTATATAGAATCTCTAATACTTGCATGAAATTTTAACACATATAGAGAATTGAACTTGAAATTGATGTTATGGATTCATATAGGTTGATTTAAATACAAAAAATAAAAGTCGAACTTTCATCAGGGATAAATTGGTAACACCAGCCTAAGCTAATCGAGTAAGTGTCCTTACTATAGGATAGACTAGAAATTATATGAGTTACAATTAGACATGTTTGAGATGACGTATGATGATGCATGCGATGTTTATATTTATGATGTATGACTTATGTTGCATGATGTTGTACACTAGTTGTATGATGATGTATGAGCATGATGATGTATGTGTTATGATACATGATAATGTATGTAATTTATATATATTTCGATGTATGACGTACATGATGTGTTTGATGCACTTAATGGCAATATGATGAGTATGATGTGTTTGCATGACATTATCTTAATATGTTGATGTTTCTATGTTAAGCATGCTATATGATGATGAATGTCATATTGCATCATGTCGATAGATCGAANTCGATCAACAAGATAATCCAAATCTTACTTTCTTTGGAGTGATTCCTTCTCATTAGGGCTAAGTGTTCTTACCTTTCCTTTTCAATTCCATGTAGTTTAAATTGCACGTTTAGAATCATTCAAGCTAGACATGATCGATCTTTCTCGTGGAGTNAACTAGGACACAACCTTAAGAGCATGAAAATGATATTAATATAAATATCCACGAGCATGTGTTACTTAATGNGTGATTCGAATTCCAAACAAGTGTTCTTGCCTTGAGATATTCGATCAACAAGGTAATCCAGATCTTACTTCCCTTGTAATAATTTCTTATCATTTAGTATCAGAGCTTTTCCTCGAGTTGATTCCTTTTCACGAACATTTTTGTACTAGGAGATCTCTCTGTTTTACATCATCCTTCCAAGAGAGACCTCGTAGAAAAATAGAATGATGCTAGAACGGTAAAACATGATGCCATGACTTGTAATGACTCGTTAAATATTAATTTGTGATATTCAAATTCACTTGTTTGAATTGAACACACTTGTGATCTTTGTATGTTGTTAATGAAAGTTGAAATGGTCAATGGAGAGAGAAATGTTGGATTGGTATGATAATATATAATTTAATTTTGTATTCTAAAATCATTGAATAAATATTTATGAAATTCTTGCCTAAAATTCAACTTAACAAAGATTTATAAATTTTTTAGCAACAAGGACTAATGTATAAATATTTAGGTTAAATTAAAATTCATAGATGGAAATTAATTCAAATATATATCTAATCCTTCAATTAAATTTTAAAATTTGAATTTATGGTAAACTATTTAATATAAAATTAAAAGTTTTAAGGATATATTAAAAATATTAAAATATTAATTAAGTAAAAGATTAATTTCCATTGACTAATAAATATTTATGAGAATAATTCATGTTGCTTAAAAATATTTTAATAAATTCTACAAAATAATTATATATTAGACTTCAATTCACCAACCTCATCTCTTCCTTCATTTGAATACTTTTAGTTGACGTAAATTAAATGTAAAAAAAAATTCAATAAAATATCATATAATAGACTTTGTTTTCTCTCTTACGAATAAAATTTGTGAGCTGAGATTTGGACATTTGTTTTGGGGTTAATAGTCTAATGGTCATGAGCGTCCAAAAATCGAAAAAACGAGGTCTTGAAGATTCGTGAAGTCGAGCCAAGGACCCAACCTATTACCCAAAGGAGTAATGGAACCTTGAGCAAGCAACCAAGTGGTTGATAAAGTTTTCGTATGGACTCTAGAGTAGTGTCATGTAGGGTTAATAGAAATAGGCGGAACATATCTATTAATTTCGGGTGTCATATCTGTTTCCATTCTCAGGAAGTTTACTATTAATTTCGGGTATGAGAAACAAAATGACACCTTCATAGTAATATTGTCGCAGAGAGAGAGGATAATTTCGGGTGAACAGAGATGTCGTGGTTTCCATTCTTTGCCTCATAGTGAAGGAGAAGTACATTGGGTGGAGGAGCCACGGAGAGGAACTGTAATAGCCCAAATAAATAAATAAATAAATAAAAATAGTAAGAGAGAAAGAAAAAGAGATAAGAAATACAAAGATAAGTAAGAGAGAAAGATTTGAAAGTAAAAATTGATTAAAAAGAAAGGGAAGATTATGTGAACAAAATTGAAAGATAAAACTAATACGAAATAAAAATGAAGATTTGGTAAATAGAACTAAACCACAAAACACAATAGCAAAGCGAAAAAGTACACAATAGTCATATAACATAATAGTAACAATATCTCTCGTAATCATAGAAAATGAGATCTTTAATAAATATATATATATATATATATATATATATAGAATAGAATATAATATAATATTCCAAGACTCTATTTATATAGAATCTCTAATACTTGCATGAAATTTTAACACATATAGAGAATTGAACTTGAAATTGATGTTATGGATTCATATAGGTTGATTTAAATACAAAAAATAAAAGTCGAACTTTCATCAGGGATAAATTGGTAACACCAGCCTAAGCTAATCGAGTAAGTGTCCTTACTATAGGATAGACTAGAAATTATATGAGTTACAATTAGACATGTTTGAGATGACGTATGATGATGCATGCGATGTTTATATTTATGATGTATGACTTATGTTGCATGATGTTGTACACTAGTTGTATGATGATGTATGAGCATGATGATGTATGTGTTATGATACATGATAATGTATGTAATTTATATATATTTCGATGTATGACGTACATGATGTGTTTGATGCACTTAATGGCAATATGATGAGTATGATGTGTTTGCATGACATTATCTTAATATGTTGATGTTTCTATGTTAAGCATGCTATATGATGATGAATGTCATATTGCATCATGTCGATAGATCGAACTAGGACACAACCTTAAGAGCATGAAAATGATATTAATATAAATATCCACGAGCATGTGTTACTTAATGTAACAAAGAGATGAGACTAGAGGGTTGTGTCAGAAGAGATGATAAGATGGAAATTAGAGGGACCTCGTACATGTTGTATGTTCATAAGCATAGGGATACTTCTCCTACAGATGATGAGTGTGGACGAGCACAATATGATGACGAAGGTGTTCATGGGGAGTATGACACTAGGGGTTCTACTGACCTCTGGACGTTGCTACAGAGTAGCTTGACTAGAGAGGATTTAGGGGGGGGGGGGGGGGNCACTCGCATGTGTGGGTCGTGTGTAGGAAAGTACCACACATCCATAGTAGTCTGAGACTGGAGGTCACCCCTAGTAGTCTGAGATAGGTCCAAAGAGCATGATTACATATGTTTGCATTTGCATGGCTCCCTATAGTGGGGCCACTTACTGAGTATTCTTCGAAATACTCAGGCTGTGTGCCATATCATTTTTCAGGTAAAGGCAAGGCGTACATGTACGGATGACGGTGGCATCACGAGTAGAGACCGTGACACGTGCATAGGGTAAACTCATATTTAAATTCCTAGTTTTAGAATGATCATGTAGCGCCCGAGTTAAAAAAAAAAAAAATTCAAGGTCAAAATAGGGGCAAACTAGTCATTTTGCCCTATTATTACTTGAGGGGTCTGATTTGATTGGGTGATAATCTGAAAAGGGAAAGAAGAGGGGAGAGAATGAGGAAAAAGAAAAGGGAAAGAAGATTAGGTATTTTGAGGTGGGAGGAGGAGATCGGATCAGAACCAACGTCGGAGATCCGAGTCCCCAATCTAAACCATCAACAGTCCGAGGCAAGGTGCTCTCACGAATCGCACCTTCCTATTTCGTCAAAACATCCAAGAACTTCAGGTTAGTCTATGAATGTCTAGATCGAGAAGTCATCAAGGTTTTCGTGTGTTAGCCACGTTTTGTGTTGATCCTTTGATTCTTACCCTCAACAGCGTTATCTGGTTAAGTTCCGGAATGAAGGCGGCCAAGATTGGCGTTCGAATCGGAGTTTCAAGAAAATGTGATTTTCGGTAAGAACTCGTGTTTTCCCTGAATTCAAATTCAAATGTTAAGATCTGTGATTATCAGAAAAATATAAGAAAATTGTTCTGAAGGAGTAGAATTGGAGATCTAAAAAGGTTCGTGAAGAAAATTTCTTGAATCGGAATACGGATTGGAAGATAAAAAAATCGGAAGAAAATAGATCAAAACGTAAAAGAGACTAATATTGGAAAAATTGAAAACACGCAGGAGAGAGGGAGGAGACGCCGCCACGCGTCGGCCAGCGTATGGAGGAGAGCATCGAAACCGGTGATCGACACGTGGCGATCACCGACTGGTGAGGCGTGTCCTCACCCGACAGCGGACACGCGTCAGGCACGCGGATCCAGGCCAGCCCGACTCGGCATCGCACGCAAACCGCTCGGTCCGTAAATCGCCCCGACCTGGCGCCTCTGACCTGCGACTGCTCGGGAAGCCAAGTGTGGGCACGCACGCGTAGAAACCTCTAGGGAGCGTGTAGGCGCGTGAGTCACTGTTTTTCTTTCCGTTCGGTCTCTGTTTGCTTGTTTTCCGACCCGATTTTGATAGTGACCCTATTATTATGTGAATTAGGACATGTCTAGGAAATTCTAGAATTTTTGGAATCTTTTCCGTCAAGAAAACTCGAACTCGGGAAGGCACGGTCAACCATGTAAGTAACCATTTGGATTCCCATGAGCAGTACTTATAGGAACCACTAGGAACGAGCATGCATGCTACCACCCATAAACTTAGCTAGCCGGACCTAGCATATTTGAATGGAAACTGAAAAAATGAAATAATTAAGGAAAGCTAGATATGAAATGTTTATTAAATCTGTTTTGATTGAGATTCTGATAAAGTATGTATGCATGAGGAGGATGGGAAACTTGTGAAATCTGCGCTCCGAGTGAGGATGGACGTTATCTTCCCGTTGAGCATGTTTGTTAATATTGTATGAACTGTTGCGTGTGAACTCTTATGCATGATGATTGCTTGTGTTATCTTTCTTGTTGAATAGGAAGGAATTATGAGCGTGGATTAAGGTGCTTGTGACTAAGTAAGCTAGACGAGATCCTAGAATGGGAGACCTCTAGAACACCGTGCATATAGACCCGCGAAATGATTACTGACAGGTCCAGAGCCCAGAATTCCAAACCCGATAGGTTTGTGAGACCAGGCACGAGAATCCTAGAGATGCATGAATCCAAGTCTAAGCCACCAAGTTCCACCCTAGAAAGAATAGTAGGTCACCTCGGTAACTGTAGGTAGCCCACTAGAGTTGAGCAGTGTGGATAGTGTCATCAGAACCTCCACTTCCCTCTCCGCTCCAATACCGTACCGTCAAGACAGAGCTCCGGTACGGAGATCGTTGAGCTTGATAGATCCGGATAGGGAAGTGTGACAGGTGCCCAGACCTAGTGGTGATAGCTAAGGGGTCTTCTGAACAGGACTCCTGGCCGTAGAAACCCGTCCCTGAGCGGGAGACGTGGAGCCACGTAGGACGACTCAGTAGCTGACCGGCACACAAGGGGTCGCACCTCGAATTTAGTGGATGTATGGTCTCATGTGAGGGTTGTTAGCTAACCTCCACGGATGATGTTCAGAGAATGTCACGTATTCAGATCCAGCCATACGACCCCCTCAGATTTACTTATGAGGTCGCGCCTCACCTCAGGACACTGATCATTTCAGTGCATAAGATGAGCAAGCCTCCTAAGATACAGAAAAGAGAGTTGCAGCTTAGATCACTCTCCTTAGAAACTCGAGAAAGACCGTGGATACCTACCAAGATAAGGATGCGAAAAGAGCCGACAAGTAGGCTGCTTACTGAGTATTTTTATACTCATTCCTTTCTACTTTTTTTTTTCTTCAGGTGAGTGATGCCGTGGTTCGAGGCGGGAATGCGTGCTGAATCTCAATGCCACAGAAGAGTGTCCCAGGGCGTCTAGGAGTCTGTGCATATCTTTGTTTAGATCTGTCATGCATTGTTTTGTAAACCATTTACATACTTTTCATAGAACTCATAAACTACTTGAACACCTTGTTTTGGATTTCAAACTTTCTACANTCGTCTTGTCTATTCGATTTTACATGATTTTGTTGCATAGTCTGTTGGTCCAGCCCTTGATTTCGAGATTCAAATTTTGGGTTGTGATAGTTTGGTATCAGAGCATTGTTTTAGGTCCTGTAGACATTAGGTTGTAGAGTCTAGTATCTCTGTGGCTTATGTTTCGACACGCTCTGTCGTGACCTGGTAATTTCTCTGATAATTGGGAAGTAGGAAGACTTGAGTTATATGTTATGAGGTCTAAAATGAGGATTAAAAATAATAAGGATGTGCTTCTTTTGAATTAGGCACAATGAGAACGCAGTATTGACTCTCACTCCCCGTCCGTTGATAGATAATGACGCCTAAGAGAAGAGGAGATTATCTTGGGCCTGGCCCTAGGAGGGGCAGGAGAAGGGTCAAAGAGGACCCAAATTTTCTTTTGGTGGAGCAGCACCCACCTCTGAAGGAGGACCCAGAACTGACCTCGGATGAGGAACAGACGCCGCCACCGGCACCCGTGCCGAGGAGAGGCCGAAGGAAGGTCGAGCCTCGAGTTATTCTAGAGATCGCTCCTCAGAATCAGGTACCTGAAGAAGCTCCACCAGCGCCAGCACCGATTCCTGTGGTGCCTGCTCAGTCAATGACGACCGTTGCAAGGGATGAGTTTCAGACTTTCATGAGGTCCACCATGGAAACTCAGGCATAGATGGCTCAGTTAATGCAGACACTAGTGACCAATCAGGCCACTATGCAAGGGACGAGAGATTCGGGTACTTCTATGGAGTCCCGTTATTTGAAGGACTTTCGGAGGTATAAACCGCCCACTTTTGATGGGGGTAAGATGGACCCAGTTGCAGCTGAGGTCTGGTTGGAGGCTGTAGAGACAGCCTTTATGTCCATGAAATGTCCACCAGAATATCAAGTTGATTGTGGGACTTACATGTTGAAGGGTGAAGCCCATTTTTGGTGGAAAGGTGCACAGAGGACTATTACACCAGAGGGCGGTTATATTCCTTGGAATCAGTTCAAGGCAGCCTACTTGTATAAATATTACCAGTAGTTGCCCGACACAAGTGTCAGACAGCATTCCTAGAACTGAAACAGGGGGACAAAACTGTTTAGGATTATGATCTTGAGTTTAATAAACTGGCAAGGTTCTGCCCTGAGTATGTCAGTAATGAGAAGATGAAAATTGATCGTTTTATCGCTGGTCTCCGGATAGAGCTTCAGGGTCCAGTTATGGTACAAGCATCATCAGATTATGTTGTAGCCTTGAGAGTGACAACACTGATGGATATGCCACGGCAGATGGCAAAGCAAAATGTGCCAATAGTGACCACTCAGGATACCTTTGGCCAACAAAGAAGGCCTAACAGAAATTCCTTTAGATATGACAGACAGCCTCGAGGGCGATCTGAACGTCGGGGTAGAGCCCCAAAGCATAACAGACCTGAATGCCCTAACTGTAAGAGATATCACGAGGGAGAGTTTTTTGCTGGAACAAGAGGATACTTTGGTTGTGACAAGCCAGACCATCGCATAGCAAACTGTCCTCATAAGAGAAACCATGAGGGAAACAGATTAATGGAACAGAATCAGATAGGCCGGGGAGCCACACAGCATACCCGAGCTGTGGCCCACGCTGTAACGCCCCTAATTTTCTCCATCCTAATTAGCGACGTTACCTTATACTCGTCAAAACAACAGGACAAGAGTTCACATGGGACAGCCTCGATAACGAAAATGCATTCATCAATTTAAGCAGTTCATACCTAGGAAAACAATTGCGACAACCTAGCCTAGAAGTAATCAACAGAGACTAGAGAAAACAATTCGCAAAACTAAGAACCCAAGAGAATCCAAC
This sequence comes from Cucurbita pepo subsp. pepo, assembly GCF_002806865.2. NCBI lineage: Eukaryota > Viridiplantae > Streptophyta > Magnoliopsida > Cucurbitales > Cucurbitaceae > Cucurbita > Cucurbita pepo. Next base: position 8,385,775 of record NC_036640.1, read on the forward strand.
AGGCGCTACGACACAACAAACCCTCCTCAAGATTTCCATGGCCCTTCGCCTCATCCACCGTCATCCGTACATGGGAGCCTTGCCCTTTCCTGAAAAATATTGGTAGCACGTGGCTTGAGTATTATATAAAATACCCAGTAAGTCGCCCCACTGTTGGGGTTAAGCATATATTCATACATTCGGATACAAGCAGTCGCACACAATACATGCAAGCAGTCGCACACAATACATGCAAGCAGTCGCACACAATACACGTACATGACGCACGCAACACACATACATGTCACAGAGAATACCCATACATGTCGCACATCATTACCATACATGCCGCACAATGTTAGAAGAACGCAGCTGAGAGAGAGGTTTGTCTTCCATTCCTTCCCATGGCCTTAGGCCCTTGCCTTGTCCGGGCGGGGGTGGATGCATGGTAATTTCCCACACATGGCCCACGTGTGTGATCGTGGGCCCACCAGGCGAGCTCGCAAGCGAACTCCCTGGGCCTGGCTTGGTCGGGTATGTATGACATACAATACCGGACGCCACGGACAAAGGAGGGCCTGCATGATATCGTGGCGAACACAATATCGAATATACGCATCCATACCATCCGTAGCATAACGGGGGAGTGCCCCAACCATAGCGTGCATGAGGTTCTTAAGGTTTACCTCCATGGCATTACACATACGACGCTCCATCCCCTCGCCGCATTACGTAGCATAACCGGGTCCACATTAGGCAAGCATAACATAGCATAACAGGGTCCACATTGAGCAAGCATGTCCTAGCATACTAGTCATCTTATTCATGGCATGTGGGGTTCTCATTACAATCATAACATGTCAATCAAGCTCATCATACATACAGGGCGACAAAACGCGTCACAACATCATATTCATAAACATGGCATACATAGCAATTCACTGCAAGAATCACATACATAAACAAAGCATGCATAGCATTTCACGGCAAGAAACATCTAACCTAGCATACAGCAACAACATATGGTGCATGCAAGGGCCACAGGGCACGCACCAACATACATACAAAACTAACGCCAACAGTAAGGTTACTTACCTCCTTGGCCTTGGCCGAAGTCACCCACAATGCTAACTCCAGCGCCTAACTACCTCCTATAAGATAACATGATACACTTAGAGCCATTTCCCAACTAGCTCTTATGCCTAGCTACCAAGGTACGTCCCTATCACAATCTATTTTATCGCAATGGAGTTATACTGACCTCAGATGGCTGAAACAAGGGTGGGAATGACTCCAGAAGGGTCAAAAACCTAGAAACCGGTATGCTATTCGGATGTCGAGCCGCCGAGCCGCGCTGCCAAGCTGTCGAGCCGCGCCGCCAAGCCGCACAGCCGAGCCGACCTGGCCGAGCCGCTGGTGGAGCCGAAACCGATGGGCTTCGAAGAACCCTAACGGCGCAGGGTTTTTTTTTGGCTCACCCCTGGTTTGGGCCGAAAAGGAACGAGGCCCAATGGTGGGCTTGAGCGCGGCCTGCGAGGTGTGGGCTGCACGCCAGCCGAGACGAACCGCAGAATGCCGAGGGTCGACCCGCGCCCGCCGCTTCGTCTTCCTCGCCCGAACGCCTCAATAGCCCTAATCGTGGGCTTGGCTGCTGTCACCTGTGGAAGCGTCGCCGTTCATCCATCTCCGGGGGCGCGTCTGTTCCTCCCTGCCCGCATACACTAGCGCCTGCTCCTACCTAAAGCTCGCGGCGTTATTGAACCCGATCTGAAGTCTCGCGACGTTTTCGATCCCTCACCTAAACCATTCGGCTCCTCCTTCACAGGTATGACAGTCACTCAAAAAGGAAAAGACGGCTACTAAGGTACCTAGGGTTTAATACGCATTAATACGCCTTGGCTAGCAAGGCATGCCTCACTGGAAAGCCCATGATTTCCGGCGAGATTTAAGGAGTTTGTTTCTTTCTTTTTTTTTTTTTTTGCCTTTTTGAAACCCCTACCGTTACACACGCTATCATGACTAGGAAGGCAGAAGAGACTGACATAGTGGTGATAGGTACACTGCCTATCTTTGATCACCTAGCATTTACATTATTTGATTTTGGTGCTACCCACTCTTTTATTTCTAAGGGGTTCGTGAAATCTGCAAACTTAGAACTAGAACTCCTAGAGTTTCCCCTTACTGTTTCTACACCAACAAATAAAGCAAATAAATACCTGACTCCTACCCATAGGGTTAGAGGTGATAGTTGCAGGGCGAAAACTTGTAGCATCCCTGATTGTTCTGTGTATGCAAGACTTCGATGTGTTCTTAGGGATGGATTGGTTGGGCGAGAATCGTGCCCTCATCGATTGCGAAGCAAGAAAGGTAACCTTTAGGCCCCTGATGGGAGAAAACTTTGAATTCTAAGGGGATATATCTAGAAGTACCCCTAGGGTCATCACAACGTTGAAGGTTAGAAAGATGTTGAATCAGGGAGCCTAGGCAATTCTGGCTAGTGTAACGAAAGTCAGTGAGTCTAGTCTAAAGGTATCCTCTGTTCCTGTGGTTGGAGAATTTGAGGATGTTTTTCCAGAAGAGCTCCCAGGGCTGCCCCCTATTGAGAGGTAGATTTTGTTATTGACCTCGAGCCAGGGACAACACCGATATCCAAAGCGCCATATAGAATGGCACCTGCTGAGCTCAAGGAGCTAAAGGTATAGTTACAAGAACTTCTGGACAAGGGATTCATACAGCCTAGCGTCTCACCTTGGGGAGCCCCTGTGCTATTTTTTAAGAAGAAAGATAGAACTATGCGATTATGTATAGATTATAGAGAGTTAAACAAGGTCACAATCAAGAATAAATACCCTCTCCCAAGGATAGACGACCTGTTTGACCAATTGTAGGGTGCAACGGTGTTCTCTAAGATCAATCTGCGATCAGGATATCACCAGATGAGAATCAGAGAGGAAGACATACCTAAAAAAGCTTTTAGAAGCCACTATGGACATTATGAGTTCATAGTCATGTCTTTTGGATTAACCAACGCTCCTGCAGTGTTTATGGAGTTGATGAACCGAGTGTTTAAGGAATTCTTAGACACCTCGTGATTGTGTTCATTGACGACCTCTTGGTGTATTCTAAGTCTGAAATGGAGCACGAGGAACACCTGAGTAGAGTCTTAACTCTACTGAGAATCCATCAGTTGTATGCCAAATTTTCGAAGTGCGAATTTTGGCTACAGGAAGTGGCTTTTCTTGGACACATGGTATCCAGTCAGGGGGTACTATGGATCCTGCTAAGATCGAAGCAGTCTTGAAATGGCCTAGACCAACCATGGTCGCTGAAGTAAGGAGTTTTCTGGGTTTAGCAGGCTATTATAGAAGGTTTGTACAAGATTTCTCTAAAATATCTGCAGCTTTGACACAGTTAACCAAGAATGGGAGACCTTTTATCTGGACACAAGAGTGTGAACAGAGTTTTCTAGAACTGAGAAAGAGGTTGGTCACTGTGCCTGTACTTACAGTGCCCGATGGATCAAGTGGACTTGTGGTTTACAGCGACGCTTCAGGAAAAGGGCTAGGTTGTGTACTCATGCAAAAGAGCAAGGTGATAGCCTACGCCTCTAGACAGCTGAAAAAGTATGAGTGCAACTACCCCACCCACGATCTAGAACTAGCAGTCGTGGTATATGCATTGAAAACCTGGTGTCACTACCTGTATGGAGAGAGAGTTCAGGTGTACACGGACCATAAGAGCCTCAAGCATTTGTTTACACAGAAAGAACTCAACATGAGATAGCGGAGGTGGTTAGACCTAGTTAAGGACTATGACATTGAAATACTTTACCACCCAAGAAAAGCTAATGTAGTGGCAGATACCTTGAGCAGAAAGACAGCCCACACATCTGCCCTGATCATGAGGCAGAAGTATCTACAAGATGAGATATAGAGGGCTGGAATAGAAGCCTTGGTTAGAGGCATCACTGCTCAACTAGCGCAACTTTCAGTCCAACCCACCCTCAAGAGACGTATCATTGAAGCTCAGAGAATTGATACGCACCACAGTAGGATCTGGGGTCAGCAAGAAACTAAGAGACCAGAGGGATATTCAGTTTCTTCTGAAGAGGGTTTGATGTGGCAGGATCGATTATGCGTACCTCGAGATGAGAAGATCCTACAAGAAATCATGACTGAGGAACACAACACGTCCTACGCGTTCCACCCTGGTAGTACTAAGATGTATCAGGATTTGAAGTGTAGTTATTGGTGGCCGGGAATGAAGAAGGATGTAGTTGAATATGTGAGTCGGTGTTTGACCTGTCAGCAGGTAAAGGCCCCGAGACACAACCAGCAGCGCTATTGCAACTGTTGAATATCCCACATTGGAAATGGGAGGAAATAAGCATGGATTTCATCGCGGGCCTACCAAAAACTCGACGAGGCTCTAATGTCATCTGGCTCATTGTGGACAGATTGACTAAGGCAGCCTACTTTATACCCGACAGAGCTACTTACCGAGTGGACCACTGGGCTCAGTTGTATGTCAAGGAGATAGTCCGCCTACATGGCGTGCCAGTGACCATTATGTCTGATAAGGATGCTAAGTTTACTTCTAACTTCTCGAAAGGGTTACAGAAGGCGTTGGGAACCCAACTCAAGTTCAATACAGCTTTCCATTCTCAAACCGATGGGCAAACCGAGAGGCTTAATCAGACCCTAGAGGATATGTTGAGGGCATGTGTGATAGACTTTGCAGGTTGCTGGGATGAGCATCTGGCCCTTATGGAGTTTGCCTATAGCAATAGTTACCAGGCAACCATTCAGATGGCACCATTCGAAGCTCTATATGGGCGGAGGTGCAGAACCCCTATATTTTGGGAGGAGGTAGGCAAGAAACAGTTGTTGGGACTGGAGTTGGTACAGACTACCAACGCAGCGGTACAGAAAATCAAACAAAGGATACCCTTTGCACAAAGTTGGCAGAAGAGTTATGCAGATTCTCATAGGAAAGTCCTCGAGTTTGTAGTGGGTGATCACGTCTTCCTGAAAGTGACCCCCATGAGAGGAGTGTTGAGGTTTGGGAAGAAGGGCAAGCTGAGCCCGAGATTCGTGGGACCCTTTGAAATCCTAGAAAGGATAGGGCCCGTGGCCTATAGACTAGCATTGCCACCCACACTCGCCGCAGTGCACAACGTATTCCATGTATCGGTGCTAAGAAAATACAATCTAGATCCCACTCACATCATTGATCACAGGACGCTTCCCATCCGGAAGGACCTATCATATGAGGAGAAACCCATAGGGATAATGGCACGCGATGTGAGGAGACTACGAAGAAGGGAGATTCCCTTAGTCAAGGTTTTATGGAAAAACCATCGAGACAACGAGGCCACGTGGGAATGTGAGGATGACATGAGGAGATCTTACCCCGAACTCTTCTAGGGAAGATCAACTTTCGAGGACAAAAGTTCCTAAGGTGGGGGAGGATTGTAGCGCCCGAGTTTTTTTATAAAAAAAAATTCAAGGTCAAAATAGAGGCAAACTAGTCATTTTGCTCTATTATTACTTGAGGGGTCTGATTTGATTGGGTCATAATCTGAAAAGGGAAAGAAGAGGGGAGAGAAAGAGGAAAAAGAAGAGGGAAAGAAGATTAGGGTTTTTGAGGTGGGAGGAGGAGATTGGATCAGAACCGACGCCAGAGATCCAAGTCCCCAATCTAAACCATCAACAGTTCGAGGTGAGGTGCTCTCACGAATTGCACCTTCCTATTTCGTCAAAACGTCCAAGAACTTCAGGTTAGTCCACGAATGTCTAGATCGAGAAGTCATCAAGGTTTTCGTGTGTTAGCGATGTTTTGTGTTGATCCTTGGATTCTTACCCTCAACAGCGTTATTTGGTTAAGTTCTGGAGTGAAGGTGGCCAAGATTGGCGTTCGAATCGGAGTTTCAAGAAAACGTGATTTTCGGTAAGAACTTGTGTTTTTCCCATTCAAACTCAAATGTTAAGATCTGTGATTATCATAAAAATATAAGAAAATAGTTTTGAAGGAGTAGAATAGGAGATCTACAAGGTTCGTGAAGAAAATTTCTTGAATCGAATTACGGATTGGAAGATAAAAAAATCTGAAGAAAATAGATCGAAACGTAAAAGAGGCTAACATTGGAAAAATTGAAAACATTCAGGAGAGAGGGAGGAGACGCCACACGTCGGCCAGCGTACGAAGGAGCGTGGCAGAACCAGTGATCGACACATGGCGATCACCGATTGGTGAGGCGCGTCCTCACCCGGCAGTGGACACGTGTCAGGCAAGTGGATCTGGGCCGGCCTGACCCGGCATCGCACGCGAACTGCTCCGTCCTTAAATTGCCCCGACTTGGCGCCTCTGACCTGCGACTGCTCGGGAAGCCGCGTGTGGGCACGCGCTCGTAGGATCAGCGCGTAGAAACCTCTAGGGCGCGTGTAGGCGCGTGAGTCACTGGTTTTCTTTCCGTTCGATCTCTGTTTGCTTGTTTTCCGACCCGATTTTGATTCTGACCCTATTATTATGTGAATTAGGACATGTCTAGAAAATTCTAGAATTTTTGGAATCTTTTCCGTCAAGAAAACTCAAACTCGGGAAGGGCACGCGTCAACCATGTAAGTAGCCATTTGGATTCCCATGAGCAGTACTTATAGGAACCGCTAGGAACGAGCATGCATGCTACCACCCATAAACTTAGCTAGCCGGACCTAGCATATTTGAATGGAAACTGCAAAAATGAAATGATTAAGGAAAGGTAGATCTGAAATGTTTAATAAATCTGTTTTGATTGAGATTCTCATAAAGTATGTATGCATGAGGAGGATGGGAAACTTGTGAAATCTGCACTCTGGGTAAGGATGGACGTTATCTTCCCATTGAGCATGTTTGTTAATATTGCATGAACTGTTGCGTGTGAACTCTTATGCATGATGATTGCTTGTGTTATCTTTCTTGTTGAATAGGAAGGAATTATGAGCATGGATTAGGGTGCTTGTGACTAAGTAAGCTAGACAAGATCCTAGAATGGGAGACCTCTAGAACACCGTGCATATAGACCCGCGAAATGATTACTGACAGGTCCAGAGCCCAGAATTCCAAACCCGATAGGTTTGTGAGACCAGGCACGAGAATCCTAGAGATGCATGAATCCAAGTCTAAGCCACCAAGTTCCACCCTAGAAAGAATAGTAGGTCACCTCGGTAACTGTAGGTAGCCCACTAGAGTTGAGCAGTGTGGATAGTGTCATCAGAACCTCCACTTCCCCTCTCTGCTCCGATACCGTACCATCGAGACAGAGCTCCGGTACGGAGATCGTTGAGCTTGGCAGATCCGGATAGGGAAGTGTGACAGGTGCCCAGACCTAGTGGTGATAGCTAAGGGGTCTTCTGAACAGGACTCCTGGC
>NC_036640.1:8393408-8500461 GCF_002806865.2 Cucurbita pepo subsp. pepo
TTTTTTTTTTTTTTTTTTTTTTTTCAGGTGAGTGATGTCATGGTTCGAGGTGGGAATGCGTGCTGAATCTTAATGCCACAGAGGAGTGTACCGGGGCGTCTTGGAGTCTATGCATATTTTTGTTTAGATCTGTCATGCATTGTTTTGTAAATNCCTCTCTGCTCCGATACCGTACCATCGAGACAGAGCTCCGGTACGGAGATCGTTGAGCTTGGCAGATCCGGATAGGGAAGTGTGACAGGTGCCCAGACCTAGTGGTGATAGCTAAGGGGTCTTCTGAACAAGACTCCTGGGCCGTAGAAACCCGTCCCTGAGCGGGGGACGTGGAGCCACGTAGGATNACACCTTGTTTTGGATTTCAAACTTTATACATAATTGCTAAAGTTTTTTTTTTTTTTTTTTTTTTTTTTNGCGGATGTATGGTCTCGTGTGAGGGTCGTCAGCTAACCTCCACGTATGATGTTCAGAGAGAGTCACGTATTCAGATCCAGCCATACGACCCCCTCAGATTTACTTATGAGGTCGTGCCTCACCTCAGGACACTGATCATTTNTTTTTTTTTTTTTTTGTAATTTCGTCTTGTCTATTTGATTTTACATGATTTCGTTGCATAGTCTGTTGGTCCAGCCCTTGATTTTGAGATTCAAATTTTGGGCCGTGACAGATCATATGTGACTTCATCTTAATTTTGCATGTGTTTGTATTTACGTGACCCCTTGTAGTGAGGTTACTTACTGAGTATTCTTTGAAATACTAAAACTGTGTGCCATATCATTTTTCAGGTGGAGACAAAGCGCACATGTACGAATGACGGCGGCATCACGAGCAAAGATTGTGGCACATATCATTTTTCTTGCTATCATATTTGATTGTTTTATTTAAATTCTTAATAAAAATTAAAGTGGTTCCCTATGCTTCCACTATGAGGATGAAAAGCTCATGAATAAGTGCGTTCATATTGAGTTAGATAAGAGATAGGCTATTCAAGTCGTGATTTCAGGTTGAAAACATCAAGTGCAGGTTGCAGTTTTGGGACGAATCGGGTAAGGTGATGCATGTCACCATAGTACGTAGACGCATTACTCCACCCATTGTGTGACACATATCATACGCTGAGCTACTCACACTTCACCTCTCGCTGCTTAACGTGTGTCCTTTCCTGTTTGACTCCTGCACCTGCCCGACGCGATTTTCCAGAATTTGATCATATTTTGAAATTCTTTCTAATTTCTTTACCTCTTCATCACTTTTCATACAAAACTCTAATCAATTTGGTTCATTCATCTTTCCAATCATATTCAATTATATGCTTTTGAATATAAAACTAAATTATATGGCTTTTGAATATAAGAAACAAAACGTATAAACCTTTATTCAGTTTTATGGCTTTTGAGTATCAAAATTCATAAATATTTCACCACATGTACATGATGAACCTTACGTTCTTCAAAGGAAGACACAACTTAAAATCCTTATTTTGGTAAAATTAAGCACACTACCATTGGTGCCCACTTATTGCATTACCAAACATGTGTTAGGAACGCCCTCAATGGATCACCACCAACTTAAACATTAAACAAAGCTTTAAGATTGTGAGGCTTGATGCTGTCGGAGCTCCCATTCCATACCCACTCAGCAACTAATTGGCTCGCCTTTTGAGTGAGATGGGCAGAATCATAGAATAGATACTCATTGGGGTTACTACACAACTCATACTCTTCACCATCCCTTCCCCCACAGCTAAAGAACCCTCTGAATGGTCCACTTCCACAACATGCCGCTTTCCCCTCCTTGAAACCTTGCCAAACAGATGAACTTTCAGTAAGTTCATTGAAACACTAGACAATGTATTCACGCTGAGATGCATGATTGTACTTACCATATTTAGATGGGTTGTTTGATATTTGGTTGGCTGAAGTGTATAAATCGGCATAGGAATAAACAAACCCTTCAAGCTCCTTTTCAAGATGTTGGAGAGCTTTGTAAAGATGTTTGTTATGCAGTGTTACAAGTTGTGTAATGTTTTCAAAGCATTCATCTTTGCCTTGTAATAATACTGCCTTCACTAGGGGCAAACACCCGATATCTCCAACGCCTAAAAATGCAAACTTTCTTCCTCCGTTCTTGTGGATTCCCTGCAAACAAATCATTCATATCAGAAAATATCCTTTTCTTTTTGATATATATGATTGAATTAGAGGTGTTTCATGTGATCACATACGTTAGTTGAGGCGGAAAGTTTGAAAGGGAAAACCTAAAGAGAATAATATCTGTGAGCCCACAAATGGTATTAAAGTCAAACATTGGAGGAGGCTGAGCTCCGAAGGGGAGGACACGAAGTGGTATGCCAGCAAGGATGTTGGGCCATGAAGGGGTAGATTGGGGAGTTCTACATCAATTTGAGAAGGGAACGAGTGCCAACGAGGACGGTAGGCCCTGAAGAGGGGTGGATTGTGAGATCTCACATCAATTGGAGAAGGGAACGACTGCCGATGAAGACGCTGAGCCCTAAAAAGGGGTGGATTGTGAGATCCCACGTCGGTTACAGAGGAGAACGAATCATTTTTTATAAGGGTGTGGAAACCTCTACCTAATAGATGCGTTTTAAAAATTTTGAGAGGAAGCACAGAAGAGAAAGTCCAAAAAGAACAATATAGGCTAGTAGTTGCCTTTGAACTATTACAAATGGTATTAGAGCCGACACCGGGAGATGTGCTGCGAGGAGGTTGAGCCTCGAAGGGAGTGGACACGAGTGGTGTGCCAGCAAGGATGTTGGACTTCGAAGGGGGTGGATTATGAGATCCCACGTCGGTTAGGGAAGAGAACAAAACAATTTTTTTAAAAGGGTATGGAAACCTCTCCCTATTAGACACGTTTTAAAAACTTTGAGAGGAAGCTCAGGAGGGGTAAGATTAAAGAGGACAATATCTACTAGCGGTGAGCTTGAACTACTTACTTTGATGACGTTGGTTAAGTTTCGGATGACCAGGTCAACGTATTGTTGTGGAGAATGAGATTGGAAGAGAGTGGAATTTGTAGTAAAAGGAGCAATATAATCGTTGCTTCCAATGCTGAAGAAGTAGACAGCTTTGGATAGTAAAGCCTTAGCTTCTGCAGGATGGCCTATCCCTTCAACAACCTTTGTTACTTTGTTGAAGTAACTCAGCTGGGTTTTCAGGTCAATTACCTGTAAACAACACACACACACACACAATATAGCTGACCTCTCCTTCAAATAGTGTAATTAAGAAACAACAAGACCACATTTTACTTACAAGTCCTTGATGGGTTTCAGCTAAAGCACCAGCTCCAGCTGATGCAAAGTTCACTCCATGAACGTAATTTTTGTTCATGGGATGAAGATATGGAAGAATCAATGGCAAATTAGCATATTTAGCTGCAAATTAAACAAACTTCGACCGTCAACAAAAATAACATAAAAACGAAATCGTTATCAAAGGAGACGTAATATACCAATGAAATCAGGAATCAAGCGGCCATCCGAAAACCGCCCGGTCGGGAATTTGAAGAAGGATTGTCCATATGGCAAGAAATTAGCTTTGAAAGAGGTGTTGATGTAGTTGTTATTTCCAGCATCAAACAAGGAATCCCCAAAGATGAACAAGGCTGCATTGTTTGGATGACCTTTGCAGCTGTGTATAGAGAGAAGACTGAGTATGAAGTAGACTAAGAAAGATGATGAAGGAAAACATGAACTTGCCATCTTGATTACTTATTCAAACCCAACCCATAAATTTATAATGAAGGATTGCAGTTGCTTCAACCCAAAGCTAATCGATTATAATATATCTATTAATCTTTAATATCGTCATATCATTATCTGTCATCGTGTACTAGAAAACCTGTGGTGTCTAAGTTCGCTTTTGTCAACCTCAAGCAACGACATTGAGATAGGACTAAGTCTTCTATCCTCAAAAATCGAATATGGAGTGGGCAAGTTGATGGGACGAACACTTTTGTACTAAGAAAACTCTCTATTTTATATCGTTATTATTTTAAGAAAAATCTCGTAAAAAAGTAAATTGACGTTAGAATAATGAACGGTAAAATATGAAGTCAAGGCCTGTAATGACATGTTAAATAATAATATATAATTTAATTTTGTATTGTAAAATCATTTGACTAAAACTCATTTTATACAAATCATTATAATATTTTTGGCAACAATGACTAATGAATAAAATATTTATGACATCATTGTCTAAAATTCAACTTCACAAAAGATTTATAATATTTTTAGATAATAAATATTTAAGTTTCCCTAAATTTTTAAGATTATAAATTTAGTCCTAATTTTTTTTATTCATAAATCTACTAAATAAAAAATTAAAGTTTGGAATTTCTGCCGAAATATATATCTAATAAACTAATTAATTTAAAAAAAAATTGAATTTGTCATAAACTATTTAATATAAAATTAATAAAAAATTCAAAAGTAGATACAAACTTTGAAAGTGTGGTGGTTAGCAAATTTCCATGCCGGTTTGACTAATAAATATTTAATTAAGTTATAAATGTTTGCTGAATAACTCAGGTTGCTAAAAATATTTTAAAAAACTCTATGCAATAATTCAAAATTAGACTTTTATTTTTATAATTATATATTAGATTTTGATTCACCCTTCCTTTATTTGAATATTTGAATGTCAAGAAAACCCGATAAAATATCATCTAATAGAGTTTATTTCCTTTCCTTCTCGGTAGGAGGGAGAAAATAAAATTTGTGAAATGAGATTTGGACATTTGTTATGGGGTTAATAGTCTAATGGTTATAAGCGTGTCCGAAAAACGAAAAATGAGGTCTTGGGGATTCGTAAAGTCAAGCCAAGGACCCAACGTATTACCCAAAAGAGTAAAGGAACATCGAGAAAGCAACCAAGTGATCGCACCTACTTCGATATCCCCACATTGACATGATAAAGTCCTCGTATGGACTCCAAGATAGTCATATGGGATTAATATAAATAGACAGAATATATCTGCATTAAAAAGTACACTACTATGTCATGCTCAATTTGATGCCACTTTGGTTCAGTACTAACTTATTCATTAGAGTAAATACTTATGAACACATACATTAAATATTGGTTCCCGTGATCTTTTAGTTCAACAACATACAAAGTGATAGATTCAATCCTTTAATATCTTGGTTGAGGCTTCACCTTATCAAGTATTATGGGGTAGAAAATATCGAAACTTTTAAAATTTCATTAATATCTTAAAACTATAAATAAAAAAATTTTAAAAATACGAAAAGAAAATATATTAATACCCTTAAACTTAAAAAAAAAAAATCTAACGCATCGAAAATCATTTATGTGCACCACATCACTTCCCTCTTAGATTTTCTCTAAGTCAATACTTAGCACCACATCACTTCCCTCTTAGATTTTCTCAAAGTCAATACTTAGCACCACATCACTTCCCTCTTAGATTTTCTCAGTCAATACTATCAAATCAAATCAAATCACATCTATAATGTAATCCAACATAAATCAGTTCAATTAGATTATACCATGTGCATTAGGCGACACAAACTAAACCAATCAAATTGGGTCGTGTGTACTATTTGATGTCATAAATTGGTCATATCATAACACACTCTGTGATGATAAACTCAAAATCAGATTGAGCTTAGAGAATTTGAAGATAAGACTCCCAAAAACCAATCAACAAGTTCAAAGATCGATCAATCAATCCAAGCGGATCAATAACCCAATATTCCATTAACAAATCTAAGGATTGAAACTTACTCATTTCATCAGAAAATGGCAAATTGAGAAGAAAAAGCATGAAAAATGATTCGATATGATTAATCCTTACAGCGTTGTCAAGTGGTTTGAAAGAGATCCTTGAGAGAAGAATGGGAACTGAAAGAACCACTCCACATTTCATGAGCAAGCTCTTTGTGGAGGCTTTCAGTGAGATGGTAAGAATCCCAAAAGACATACTCATTTGGGTTCCTACACGCTTCAAACTCCTTCACTCTTCTTCTTCCTCCGCAGCTGAACACTCCTCGAAATCTCCCTGTCCCGCAGCATGCCTCTCTCCCTTCCTTCAACCCTGCATCAATGGTGTTTCATATTATACACAACAAAGCGTAACACGCAGCAACAGTCTATGTATCTATCACTTTTACCATATTTCAATGGATTCTCCATTCTCTGTCTCAGGCTGCTGCTGAAGTCGTAGAGTGAATATTTGAATCCCTTGAGCTGCTTCTCCAAGTCTTGAAGAAGCTTCACTAATCTCTGGTTGTGTTGGTTTGCATACGCCCCAAACTCTTCCAAACACCTCCCAGCTGCATCTCCTCCGGCTACTCTCAGCCCTGGACTGCAGCCCATCGGTGGCAAGTTCATGAACCCGAATTTCCTGCCCCCACTATCGTATACTTGCTGTCAGAACCAACAAAAAACACCATTTCTTATCACAAGACATTACTATGTTCGAAAGAAAATTTGAAGATGGCAAAAAAGCTTACTTTGATGGAAGTTGTCAAGTTACCAATCACCAACTCAACATATTCAGATATGGAATGGGATTTGAGGAAAGGGGAATTGGTTAAGAAGAGGCTCATGTAATCGTTGGTACCGATACCGAACAAATACACAGCTTTTGACAGTATCAGCCCACCTTCTGCTTTCCACAACTTCCGTTTTAGCCAAGTCTCTACCTCCTTAAAGTACTTAATCTGTGCTTTGAGCTCGATCACCTGAAAAACGCTAAACAACCTTCTTCACTTCAAATTCACCTTGTTAACTTCAATCTAAAACCTCCCATATTTCCCTGGATGTGTTCAATTTTCAAGCATGAATTAAACTGAGTTTACTTTCGTTTAATCATGAGTCAGTTTTATGTTCGAACATTACTCAAAGCAGAGTTAATGACAATTTCCCTTGCTTATTTAATATGGAAAAGATGCGGTGAGGAGTAAGTGGGGTACGTTATTCTTACCGACCCATGAAAAGTCTCGGATAAAGCACCTGCTCCAGCCGAAGCAAAGTTCACTCCATTATGATATTGATGAAACCCCGGTTGAAGAAAAGGTGGGATCAATGGCAGCTTGGCAAATTCAGCTGGAAGATAGAGGAACAAAAGTCATGAAAAGTTGAGCCTGGCCCAAATGTATAGAGAGAAAAAGAGAAATATTCATCGAAACCAAGACAGTAAACAAAAGACAATAAAACAGAGATGGGTTTAAAACCAAATATATGGGAAATCTTACCTATAAAGTCAGACACCAAACGACCGTCGGAAAATCTTCCAGTGGGGTATCGGAAGTGGGTTTGGCCGTAGGGCCAGAAGTTAGCTTGGTCGAGAGTTGTGGTGTTAATGTAATTATTGTTGCCAGCATCCAAGAAAGAGTCCCCAAAGATGAAGAAAGCAGCATGATTTTCAGGCAGAGGATGGGATTCAACTTCAATGAAGCACCATGTGGAACTGAAGGTGAAGAAGAAGATCACAAACAACACAACTAGCTGCTCATGGGAAGTGCTTTGAGTCTCCATTAATGGCCTCTATCCCTGAAGACTAACGAAGCTTAAGCTGTCGATCACACAATCATATATGAAGTATGGGTAGCAGCAGAAGGCTCTCTGTTACTGCTCAGTTCCTCTCTGTCACTAAAAGTTTTTTCTTTTTTTTTTTTTTTAACCAAGAAAACGATGGACATCTCTTTGAACCAATGCAAATGTCAAAGTGGGACTAGTGAGTTCCATTGGAGAGTTCTGATGTGATGTTTTGATAAAAAAAAAAAAACAAAGGGAGGGAACAGGGGGCGTACGTCAAACTGAACGTATCCAAGAAAAAGCCGAGTCGCTGCGGTTGGGTTTGAATAAAGAAATGATTGGAACTTGGAAGGTAAAGCATCAATAATTTTGATGTATCTGGTTGAATTATTCACGTTCGTCGAGGTATAACAAATCTCCAATCAATTGGCCATTCAGGAAGCTAACTTTCTAACTTATTACCATTAGTAGTGCTCCAAGTCAAGCTGAAGACGTGTAGGAATCTGTGTTTTTTGAATCAGCTTAGTTTGTAATTCTTTAATTGATCTAAATGAATTCTTGCTGGAGGAAGAAACTGAAAGTTATTTGTATGTTGTTTTCAAGAACCATTGAATTTTCTCTTGAAAACAACTTGAATTTTTAACTATCTAAAGAGGCCAACTTATACACCCCATTCCTAAACAACACTTAGCATTAATAATCATATTGTTCAGTAAGGTGTGAACAAACAAAAAGTGTGAAAGTTGAGAAAAGGGCATTATGTTAAAAAAAGACTGCAAAAGAAACACGTTGAGTTATTCTGCTACTTTAACGTCTAAAAGCTCATAGCTTGTAATCCTTGTTTCAGGGAAACCACTTTGACCTTCACATAAATTCACCTTTTACATGTTTAATTTTTCCTAAGAAGAGACAATGAACTTTGACAAATCGCTACCCTATAAAGATTATAGGGCGACAAGAGCCCCACATGGCTCTGGAGGAGCAAAAATGTGTTTCTGGACATTTAAGTGGGTGGGTTTGGCCATAGTCAACTGTGGTTGGGTAGGGGGGGGGGGGGGGNCCAGCTCTTCTCATTTCTCTGTTTTTTAGCTACTATCTTATGATTCATGGTAGTGTGCAGTAAGCATTTGTCCATCTTCAACTTTGTATTCATTGTCCTGTCATTCTCCACCATATAAGCATTACGTCCCTTAGTCCTATTCTGCCTGCTCTGCCAATACGACCTCCTTGCCTAGCCTTTTGGGAAGAGTTTGAGTCACAGCTTCATTCTGTGTATCCTCTCTCTCTCTCTCTCTCTCTCTCCCCACTATTTTACTCCAATTCTCTCTGTGGGGAACATCTTTTTGCTTTGTTAGCGAGTCCAAAAGGCTAAGGTCAATTTGAATCATGATTCTCCCTCGTATATGTGTGGTTGGGTGGGGGTTCCTATTTTCATGATTCACATTGGGTTTGGCCAGGATTCATGCTAAACTCCCTTTAATGATTTCAATAAAGACTTTCCTAGAGAGAACTCAGTACAGTAAAGGTCCTGATTCAGATACTAATGTTGTCACTTTAGTTCCTTCGAGTAACAACATGAAAAGATCAAAATCGTTCCGATAGAAACAACTGTACCAAAAAAAAAAAAAAAAAAAAAAAAAAAAAAAAAAAAAAAAAAAAAAAANACTTCTAAAAGTTGAATATGACATCTCAACTTTACCAACAAGCAATCACACTTCAACTAAGATCATCAACTATTCCCCAATTTCATCTTTCCACACAGCGAAACCCGACCTTTGAGTTCATAATTGAATGCGGTTGGATCCCATGCAAGGTTATAATAAACTAAGCTTCAAAATAATATAAGACAGTGATGGGCTAAAGGCTACAAGATTAGAGACTACAAAATTACTACAGACAGTAGTTTCAGCTCAATGCTTTTAGCACTAAATCCATTGCATGTGGGCAGGCGCCTACAGGAACATCATAAATGGCCTATGCTTAGGCTATCTTATTTTATATGTTATGGAGTATTGACCAAAACTCCAACCCCGCCGCCGAAGTCAATTAAATTTATTGATGGACACGGCACATTTTCAATATTAGTGCAACAAAAATAGTCAAGAAAAAACTCAAACTATGTTCATGTTCTTCCTAAAAATATCGGCTTGGAAAAGAGAGAAATTAGTGACGACTTTAATTCATACAAATCAGAATCTAGACATTCCATGATGTAAGACTCCTCGATGGCAAAGACATCTACCATGTTTTATGCTACATAAATACAGATAAACATATTGTTCATACAGACTTAACTCGATAGATATTGTTCATACAGACTTAACTCGACAGGCTATCGCCAGTTCAAGGTTTTCAGGTGTTGCTACCTGAATAAACTAGATAATCCTAGTCCATTAGCTACAGCATAAACATGACCTTAATTGCCTCGAACACAATTGACCATTTGAACTTCGTCCCAATCATCGATGACATCCACTTCCTGCACAAAGCAACAACATCACACCAACAAATTTCAGACAATATAAGTGAACTGGGAAGGGATTATAGAAGATCCAGTAGAGAGGGCCATGAAACTGACTTAGATATGATTGAAGAATCGAAATGACTAACATGTAGCTTTATTTAAATGAACCAGCCGGCAAAGGAAAACTTTGCTTAAAAGATTCCTCCAACCACAGCAGGGAGGTCATTAAAACTCCAAAGGTCCACTGGGTTTCCACCATCTTGAGTCGCAACCCCTCCAAGGAAGGCATCTATTGAATCATCCCATTCCCCTTCCAGATACGGCATCTGAAAACACTTCATCTGGGACTCGAAGGAAGAAAGCTCCTCTGACAGTGTCTTAGCACCTACTTCTTCAGCAGTTATGGCATCCCCTGAACTACACCTCAGTTTCTTCCTTGGATTCATGTCCTCTGTAAACTGAGAGTCGATACTTTCAAAAGTAGCTGAGAAGACGGAAGAGATTTCTGGAGTCTTGACACCTTGATCTCTCCATCCAAAATCAGAACCGCCAATCGAGTTGCTTCCCTCATCGGAGTTAAAATACAGGAGCATTTCGTCAGATGGAGTACTATCCATACCAGCAGGGAATGAGTCCATGTATCCAAGTTGGTCAGTAGGAGGTTTTGCTTCCAGAAAACCAGTGGTTCTGTAGTAGTTCTGATCTGGATGATTAGAAAACTTAAGGTGTTGGTTTGCGCCGGCCTGGTTTGCTTTCAAGTTCATATTGAGATGTTTCACATTCTGTGAGTTTTTCCGCTTCTGGGTATTATGCAAAGGTTCATCAGGGAAATTCAACTTGGCTTTCTTGCCTCGAATTCTCAGCGCCTCCGCATCATATGCTCTTGCAGCTTCTTCTGCAGTGTTGAAAGTACCAAGCCATACACGGGCCCCTTTCGTTGGGTCTCGGATCTCAGCAGCCCACTTACCCCATGGGCGTTGCCTTATTCCCCTAAATTTATTCTTCCTCTTAGTACTTGCAGACTTGTCAGTTTGTCCATTGAACTCCACAAGTTTTGTGGCGCTTGATCCTTCAATAGTTAGATAACAATGAAATCAATACCAAGCAGAAGTCTAAATAGTTCGATCAAGTAATGTAACAAAGCCTTGTAGTTAATTATGCATGATTACAACACCAACATGCTTCTCAAGTGGGAATATTTCTAACATCCATAAATCAAAGCCAAAATAAAAGAACAAAGCTACTTCTAAAAATTAATACAAAGAAAATCAAAAGGAAGAAACCTACACACATTTCTTACTTTCCGCAAGAAGGAAAGGCAATTGCAGAACATGCTTCGAAATTGATTTAAAGGTGATTGCTACAGATAAGAAAACTTAAACTTCTTCGCACTTGAAAAAATGTTCTTAATTTTTACAATCAAGTCTCCCGATTGCATGAAGGAAACGATCAAACATTTAGAGTGTTCATGCAAAGCAGAAAACAGTTCAATTATTGCAGAAAATCGAAAAGGAAAACACAATAATCACCCGAAGATTACAAAAATTCGTGGTAGGTGATGATTTATTCTCATGCAGTGAAGAATCATTATAAAAAAAAAAAAAATCTCTACCGCATCAAAAAAAAAAGTAAGCGAGAGAATCAAACCATATATTCATGAAATTTACTCAACATTCAAAAGGATTGTCCCCAAACTTCAAAGACAAGAACGACCACTAGGGAAATTATTAAAAAGAAACCGTAAACATGCCATTACCGCGAGTGGAAGAGCAGGCGGAATTAGGAGCAGAGAAAAGGAACGGTTTAACATCCGAGAAGTGATCTTCGTCAAAATCAGCGTCAGAATCGTCCTTGAAGTCCTGGAAATCAGCCTCAAAATCATCAACATCGAAGATCTGCGACCTGAGGGACTTTTTTACTGACGAATGTTTCCCTGATTTAGGTTTCTTCAAATCCGGCCATAGGTGATCGGCTGTGACCCGATCAGACCGAGTCGGCGGTATAAAATCAGAAATGATAGCACCTCCACACATCGTTTTTCCTCAGATTGAACACAAAAAAAAAAAAAAAAAAAAAAAAAAAAAAAAAAAAAAAAAAAAAAANATTTGGGGATTTCTCTTCGCTGGAAAACCAGAAAACGAATGCTCCCTCCAGATAGAAAAAAGGAAAAGTAAGGGGTTTAAAAGTTGAAGAAGAAGAAGAAGAAGAAGAAGAAGAAGAAGAAGAAGAAGAAGAAGTTCAAGGAGAACAAACAGAAGTGCCCCCACAGCACGCCATGAATTACAGAGCTACTCCTGAAATCATTACGTCTGAATTTGGAACTTGCGAGGCTTTTTTGTAGTTTACCAATATTTTGGAAGATTGCACCTTTTTCTTAACAACCGCTCCAAAAGCTTCTCTTAACATGGAGGAACACGGATGCAATTTCCCTTTTATATAATTTCAACACATATACATATAATTTCATAAAATTCAAAGTTTATAATTTAATATATATCTCTCTATTTTCTTTATAAATTTAATTTTTTAATATTTTAATTTTAATTAATAATAATATATGGAAGCAAATAAGGAGAGGTGTGGCTCTCCCAGAATGCATGCCGAAAGGGTGGGAGAAAAGATCAAAGGAAATGGCTGTAAATACTTTTTTTAAATATATTAAATACTTTTTTTAAATATNTATTTATCTAGCAGATAAAAAATATTATCTACTCCCTCCTCATTTGCTAGAATATCCTCCTAAGTGATTTGAAAGGGATGGAATTCTTTATTTCTTTATTAAGAACAAATTGTTTTAATTAAGGCTTTATACTATATTAAGTTTATTTTTATTTTTGGGCAACCTACCATTCTAATTAACATATATCTTAATATCAAAACAAAAACCGTCTATTACATATTACTCTCTATTCTATTTAATCATAACATAAGAACATTCTTAAATCTCTTTTAAAACGTCAAATATTAACACTATGTTAAAAAAAATTTAAATAATTTTTTAAACATGGTACTAATAGTTTCGTTCATAACTGGATAACTGGTTAATGGGATAAGTAAATTATAATTTTCTTAAATAGGAGGGACCAAACATAAGGGATAACTGGTTAATGGGATAAGTAAATTATAATTTTCTTAAATAGGAGGGACCAAACATAAGGGGTTTATATTAATTAAGGACGACCGGCGGGTGCAAGTCAACGACGATAGACCGTACGTTCATAAGCTGGGGGCGGACATGCATGGTGGCCATTCCACTTAGCTCCACAGCTGTAGCAAAATTCCGATCCGCACCTACAAATTTCATATCAAATTACTAAATTAATTTATCTGTTTGCAAGAACAGGAAGAACAAGGAGGAGGAGGCGGCGGCGGAGGACGGTAACCTGCAGGTAATATGGAGGCAACCTTCGATCTTCTCGACTAATATCTTGCAATGAGGGCATCGCTTCCATTTGCGTTCATCCGCCAGTTTCATTGTCATCACCTCCTCTCTGTCTACTCCTCCGTTCTTAAGCAATCTCTGAAACTCCGTGCAGTTCATGTCCCCATGCCATCCCACTCCACACTTTGCGCAGAACATTCTCCAACATTTAGGGCATTCGACCGCCTCCCTATCTTCCTTGTCCACCATCCCTGCCAAGCAGTCTTTGAATGGACAGTACACCATCTTCCACTTCAGAAGCATTGCCTTCAACAGAGCATCTCCCCATCTCTCCAACACCTCTTTCGGAACGAACGAATCGCACATTTCCGGTTCCAGCACCGCCGCGCATTTTGGCTCTGGGCATTTCACCGCCATGGAATCCTCGAGCCTTGCGGCTATGTGTTTAGAGATGCAATCGGCGCAGAATGTATGGGAACAGCCGGTGGATGTGAACATTTCGGAGGCGGATTTGGTGCCGGTGCAGATTGTGCATAGGGTTTCAGAACCAGAAGATTCGGGGTTGGGTGATGGTTTATTGGACATTATTGTTGAAGTGAATAAGGAGGAAGCGATTGATTCCTGAAGCTGTAACTCTTCGGCGAAGATTTCGTCGGAGATTGGGAAGACGGATTGGTGTTCGTGAAGGGCAGAGAAGTATATATCGTCGACGGAGAGGGAAGAGCCGTGGTTTGATTATGACTCGGCTGCCATTAGAGGTGCCTTTTGGAGTGGGAAGTGAAATTGAAAACGATTTAAAGGGAGAATTCAACAAAATATTCAGACGATTTCCAATGCAGATTAAACAGAGTCCAAGGTGACTGTTCGATTCTTCCCCTTCGTTTTCAACCAATACTCAGACGATTAATGATTATACGTTCAAATTTATATTTAATACAATTCTAAATAGTCGGATTGATTCAATGATTCGTATTTTCCTCTGTTTTCCTCTGTTTTTCCTCTGTTTTGGAATGCATATGAAGTAGTTTTGCTGGATCATCATGTATTTTTATACAATGAAAAATGGTAAATTAGATATCTATGTTCATTAAAATACATCAGTCATGGCTTAGCTACAAGAATAGAAGTTATATTACAGCACCCTAATGCTAACTTTACTCCTAACTCCTAAACAGCTACCTATATCATGAAGTCTGTTCTCATGTGTGCTCTAATCTTTACTCTTCAGCAGCACACCATCTNCCAGAATGCATGCCGAAAGGGTGGGAGAAAAGATCAAAGGAAATGGCTGTAAATACTTTTTTTAAATATATTAAATACTTTTTTTAAATATATTAAATACTTTTTTTAAATATATTAAATACTTTTTTTAAAATATATTACTTTATTCCCTTTATTTCAACCCCTTCATTCATTGGGTTTCAAAGTAAAGATGTGCACACGAGGCGGATGGGAAGCCTTCTTTGTCACCTTTTTTTTTTTTTTTTTTTCTNGGTTTATATTAATTAAGGACGACCGGCGGGTGCAAGTCAACGACGATAGACCGTACGTTCATAAGCTGGGGGCGGACATGCATGGTGGCCATTCCACTTAGCTCCACAGCTGTAGCAAAATTCCGATCCGCACCTACAAATTTCATATCAAATTACTAAATTAATTTATCTGTTTGCAAGAACAGGAAGAACAAGGAGGAGGAGGCGGCGGCGGAGGACGGTAACCTGCAGGTAATATGGAGGCAACCTTCGATCTTCTCGACTAATATCTTGCAATGAGGGCATCGCTTCCATTTGCGTTCATCCGCCAGTTTCATTGTCATCACCTCCTCTCTGTCTACTCCTCCGTTCTTAAGCAATCTCTGAAACTCCGTGCAGTTCATGTCCCCATGCCATCCCACTCCACACTTTGCGCAGAACATTCTCCAACATTTAGGGCATTCGACCGCCTCCCTATCTTCCTTGTCCACCATCCCTGCCAAGCAGTCTTTGAATGGACAGTACACCATCTTCCACTTCAGAAGCATTGCCTTCAACAGAGCATCTCCCCATCTCTCCAACACCTCTTTCGGAACGAACGAATCGCACATTTCCGGTTCCAGCACCGCCGCGCATTTTGGCTCTGGGCATTTCACCGCCATGGAATCCTCGAGCCTTGCGGCTATGTGTTTAGAGATGCAATCGGCGCAGAATGTATGGGAACAGCCGGTGGATGTGAACATTTCGGAGGCGGATTTGGTGCCGGTGCAGATTGTGCATAGGGTTTCAGAACCAGAAGATTCGGGGTTGGGTGATGGTTTATTGGACATTATTGTTGAAGTGAATAAGGAGGAAGCGATTGATTCCTGAAGCTGTAACTCTTCGGCGAAGATTTCGTCGGAGATTGGGAAGACGGATTGGTGTTCGTGAAGGGCAGAGAAGTATATATCGTCGACGGAGAGGGAAGAGCCGTGGTTTGATTATGACTCGGCTGCCATTAGAGGTGCCTTTTGGAGTGGGAAGTGAAATTGAAAACGATTTAAAGGGAGAATTCAACAAAATATTCAGACGATTTCCAATGCAGATTAAACAGAGTCCAAGGTGACTGTTCGATTCTTCCCCTTCGTTTTCAACCAATACTCAGACGATTAATGATTATACGTTCAAATTTATATTTAATACAATTCTAAATAGTCGGATTGATTCAATGATTCGTATTTTCCTCTGTTTTCCTCTGTTTTTCCTCTGTTTTGGAATGCATATGAAGTAGTTTTGCTGGATCATCATGTATTTTTATACAATGAAAAATGGTAAATTAGATATCTATGTTCATTAAAATACATCAGTCATGGCTTAGCTACAAGAATAGAAGTTATATTACAGCACCCTAATGCTAACTTTACTCCTAACTCCTAAACAGCTACCTATATCATGAAGTCTGTTCTCATGTGTGCTCTAATCTTTACTCTTCAGCAGCACACCATCTCAAATCAAAACTCGCCTACGAGCTCATGGAATGAATAATTTCTCATGTACGATATAAGAATAGGCAAAAAGGAAAAATAGCACAGCCGAAACCTCGAGACGAAGGCCAAAACTGAATCAAGGTATCTGTGGTGGATTCGTTAGTCCTTGCGGAGACCCGTTTGCTACTCTGTGTGGTTTCTTCTTGTTGTAAGTTGTAATGCTACAATGTGGACAAACATACTCTAGCCCATCTGTTTTGGCATAATCCTGGAAGTAAAGAAACAAAGTATTAACCAGATTGCACAACACCCTTTCAGTTTCAAGTTTCACAAACTCGAGGATTCTCCTAGAATGTATCTCGTGATGGTCGGAAATTGTACCTTAAATGCACCGAGACCCTGCCTTCGATCGCACCCGAAATGAGCCCATTCACCACAAATACCACAGTTCACCCAATCCCCTGCTGCACTACTGTTGTACAGTTGCAAATACCATGGTGAGGAAGTGATCTTACAATGATTATCAAAACCATAAGAGTGTGAGCAGAATCAGTAGAACAAATTGACAAACCTGTGGCACAAAAGGCAGCATTCTCCATCTACATCATCATGAGCCAATTCATATTCAAGAAGGTACGTCTCGTAATGTCGTTTCAGTGTATTTCCGACACCCTGTGAGAACATACAGGATCAACTTCTTCCAACATATGAGATTAGTAAAATCGAAACAGTTTTCATCTACCAACAGATTTCTGTAGCTTAGGCTGAGAAGAAAATAGCATAAGGGTCACAAATCTATGACAAAAAGCTTGCTGAACATACAGTCATTCTGTTGGACATTGTGTAGTTATGCATCTTAGAGAAGATCTGCCCTTTCCAGTTGATACCATTACCGACATGAAAGCCTCCTCGAGTGACCACCTATGAAGCAGAGCAGCACGTTCAATATGGATCTTTTCAGGTAAGATACCAAAAGAGGAATCAATGATTCAAGACCGTACCTCCTTATACAAGTTAAAGAGGTCAAGACGCTTTCCGTTGAGTATGGCGTCTGGGAACTCCTCAAGTCCACCTTGAGGTATAAGTCGTGAATGTCCTCTAAGTAGTAGAAACTCCATAACATCCTTCAAGAACTCCTCCTGAAATAAGAACGGAAAAGAAACGTTACTAACAGCATAACGAAATCCATATCAATTCAGACGGAAAAACTTCTGAAATAATTGTACATGAACATATAACATAAAGTTGAGATCTCTTCCTCCTAAGAAAAGCATTTCAGAGAAATATTTCAGTTCGAAAATATACTACCAATAACCCGATATCCACCGACCTTTTAAGTTTAAACATTAAAGAACATGGTATCTTACCTCTGAGCAATCTTGAATTGGGTTTCTTCCACAACCATGCTTCTTTAGAGGCAGCGGGTTTAAGGAAATAATCTGCTTAGACTGAGATGAGCTCGAAAAGGATTTTCTTTGTGTTGCAGAAGTTGATCCTACAGTTACATGCTTTGATGGGGTAACAACAGGAAAACAAGCCTTGGGTTGTCCTCCATTGTTCCCATCTGCTTCGGTCAATCCAGAGAACGACGTCATTTTATTCCTATGCACGCGTGGAATAGGCCTCATGGAGGCTACTTTTAATCTTTTCCTTGATGGGAGTAAAGGTGTCTTGAACCCATTCATTGGTGCAGGCTCCTCTCTACCTACTCTTCTAATGGAAGGGATGTTTGCATATGCAAGACGATCGTGTGAAAGGGTGCTCCGTATTCCTTGGCTTGGTTCTACTCTCTTTCTACTAGGAGGCGGTGGCTTAAACCAGCTGGGTAATACGCTTACAAGCAACTGATCTGAATGTTTATCATTCACATCTTTTGAACAAAAGAAGAGCAATCGCTCAGCATCCTCTTTCTCGAAAGAAGCAACAGGCAAACCCTGAACTCCCCCAACGCCGAGTGCAACTAAACTCCGATACGACATATCAGGTGCTAGCTGCCTCAAGACCTGAAACAGCATCCATGGAAAACAAATTGATATCGATACATTAAAGATGGAGCAGCTCCGGATTATTCAACCAAGTTCAAATCTTTTGATAAATTGAACCTCAACCAGAGCCAAGTTCATTCCTTTGAATAAAGAATAAATCAATGTACAGTTTCCTCTAGAGTGGGGAAGGGGGAAAGCAAGCATGTCGGCGGACCTGTGATGCCCAAGCGGGAACCTTCATGGAAACCTCAAATACTGTTGCCCCACAGGCAACTGAAGCAGATTTTCGAGGCTCGTGCATGTGATGTTTGTTGTCCTCACAATCATACATGGCATGAACTAACTGGCTATTTTCAATAATCTCGTGTTTGATATGTTTCTCTAAGAGCTGAAAAAATAAGTAGCAACCAGGTATTAGACTCCTATTTCAAAAAATTAACAAAAAGAAACAGGTCAAATAGTTCAAATTAGAAACAAACCTGATCATCAAAACAAGTATGAGGGCTACCAGACACCAATATTGAGATGTGGGCTGAGCTACAAGTCACCATATCACACCGCATCGTCACAACTCCACGAGCAAAGGATCCCGCCTGAAGAGGTGGCGGAGGAGCACTGAACCATATTTTTCAAGGCATTAATACCATAAACAATTGACATTCACTCAACCGAAGATTTAATTCCTATATGACACTGAGAGTTAACAAATAGAATTGGTGTACCAAATGTGCTAAGTGGTCGAAGTGTTCGAACCGAAAATATTCCAAGTGTATTTCATTATAAGTTCTTTCCAAGGAGAAGCTTACCTGAACTTTCCCTGAAGTTTACACCCACGTATCTGTATCGCCCATAAAAACGAAAAACTCAAAAGTTACAACAGTTCATAGAGATCGTTTCCGTTATTTCATTCAGAAAGTATTAATGAATAATATCAAACAATGTCATTGACCAACTCTTACAAGCCATAAAACAAAAAAAGTTCCAAAGGATACTTACTTCAATGTTCAAAAGAGCATTAAGGCCATCCTCCAATGATCTCAATAAGCATGCATCCTAGAAAGCAAGTAAAATAGCTTAGAATTGAAAAGGTACTCATATTCTTGCACACCTATAGGCAGGTGTACCCAATGGCACATGAATATATGAAAAACGCCTTGAAACTGATTACCGGCGTGCAAGCCACTCCACAGATGAGAAATCTCACGGTCACACTATTATCGTGAATACTTATGGCAGTGAGGGTTTCTAATGAACCATCTTCATCTTCACCTTCACCTACGTCGACCTTGGGGGGTTCTACATTAATCTTTAGGGGTTCCCCAATAACCTGTGGCTCTAAATCACTCGTAATAATGTCAACAATCCCAGGCAGAGCATGATTGCTCCCCATGCAATGAAGCCTAAAAGCAGCACGTGCAAGCTGAAAAGCATCCCATGTATGAGTAGATGAACTGCAGCACACAAGTAAAATAAAACGTAGAAATCAAATATTTGTCACCCTCCACAGACACAAGTACAAAGGTTCAGAGAGAAAAGTAAAACAGATACGACATATGCAAAACATAAGTGTCCTCAACAAGTAGAGAGGGCCTACCAGTGTCACTAACAAGTTAGATGGCTTGTCTTTTGTATAAGAATGACACGTAGATAGCTAGAAATCGAATGCATGTCAAATGATGACTGTAGTTTTGTTTTCCGTGGGAATTCTCCTTGAGAAACTCGACTTATTTTACATGAGAATTCTTTTTTCATGTTGATTTTTAAGATTATATTCATTATATATCATGCAATTCATTAAAGTCTTCACCCTTGTTTTGTCCTTGCACTTAAGCCCTAAAAAAGAGCTATTGCTCTTTAATTTGCATCACACTTTTAAAACCGCTACTATCAATACGTTCCATAGTAGGGTGAGCTCATACAAGAAGCACAAAGTATATATATAATATGAAAATGTGAGATCCCACATCGATTGGAGAGGAGAATGAAGCATTCTGTACAAGGGTGTGGAAACCTCTTCCTAGCATACGCATTTTAAAAACCTTGAGGGGAAGCCTGGAAGGAAAAGCCCAAAGAGGACAATATCTGCTAGTGGTGGGCTTGGGCTATTACAAATGGTATCAAAGTCAGTGGGCTTGGGCTATTACAAATGGTATCAAAGTCAGACACCAGACAGTGTGCCAGCGAGGACGCTGGGCCTCGAAGAGGGATGAATCGTGAGATCCCACATCGATTGGAGAGAGGAACAACACATTCTTTATAAGGGTGTGGAAACATCTTCCAAGCAGACGCGTTTTAAAAACCTTGAGCGGAGCCTGAAAGGGAAAGCCCAAAGAGGACAATATTTGATAGCATGGGCTTGGGCTGTTACGAACAATCACAAGATAACTTTTATTCTAACCTAAATGTGAAGATAAGTATTTACTTGAATCCATGAAGACAGGCAAATAGACACCTAAAACCACACAATTCTAGTATGCCTAATAGCAAGTAGTGTAAAGCCTTCAAATACGCAATGTACCTCTGCAACACTGAAAACAATGCATTACGAAAATGAGCTGCAGCATAACACGAAAATGTGCTGTTCCAATACATGACATAAGGAATTCCCTGCACAATAATGAATCTATTTCAATAAACATTCTTCGACAAAAAAAGATATCATACAAGAATGAAGCGCCTCCGCTATTAACACCATAGTTTAATTGAAGTGGTGGTCTAAGAACCTCATATAAGTCACCTTAGAATGAAGCGCCTCCGCTATTCTGCCTCCATTTGGGATTTCTAAATACACCTGAGCAAATAGATGAACTAATTTAATCAAAACCCGAATCCATTCAAACGCAACCCCATCACAAAGGAGTGAATGTGCAGAAGAAAAAATGAGATGTTTATGTAAAGAACTGATGCATCAACTATAGAAGGGAGACAGAGCATACAACAGTTGGTAGTGCAGTATTGAACAGCCCACATAAATCTTCAAGAAACAAATCAACACCATTCCAAACCAAAGACCCAATTTCATCATTTCCTAGTTGTTCCCCTTGCAAGTAGACAAAGCTCGGTAGACACGATTCCACAATTCTACTAAATTCATCCGTGCTTGGATTTGTCAAAGCTCGAACCTGCACATTCAAGCAGTTGAATATTTTGACAAGAACCATCTTAAGTATAGGAAAATTGCATATAAATGAAAACTAATGCAGATTAGCACCTCCAATCGTCCAGAAGAAACTAATCCCGGAAACGGATATTTCAACTTATCCTCATTGACATCCTCCTCGCATTTCGCTTTAAGAACACTTCCGCAAGTGACAGCAAGTAGGCTACAAGTTTGTCTAGCAGCTATTACGGAATGAAGCATCGTTTACAAGAAGAACCGGGAGATAATTGCATTAAGCAAACTTCCTCAAGCAATGAGATCTTTCAACTTGCTTGTGGAACGGTTAGAACACAACCATTCGCCAAAACAGAGCCCCAACGCTCTGTCATCAGCTAACAATCTCAGAGACCAATACCAATAGGCCATGACATAGAATTACAGAACCTGAATTTTCATTTTGAGGTTGAAACAATGCCATCATCTTAAAGCCTCTCAAGGACGGCTTTAAGATCAAAATCAAAGACGTCTGGAACGTTTAATTCTCACCGGACCAACAATTAAACCCTAAGAAATCACTCACTTCAGCATATAATTTCAGCAAAACTGAATGCAGGACTTATCTAGAACTCAAACCTTATGAACAGCAAGAACAAAGCATATATCGAGCTGCTGTCAAGGATTCATTAAAAAAAACAAAAACAAAAACATCAAAACCGAAGCTCCAAAGCAAAACCCATAAGAGAAAACCTTAAAATTAAACGAACCAGTCACCAGCAGAAGAAGCGAGAGGGAATTCAGCGCCTCAGACGACAGAAACCGGAAAACCCAGAAAGCGAATGGGAAGGATGAAGGGAATTTGAGCATCTAGCGCAATGAGATGAAGAAAAATCGACGAAAAATTCATACGAAAGAGGAAGAAATTTGGGGAATGATAGAAGAGTGAAGGGCGAAAAGCGAACCCTAGGCCCCTTAAAATTCACATCATTAAAAAATCGCTGAAAGAAAATAGAAATAAGAAATATTCTTACCTTTCTCCCTATCCACATTCCACGCAATAAACACGAAAATCAAAAGCTCACAGTCGCCAAAATTAAATCAAATTATTAGTTCCTTTCTGTTAAATAAGTGGGTGTCAGATAAAAACATTCCCACATCTCGGAGCCGGAAGTCAAACATATCAAAACAAGATTCAAAACACATCAAACCCAACCAGAAAAGGGAAAGGTTTATAACACAACCCCTTCTCACGAACTGCGATTCCAATCCAATCAACAAACGACATGGCCTTACAAATTTCTATTACAAATACAACAACAAATGGGCACGTGTTGTTCGTCCTCCAAGAAATTTGTAAGAAAAATCAGATCACGAGACTTCAAAACCCAGAAAAATTTTTGCGTTAATTGGGTGCCTAAAAGCACGGATTTAACGAAAATGGTAAAAGACATCAGGCCTTGTCTTGTTCGTAATTTGGGCTTCTTTTTCTGCCGTGGATTAGATTGATGAACAGATCGTTCTAGTTTGGTCAAGTTAGTTGAGCAGCACAAAGCGAAGGGGAAGCTTGTTCTTTTCTGCTCATACGGGCCGCATCAGCGCACGCAGGCGAAAGCATAGCCAGGAGGTAGCGAAGTTCCACAGCCTATGTCGCTCTGTTTAATTAACTTGGAATTCAAAAAATAATTATAAATTTTTAAAAATAAAACAATTACTTCTTCTAATTATTATCTTAACATTTAATAAATTATTATATTATTTAAAATTTTGAAAAGTAACCCATTTATTTTATAATAATGTATAATCATTAAATTTTTTACTAAATTAAAAAAAAAATGTGCTAAATTTCAAATTATGTATAATTTAACGAATAAATAAATATAAATATAAATATCATAAACTCAAATATTAACCGAGATAAATAACCAATATGATATAAAGAAATCGGGAATAAAGATATAAAAAAATCGGAAATAAAGTATATTTTAGAGGGATTTGAGCAAAAATAATTTAAATCTTATTATAATCGGTTTTTACCATTAAAATAATTTATAATTGAAACGACCCGGATCCACCGCTAGTAAATATTGTCCTCTTTGGGCTTTCTCTTTTGGGCTTCCACTCAAGGGAGTAGACATGGGGCGGTGTGCCAGTAAGGACGCTGGACCTCAAAGGGGTGGATTTGGGGGCGGTCCCACATCAATTGGAGGAAGAAAAGAGTGTCAGCAAGGACGCTGGGCCTCGAAGGGGGGTGGATTGTGATGTCCGACATTGGTTGAGGAGGAGAACAAATCACCATTCATAAGGGTGTGGAAATCTTCACTTAGCACGCGTTTTAAAGCCTCGAAGTGAAGTCCAAAAGGGAAAGCCCAAAGAGGACAATATCTGCTAGCAGTGGATTTGGGGCGTTACAATAATTAACCTTTTAACCCATAGTAATTACTTTGATTCAAGTTTACCTAGAAGATTTAAATTTATTCTCGTAAATCTGAGAGCTCTACTTTAGATAGATAGTGAAAACTATCAAACAATAGTACAGTAGGAGCAAATTTTTCTTAACAGATATGTTTTAAAATTGTGAGGACTATAACACTACGTAACATGATCAAAACGGACAATATCGGCTAGTAATGGACTTGGATTTTAAACTGTAAGGCCGACGATAATACAAACAGATAAAAACTGACAATATCCGTTAGGGGTAGACTTGGATCTTACAAACATTTCTGGATCGTTTCATCGCTACAAATAATTTACATTATTACAAACAAAGGAGTTTTTAGGATTTTTTTACAATTTATTGTATGCTATGTTTACAATCTAAGCGAAGCCATGAGCCTATGATCGAGGTAAAATTATACAAATTCTAAACAAGGAAACCACAATTTCCCCTTTCATTTCACCTGCAATTTCCAGTTCTTGAGCTAAGCAATTACTACAAACTGCAGCCATTCGCTCGAATTCGAAGCTCTCCTCTTCCACTTCCACTTCCAGCACCGCCATTAATGGTTTCTAAGCTCTTCTCCCAATTTTGCTGCAGGAGAAGACGATCGATCTTCAATTCGCCATCAGATCTGAGAATCCGCGGAAACACAGAACAGGAATCAGAATTCAGAACAAAGAAAAGCATATATTACGATGCGGCCTCTAAATTCATTCCAGAAATTATCGAGATCTGGTTTCTACCTTCGACGAGACTTTTCGCAAGGTAATTTCTCAATCTCTTGCTCAATACGAGGCTCTTCGTCATCATATCCTTCGCAAATAATCTCTCCATCGTCGTCTCTGTAGCAAATCACGCCATTAGAACGATCCTCGAAAACCTGCCAAAATCAACTAGACTGTAAGAACAATGATCTGATCTAAGAAGTTTAGATCACAGGAATAGAGACTAACCACGTTGTTCTTTAAAGAACATGTAATTTGGAGAGTGAAAGTTCTGTTGAGTGAAAATTTTGCAGGTTTGAGCATAAAAACTTCACTCAGAGGTTTAGTTTGAAGAGATGTAACAGAATTTAGGGCAAAAGGAGGAGATCTGCAATTTGTGCCAATCATCGCCATTGCCATTGGAGGTCTTGAAAGAGTTTGGTCTTCGAGCTTTAAAAAGATGCTTACGGAAACCAAACCGTCCTTCAATGGATTTCATATTAAACAATACAAGCGTTGAAAACCTTGCAATTCATGAAATTTTGGGACCCAATTTGCTTCATCTCGAGCACTCCCTTTGTGCATTTGAGCATTAATTTATTGTCAAATTGGCCATTGCGTCATTTCCATAATCTGCTGGTTATTTCAATTCTAGTAGAACTTCGAATCAAATCTTACCGATTTTCATTTTCTTTTGATCTATGTTTATATTCGTAGAATAGATATAGATTAAGTATTATAAAGTGAATGTTCTCGATCAAAATATCAAAAGTTTGAATCTCTTCTAACATTTTTTTATTTTTTTTTTACGATTGTCAGGAAAAAAAGTCATTGTCTAGACGTTGCTTGCAAATATAAACTACGTCAAATTATTGGAGGATGGATAACCACGTAAGTCAATCAATTTTTATCATGTAGTTCTTTTCTTTGTCTTTTATCATTTGGTAGTAGTCTTTTGTATGTCCATGTCATATCAATCTTTGGGACATTATCGGCATCTCCACTATACCTGTATATTAGGTTTTGTGTGATTCATTGTTACTTTATGAGTGTGTCACAGTTACCCTAAAAAGACGGAACCAACCATTTTGCAAAGGGACAAAACGAAAACTCTTTTCATGCATTGATAACCATTTGGTTTATTCAAATGTCAAGTTAGTAGTTCAGCTCAACCAAAATCGAACATGCACATACACACGCATTCTCCTAGCTCAGACCACATCTCACCCAAAAAGAATATATATATGTTTGATCAATATAGAAGACGACGTTCTTGGTTTATTTATTTTTTATTTTTCTATGGATCGATCTTGTAACCACCTAATTTCGTAAAGTAGATGAAATATTATTACTTGAAAAGAAGTGAAAAATAGTGAAAATTATAAACAAAGAAAGATAATGTAGAGGATCGGATTGAATTTCTTTTATTCAAAATTGAAAGATCACAAATACAATGCGCATGAAAATCTCTTTGAAAAAATCATTTCATATCATAAGACTCAATTTATAGAAATTGTAGAGCTAACTATAGACGTCATCTCCTAGCCTTTTACTCCATCACGCCATTGTCCATAACCAGCTTTTCTAACTCAATTTACAAAAAAGAAAGAGATGCATGAATGAGTATATAAATATTCTTCTTATACATCATCAAAATATATATATATATATATATATATATATATATATATATATATATATATATATATATATATATTCATCGAAAAAGATAACTTAGATTCTAAATTATAGGTTGTTTACAAGGTTCACTCTCCTTATCTACTGTACTGAAACTGAGAGTCTTTTTATTTCTTATTAATCTCTTGTCTGCCTTTGAGGACTACTCGGGACCTTGAAGAACATAATTGTCACCCTACTAATTCGTACAACCACCTAAGCGCTCTCTTAACTCACTTGAGTTCAAACACGTCTTTTTATTTCTTATTAATCTCTTGTCTGCCTTTGAGGACTACTCGGGACCTTAAATAACATAATTGTCACTCTACTAATTCGTACAACCACCTAAGCTATTCTATTCGTTCTCATAGTTCAACTCCCCAAAGTCTACCGTTGGATTCTTATGTCACTATTTATTTAAAGGTTTTGTTGATAGACTTTCCTAACATGAACATTTAAGCCTGTTATACCACTTAAACTTAATTAAGAATTCAAATTCTAAAAGCTCTTAACTAACTTTAGTGCAGCCCGATTGAGCTCATACTCATACTCTAGTGTTATAAATCTATGTCATAAGCTTGCACGGACAAATAAGTTATACTAATATGAAACTCCTAGCCTTTCAAAATTTAGCCTTAACAAGGCTCCTACTAACTTACTAATCTCTTATAGCCCGGTTACCTTGGTGAGATGTTCCTAGGAAAATGGATAATCTTGTCATAATTCTATCTTTAGTCTGTCATAATGTCTATCCCTCACATAGATAATCTATTAGGGTAGTTGACATAGCCATAATAATTTCATAATGCAAATGTGACATAAAAAGGAATCAACCCTTGTATCAGCGGACTCTATGTGGTCACGATTAAGAAAGAGTTAGGAGACCCTAATCGTACACACATAGTGTACGTATTGCACTATTAGATCAATTTTTCCTCAGTTTTGGACCATTACAGCAAAGAACTCCTTCCACCTTCAACTTCATTTGACAGCAAGAATTTGGTTAAAACACGAGGAATTGGCCTCTAAAGTTCGATTGGAAGACTCACTGACAAAGTTGCTACCTTTTTTCTTTTTCTTTTTTAATTAAGTTATGTTAAATTTCGAAAATAACCCTCCTGCATATATGTATATATATATTTAAAACGTTTAAGGATTTTATAAAATTTGAACGAATAAATGTGTCTATTTCTTAAAAGTTAAATTGATGGTAAAATTTAAAAGGGCTCTTAATTAATTAAAAATACATTTCAGTTTATTGAGAATCAAAATTGGTTTCAAATTATAAAGGTAGTAAAAAATATAAAAATTAATAAATAAAAAAATCTTAATTAATTAAATAAATTTTGTTAAGAGTGTTCATTAAATATATATATATATATATATATATATATATATATTTCACTTGAAATGCTTTATTTTATATTTAATAAGTAATAGAAGCTTATTTTGAGTAAGGAAATAATAAAGCCATCCCCTCACCCTATATGCAATAATGCGCTGTCACTATTCCTTTTTATGTAACCCTATAAAGTGAGAATATATCATAGCAATAATTATCGGCCAATCGTCAATAATTAGAGTCGTAGCTTAGTACAAATATCAATTGAATCTTAATGGTTGACGATTTGATCTCTCCTATACAATTGTTAAAAAAAAAAATGATTAGAAACATATTGTTTTGACTAAGGTTTTTGTGTCTTTAAATATCCGATTGATTCGTGTATTAGATAGGGTTGATTCAAGAATACGACTTTTAATAAAATAAAAAATATACTTATAATTTTAAGAGAGACAGAGAACGATAAATAAAACTTGGTCTGATTCACTCTATTTGATATCTATTCAAATTACGTACGTCATGAATGAAACAACGTCTCTAAACTGAGTATTGGGTTGAGTTGATTGGCTCGATTCGATTCGATTCGGCCCCAGAGGATTATTTTGTTAGGTTAATGAGAAGAATGGTCTAAGAATGAAATTGTGTGTGTCAAAATAATTTTTATGAGAACAAATCTTGTCGGGTGGAGCTAAGCATCTTTGGGAACAGAGAGAAGAAAAAAAACACAAAAGCAAAGGGCTAAGCTTAAAGACTATTGTGCAAAGAAAAACAGAGCAAAACCAGCTTTTGCCTACAAACCAGACATACCCTTCCCTTAAAAAAAGCTTAAACAAATCCCATCTATAACTCATAAGAAGCTTCCTAAAAAGAATACAAAATATCAGAGAGAGAGATAAGAAGAAGCCATTGATATTACCTTTTCTTCAAGTTTCAAAATTTATGATTCACGAGATAGCCTTTCCCCTGCCCTTCTCCTTTTGAGAGACAGTACTGTTTCGTCCCCTTCTTCATCTCAGGCGGGCTTCATTCTCGCCCTACATCTTAGCCTTTGAATATATGCATACATATATATATATATATATATATATATAGGTATATGTATAGAGATAAGCATGGCTTGGCTAAGCTTGGCTTTTGCAGGCTATCCCATGTTAGTAGCTGCATTTGGGTTGGGACAGTGAGGACTCTGCCACACTGCTTTATATCTAAATCATGAAGATAGAGATAGAGATAGAGATAGAGATAGAGAAGAAAAAGGAGTGAACCCTTTTGATCATCTTCAACAAGCTTGAAAGCAATGGATCTTCCCACTCCCATGTTTGAATCAAATGATGGGGTAAATGTTGTTTTGAGGCTTTTAGTGGTTATCTTCTTCTAAAGCTTCTTGATTATGGCTTGTGTGTTTGTTTTTCTGATTCAGGAACCGCCATTGGAGGGCAGGAGAAGCTTCTATGGTAAAACCAAGGGCGACCCTTTTGTAGACACCTTCCATGACCCACTTTGCAAGCTCAACCTTAAAGAAACTTCAGAGTTTGTCAAGTCCTTACCAATGGCGAACAATGTCAGCTGCTCTGTTTCAACTCAGAGGAGGACAGAGGGTCTTAACTCAGTGACTCAAAGACGAGTTATGGAGTCTCCTTCAACTCCTGGAAGACCTGTTTTTGGGTTCAGTGTTGGAAACCTTTTAAGAAACAATGTCCCTTCAAAATGGGATGAAGCAGAGAAATGGCTCGTTTGTAGCCCTTGCAATGACTCCCCTGCCCACACATTGAAGCCATCCGAGCCCACAAGGATGTTAAAGCAATGTGAGGTCTTTGCTGAGAAGTCTCGAGTTACAGAGGAAAGGATCTCC
This sequence comes from Cucurbita pepo subsp. pepo, assembly GCF_002806865.2. Classification (NCBI taxonomy): domain Eukaryota; kingdom Viridiplantae; phylum Streptophyta; class Magnoliopsida; order Cucurbitales; family Cucurbitaceae; genus Cucurbita; species Cucurbita pepo. Next base: position 8,422,819 of record NC_036640.1, read on the forward strand.
AAAGCAGCAGCTTCAAGAACTGTTAATGGAGTTTCTGATCTACACATAAAAGGTAACAACTTTCCTGTTCTACTTAAAACTTTTCAGCTTTACTCAGAGCCCCTAAATTATTGCTACTTTTTCAACGTGTTCCTGTAGCTTGTTTAAAAACTACAGATAAGTTTATGGACAATTTAGAGGCAACTTTGTCCACGAACCAAGGCTTTGTGTTCAAGAGCTCCCCCATTGACAAGATGAAAGTTGCAGGCGCCATTATTGAGGTTCAGCACAGAGACATTGGAACAGAGATGACTCCTCTCGGCAGTTCCACCACCTCAAGGTGTCCAACGCCATTTAAAAGCACTTCCCCAGCTCGCTACAACACGCCATCTAGCAGATCCGGGCTGCTCGGTCTGGACACCAAGGGCGGCGACAGCGCCATCATCAACATTTCCCAATTGCAGGAATGCCATTTGGCTAAGCTACAGCTTCCATCTCAATATGATTCCATTGCATCACATTGGAGCTCAAGAGAAGAGGAAGAGGAAGAAATTTCCAAAAGCTTGAGACACTCTGAAACTGGCAATGAAGGACGGAAAAGTATACCAGATTCAAGAGCTGCAGCTTGGGAAGAAGAGAAGAAGACTAAATGCTGTAATAGGTAAGCATTTATCTTTTACTTCTTATGAATTTCACCTTTGGCCAAGACAGAGTTTGATTCCTACAACTTTTTTCCAGATATCAGAGAGAAGAAGCCAAGATACAGGCTTGGGTGAACCTTCAAAATGCAAAAGCAGAAGCTCAATCAAAGGAACTTGAGGTGACCCATTATCCAAAACTTCATTTTTATTCAAGTTTTCTGGTTTTTTATGTTCTGGGTTTCGTCGTTTTCCTTCCTCGAGCCGTCCGCCATTGTTGAGCCAGTCATGGTTCTCTCTGCTGGCTTCTTGACTAGCCCACCTCTGTTTCTGTGCTCACCTGATTTTCAGTAACCCTCATATCTGCATATGCTTCCATTAAAATAAGAATTGAAAGCTACAAGTCATCTTCCTAATAACTTTATGACAGCAATCTCCATTTGGAAAACGAAAGCGAAGAAAAAGGAGAATTTGTTTATGTCAATTGGTCTCTGGCATGCCTGAAAATCAGGGCTCAAGTTCCTGTTAGTCTTTAATGATCTTAAATACCCCACCCTTAATGGTTACTGTAAAGAACAGATGAAATGAAAATGCAGGTGAAAATAGAAAGGATGAGATCAAATTTAGAGGAGAAGCTGATGAAGAGATTGGCAATAGTCCATAGAAAAGCTGAGGAATGGAGAGAAGCAGCCAGGCAACAGCACTCAGGGCAGATTCAGAAAGCCACAGAACAAGCCAAGAAGCTAAATTGGAGACAATCTTATTCTTTTGGCCACAACATCACTTCTTGCAGTTGCTTTCCTAGCCATAACACTCACTAAAATAGAATAATGAAAACAAATACTACTTGTAGCAACTCTTCTCTTTTTCAATTTTATTATTGTTGTTCCTTGAAAGAAGAACAAGATCAGAAGAGGAAGTCACTTTCTTTGAGTTTTGAACAAAATATTAGATTGGGCTTCATTCCCTTCAATATAGTTTTGAGGAAGTAAATAAAATAAACACCGGTCTATCACTATTCCTAAATTAGGAAGTGGGAGGTCAAATTCATAATGGAAAAGTGAGCATGCTAACCACGGAGCTCATCATTTAAGGGAATGGGTTCAACATCACTATTGGTTCTGCAGCAGAGATTCAGTCGCGAAACTCTTCCATGAATTGTTTATGGAACTCAGTCAAGCGTGAAACAATGTCTGGAATCTTGTCCTCCTGTGGTAGTATGGTGCATCTAAAATGCCAGGTACCGGGAACCTTCAAGAAAACAAACGACAGTCTTAATACCATTTGCTAGACCCTAGAAGAAAGAACCAAAGGCCTCTTTTGTGTTTCGAGGTTCGCAGCCACATGGCCCAAGCATGATTAGAAGAAACGAAACTAACCTGACCAAAACCAGAACCTGGAACAACGACGATGCCAGTAGCATTAAGGAGGCGACGACAATAGAATGTATCAGGAGATGTATTGGCAGCTTCAGCTGCTTTGACTGCCTTCACGGGCAGGTAAATACGAGGAAAGAGATACATAGCTCCTTCTGTTTTATTGCACTCCACACCTTCTAAATTGTTTAAGGCATCTTCCAGTGCCTACAGTAGGAGTGAAAGTAAAATAAGGGGAGGTAGCAGGAGAGGAAGCAAATCTGCTGTAACATTTTCTGTAAATGCTCCTTAACTACTTTGTCAAGTGTGGATCGGCAACTCATATTCCGTTTAAATGGGAATATATATAGTAATTATAAAACAAAAAGAAATGTCAGCAAACCTAAACAGCAACCAAAGAACACTGAGGATCTGAAACATAAGTTAACTACTGAATGACGCCCAGCACACGTTTAGACCCCCAACAGTTTAGGCCATGAAAGCATCTCAGGTTTTGCATGAGTAAATCTAAACAATAGTAAAAAACTTCTTATTAATCGTCTATGTTAATTTACTAACCTTTGCACGCCTTGCCAGAGAAGAGAGGATTCCATCCTTCTCTGCACTATATGAGTCAAAAGATTCATCTCCAACCTGCATATATAGAACTTTCTTAATATGAAGCAGCAAGAGCATGCAGTGTCTAAATATACAATTGACCCATAGCATGCAGTGTCTTGAAGCGGAGAAATCAATAAACATTATTCAATTGACCCATAGTTTAGTGAGAAGAAAGTAACCTTTGGGGGACTCATTACAAGGCTTGCTAGAATCTGGCCAGAAATATTAGAACACAGATTCACTGATGCCACTTTGTATATCTGTTCCCTTATCTCAGGACTGAAACCAGTAACCTCCATGTAACCACCTCTTTTTCCACACTCGCCATAGTAACCTACATCATGTATAAATATACAACTGCTCCTTACATTTGAAATTGATCAATTCGATAAGATTTTCTCCTAACCCATGTTTCATCAGTAAATCAGATGAAAAGAAAATGAAATGTCACCTTTAGAGACAGACTGAAATGATATCAATGTGATATCCTCATTGCCATACCCCATAGACCGAGAAATCTTCTTAAAGGAGTGGAACTTCTTATCAGGAACGTAAATGTTTTCCTGATATACCTGGGGAAAGTAACAAAGATACATAAATTAACTTCAGGAGAATCAATTATTTCATTCGTTGGTTTAAAATGTATCATAACATCACTTATATTCATCTAATTGCAGATCTACCAACCTCATCCGCAAGAAGAACAAGACCCTCTTGTTTGCAGAATTCCACAATCTGCCGCTGATTATCCTCAGCAAGAACCTACAGGGTTTTACATCAAACTTTTAACAAGGGACACATTTCTTTAACCAGAAAATACGGCGTGGCAGCAAGACGCACCTGTCCTGTGGGATTCCCGGGATTTATTACCACCAGTGCCCTAACATTTATACCCTTGGACTTGGCTGCCTCCAGTTGCTTCTTAAGCTCAGAAGTTTCCAGTCCCCACCCTGCGGATTCGTCAAGATAGTATGGAACCTGCATAACACCAGATGATCCATCACATTACACTGATACAGATAAAACTCTAAATTCTACAGTGCTCAAGACAAGTTGAACAAACTCGTGCTAAAGAAAATATACGACTGCCAATTGCTCTAGAAGCTAAAACATAATTTTTTAGGTCAGCTAGAAGTTAGCACATTAAAACAACCACCAATTTTATTAGCTTGAAATTCTGAATAAAAGACTCAAATACCAGAGTGCCACCATTGAGAGCTATTGAAGCAGAGTACAAAGGGTATTGAGGGATTGGACAAAGAATTCCATCCCCTTCTGATCTTATAAGCAATTGCATCATTATATGAACCTGGACAGGGAAAGAACACCGAATTAATAAGCTTAATATGGAAAAATATTATCTTTGTGCTAGATAGAAAAATGGAGGTCACCGCTGGGCTTGCACCATCTGTTAAGAAAATATCATTTGGATCGGCAGGATATCCATCACGAGCTTCAATTCCAGCAGCAATTGTATCACGCAAACCCTTGATACCCTGATGTCAAAAGTGAAACCAATAAACTTAGAATCATCATCATTGCAATATTTTAGCATAAACTTCATTATCTTCTCTTATGGACATTCTCAATGACCTGGCTGTGACTATATGCGCCAGTTGCTCTTCCTGGTATTTGATCTAGAATTTCCCAAGCTCTCTTGATGGCATCAGTACTGCAATAAGTTTGGAAAATTCAGTTTAGGGAGAAGAAAAGTCAGCTTCAAGCTTTGTGCAAGGCTACTAATTATACAAATGACATGTTCTTACAAGGAAGAAACAAAAATATATATAAAAGTTATGATACCTGAACAAACCCTGTGTTTCACTTCTGTCCAAAATAGCAGGATGATCGCACAATGCAAGAACCTGAGATTCGGAAACATAGTAATTTTTCCATCCATTATAAGAAATGCCAAATTCTGTGAAAAAGAGTTAACAAACCTCACGGAAGAAAGTAATTGGCTGCTGACCAAGGGACTGGGGATTTCCAATATTGCAGTAGAGTATCTATATGAAATAATGACAACAAATCGATGAAGAACGTTAACTCAATGATGTTATAACCATATAGTTCAGTGCCATAAGATGGCAGCAGCCAAAAGACCCATTACCAAAAGTCAATAAAATTTCATTAATTAGAGGTTGTATGCATCATAATAAAAGAAAGTATCGCTTGCCTATTTAAATCAAATTTGCATAGTTTCTATTAGAAAGTGGGTACTATAACAGACCAAACCCACTACTAACAAATATGGTTCACTTTGGTCCGTTACATATCGCAGTCAGTCTCACGGTTTTTAAAACACGTATGCTAGGGAGAGGTTTCCACACCCTTATAAGGAATGTTTCGTTCTCCTCTCCAACCGATGTGGGATCTCACAGTTACACACGTATAAGGAGATATTTTCACATTCTTCATCAATTACTAACCGAGTATACAACATCATAGAATGACTAAAGGCCATCCAACTAAAAAGCAAACTAGAAGACTACAAATCCGTATTCTGATTAACAGTTGATATCGTTTTCCATACCTCATCAAAAGGATGTGAACCAGGCTTAGCCAATAACTCCTCTTGTAATCTCTAGAGAAGAGATGCATAAAAAGAACAATAAGATAAAGAAAAAAAATACAACACCTTGCTAATGAAATTCAAGAAACGAAGTTCTTAACCAACCATAAAGGGAGATTGATTATTCTTACATCAAAACAAAAGACAAAATTAGCTTTTAAAATTTTCAATCTCCCATTAGGTTTCTATCTGTCTTAAGCGTGTACTCTTACACAAAAAGGCAGTCAACTTACCTGGGCAAGGGTAACGATTTCACCTCTGACAGCATACTCACATTTAAGCACCTGGAAAAGAACATGTTGAATGATCACTACGTATAAAGACGAAAAAGACAAACGTTTCCACAGATAACCTAAACAGATTGAAACTCAATAACAATTCAATGGAGTATCCATAGAAAAGGGGGATTATATTAATAAAGAAATTCAACACCAATTATATAGCAAGCATTACGGACTGAATCTGAAAGGGCTCCTTTCAAAGCTAAATAGAAATCCCCTCAAACAGAAAGGGGCTTTCAAATGTTAATATAATCAAAGCAGAGTCATGATTCCAGGGATGAACCCGAACAGTATGAGCAAAAGAACATCCACAAACTCTAAACATTGACTTGTTAATAACCAAACCAATCAAACGGATCAACAGAAAACATAAAAACCAATCAAGGAACAATACCTTTTCGTTAATGGTGCCAAGTGAAACGGGATGAGTGGAAGAGGAAGACATGGATGAAGAAGAAGAAGAAGAAGAAGAAGAAGAAGAGGGGTGATCGAGAATGGGTGAAGAGGACAAGAGGCGGGGAAATTGAAGGGAGCGCTTGCGAAGAAGATGGGCAATTGTGGCGGAAACGCGAGCGTATTTCCTCATGGCTGGATTGAGGAAAATATATAAAATCGGGGGCGAGAAGCAGAAATCTTGAGAACTGGGAAGGAAAAAGCAAATTTGTAGGAACGGTGAATACTTATTGCGATTTGATTCGGATGGATTTGGCGCACACAGACTTGACTTTGGTTGAATCCGTGTGTTATAAACAACACAATTGTCAGCGAAAATTAGTTAACAATTCATTTATGAACATCTCTCTCATCCTCGGCTCCCTCAATTTTCCCCAACCCTCTGTCCACGCCACCCAGAAATTGGATACTTTCCTAACCCTACATTATTATTATTATTATTATTATTATTAATTATTAATTATTATCGTTATTATTATTATTATTTCCAAAATTAAAAGTGAGATTGTATTGGAAAAATATAATGGGTCGTAAGATTTTTTTTGAATTATTTAAAAAAATCATATTTATCTATATTACGTATTAATATTGGTAAATGTTAAATATTATTAACCTTTAAAATAATTTTAAAAATAGAGCACCTATTTTTGAGTTGGTCGGTTGACCCTTGTGGCTTTGGTTTGGGCTTCCCAAAATGACTCATACCAATTGAGATACTATTCGTCCCTTATTAACCCATAATCTTCCACTAAATTAATCATGAGACTCACTCCCTATAACCCTCTGTATTTTTGTTATTTTATTACTCTTTGGTGAGATTGAAAAGTCGAAAATACCCTTAAAAAAAGGCATGAACGATGACATGTGGAAGGGAATTAAAATTTACTATTCAGTGGGATCGAGTACTTAATTTTTATAATGAAATAAGTGATAATTTTGGTAAATCTCTAAACCCTTCAGTTATAATTAGATTATTAGGTAAGTATTTAACTCTATCATTTTTGTTATTAATATTGAGATTTGTGTAATTGGAACGTGCTTTATATGTAAGAGCACGGATAAGGTAACAGACTTTTCTATTAAAATTTAAATGTTTTATTTTTTTAAAATGGTTGAATATGTTTGTTATTGTATATTGTTGTGTATTGTGGGACTTATGCATTCATGTTATGTTTGATGATTGAGGAGATTATCGTAAGGGTTACACACTGTGTGAATCGGATAACTAACCACTAATGATCGTTTGTAGAGTGATTGCAGATAGTGGTTATCAAGGTGAAGGTTATATGTTGTGTGAATGGAGCAATTAGGGTAACTAGCCAATAACGGTCTCTATGCATAGTGATCACAGATAATGATTATCAAGATCACGGTGTATGCTACGTGAATCAAGTAATCAACCATTGATAATTATTTTAAGGTGTAAGAGTATATATTGATTTTTATGTGTTAAGGGCTACACACGGTGCGAATTGGGTAACTAACCACTAACAATCACCTTGAGAAGTGATTGGTGAAAATAGTTTTAGTGGGAAGATTGCACGTTGATTGTCTCAAGTAATTAACCACTAAGGTCCATCAAATTTCGTTTAATTAGCCACATGATGGTCTAAATATTTGACCCTAATAGAGGAGCTTCCCGCTTAGTATTTTTAATATTATTTCTATATATATATTTTTGGTAAATTAGTAAAATAAACTATATTTAATTTTAGATTAGTTCGTATTTAAAATGCATTTAATGTTTAAATTAGTCACTCAAAAATCAAATATAGATTATTTTTTGTTATTTTAAAATCTATTTAAATTAGTCATTTTTCACCTACGTAAGTGGGTCAATTTAAAATAAATAAATAAAAACATCACCATTTTAATAAGAAAAAATATTTTATTTTATACCTAACTATATTAAAATAATTAAATTAAGTACTTAGTACAACAAATTTAATCTAATCTAAATATAATCATGGATTAAATATTATTTTAAAATCTATAATCCATTCTTAGCTTCTTAAAACTTGCACTCCAAACACAATTTTATTCAAAACCCAACCAGAAAAAGAGGAAAAAAAATTATAAATTAATTTAAACTGCTCAACGTGTGAGTTGTCTTCTTCTATGTGTTTATCACAAGGATGTATCAAATTTTACACTGGTCGCCGGCAACCAATCCTCGCCGTTGAGGAACGTCCGGACGGTGAACTTTGCGGCCTCGGCGTCTGTAAGACTGGGCCTGTAACCGGTCCATTTGACCCTCTTCTCCACGTTGGATCCAGGCCCACTATTCTGATACTCCCCGTAAAATATGCTGCTGGGTGGGTCCTGCCCGCTCACCCATTCCTTCCACCCGATGGGCTGCAGGAAGGCCCCAATCTCCGACTGCATAATCACGGTGGTGGAAAATTCCTTCCATGGCCGCCCCAAGTAAGTGGGGGCAGTGAGACTGTCGTTGTAGGCCGAAAAAGTGCATTTCTGAATGGAAATGCCGGAGTTTTGGTTGATGTCCTTTTTGCCTTGGGCTGTGATGGTGTTGAACTGATTGGGAAGTGGCTGCCTGGGCCGGATATTGCAGTTTTGGAATACCACGGCGGCGTTGCCGAAGATGAAGTCGATGGTGCCAGTGATGTCGCAGTTCCTGTAGAATTGACGGTTTGAATGGGCGTAAAGAGTGTCTTGATAGCCATCAAATGAACATCCGTACATCACAGATAGGTCGGAGCCTGACCGGAAGGCAACGGCCTGGTGTTTGGCCGGACCGGCTGTGTTGATGAACCCCATATCCTTCCCGATGAATCCTTTGCCTTGAACAGCTGCAGAACCAAACAAAATTAATCAAACACAACAGCCAATTCACAGAACAGGGAAGAAGAAACGACAGGTCAAAAGGGAAAGTGGTGGAAAGTGGTGGAAAGTTGCCCTCACATGGCTGACAACTCGACCATGTGGGTTTCTGACGACAAGGGTAGTGCCCTATGTACCCAATCAATACGCTGATTATCGGAAAAAACTTTTAGGTTCCTATTTTAAACTAAAATTAATTGAAGTCTATGAACACATCAAATTGCTGATAGATTAAATGAAGCAATTCAGAACAATGAAAATCATTCAATGGATTACCAAAAGTGGCGGTGGCGTAGGTGGGAGTGCCGTCGATGAAGTTAAGGCGGCCTGAAACAATGGTTCTGGTTTTGCCATCTCCGTACATCATAACATTCCACTTGCTCTTATCCAGAATCACATTCTCTTCGTATAATCCTTCTTTTACATAGATGATGAATCTTTCTTTACTCTTCTTTGGCACCGCTGCTACGGCCTCTTTGATCGTCGTGAAATCCCCTGTCCCATCCTTCGACACCGTCGCATGCGCCGTCACATTGTTCTCCTGCAAAAGCCTCCGATCGCCGGGGCTTAACCACTCCGGGAACGCCATCAGTTTCCGGTGGATAGGGATGTTGAAATCCGCCAACAGCCCCAGGATTTTGGTCACAATCGCTAAACTATTGCTAGTGAACTCGGTCGAGTTCGCCATTACCGCTTGCAAATTTTCGAGAACCGCAGTCTGGTTTAGATCTCGAATGGCATCGAGGCAGGTTTCTTGGTCTGTGATTGTGGTGCTCAGCCAGGTTTTCAGATCTTCAATCCTCGACGGCGACAAGAACTTCTCGCCATGGCGATCCACTTCCATGGATGAAACGGTGTCGTTTAGTGTGTCAATGGCATCTTTAAAAACAGACGAGCAGATTCCAATCGCAGCTTTAACCTTCACATCACTAGTACTGGAATTTAGGTTAGAGGCATAATCAGAGAGTTTTGAGATCGAATCGGTGGCGACTCGGAGAGAAAGCTTGAAGAGAAATATCGGATCGGTGGTGTTGGAGTTTTCGAGAGAGGACTGACAGGAACTCGGATACTGAGTGACGCTACAGAGAGTTTTGAGTGAAGCAGCCGGAGGGAGCTCAGTGGGAGGAGTCGAACTCGTGGTCGAAGAAGACGAAGAGTTCCGTTTATGAATGACGATTCCGACGACGGCGCCGATGACCAAAGCAATAAGAAGAACAACAGAGAGAAGTAGTATAATGAGTCGGCGGCGAGTTTTCTGGCGGAAAGCTTGGTGTTCGAGCTCGTCGACCTTGCCGTAGCCCTTGAAGGACTTGACGGAATCCATGGAGGAATGGAGGGAAAAGAGAGGAAGAGAGAAGGAGGTTTAGGGTTTGGAATTTGGAAACTGAAAAGGAAATGCGTAGCGATCGAGAAATGAAGGTAGCTTAGGGAATTGCCTTTATAAAAAGGAACAGAATCGAGTAGCACAGATGTGGACTTCTCCTTCTTGGATGGATCTTGTTTTTTTCATTTTTTTCATTTTTTTTCTTTTTTTCTTTTTTGGTAGTTAAAAAAAAATGCTAATTTAATAAAATTATCTTTCAATTTTATATTTAGTTTAAAAAAGCATTTAAATTTATTTATTTTTAATAACATCATTAAACTTTAAAAGAAATAAATAAATAGAATTCTAAAAATAAAATTAACATCCTTAAATTTTATTAAAAAAATATTTATTTTTTTATAATTAATATATGGATGGAAACTATTTATTTACATTTAAGAATTTTTTTATTTTTTATTTTTTTCATGCTTTTTAATTTTTTAAATTAAAAATTTAATGATATTAATGAAAATTCATAGGTATTTTTTAAATATGTTACTGATAATTTCGATACTAAAAGTAAAAATATGTTTGAAATTTTAAAAAAAAATTAAAAGAATTAATTAAACTCTTGGTAATTTAAAAGTTAAAACAATATTTTTTAAACCATTTTCAAATAAGATATTTTTGAAACATATATTGAAAAAATACCGTAAAAATATTTTTTTAAACTTTGTCTAAAGATATTTTTATGGCTTATAAGTATTTTTATTAATTTAACCATAAAAAATTGAAAGCACCCGAAAGAAAATTTAATATTAATTTATCTTTTATATATTTTAAAACTTGAATTATAATTTTAAATAAATATTAGAATATGCATATATAGAACTATGCAGGTCACTGTTGTATCCTTCTCGATCTAATAACAATTTTGAAACATTTGTGTAAACGAGAAGGAATAGAATTAAATTAGTTGGTGAATAGTTACGCGTATTAGATTTGATTCGGTGAGATGCTTAGTTGTAACCCATCTTATACTCGTTTTGCTTTAAATAAATCGTACATACGGCTGCTTCCCAAACATTTCCCTGTTTTATATTCATATTTGAACGCTTCTTTTGAGCTAAATACCATTGGTTTCTCAAACCTTATTACTGTCTGTTCTATTTATTTCAATGCGACATATGCCTGTTTGAAGGCGCTGAATGCGGTGCCTAAAGGTGCGCGTAGCCGACTTCATTGATGTTTCTTTGAGTTTCTTATTCAATTGGCTTGTGTTCATAGTTTCTGTGGGCCCTTTGTCTCCTACTTCATATCCATCTCATGTTTCCTCCCTATGTCATGGTGTCTACACGACTACTCGAAATCTATGGATTTTCTTAAACTTATTCCATCAAAAGAAATTTGAGTATGAATTGAGTTGATTCGATGTAACGACCCAGCTCCACCACTAGTAGATATTGTCCTCTTTGGACTTTCCCTTCAGGCTTTAAAACGCGTCTGTTAGGGGAAGGTTTCCACACTCTTATAAAGGGTGGTTTGTTTTCCTCCCTAACTATTGTGGGACATCACAATGTGTCAGCTTTCTCGTTGTTCCCCGAAGGGGGTTAGACACGAGGCAGTGTGCTAGTAAGGACACTGGGCCCCAAATGGGGTGGTGGACTTGGGGGTGGTCCCACATCGATTGAAGAAAGGAAAAAGTGCCAGCGAAGACGCTGGGCCCCGAAGTGGGGTGGATTGTGATGTCCCACATTGGTTAGGGAGGAGAACAAACCACCATTTATAAGGGTGTGGAAACCTTCTCCTAGCAGACGCGTTTTAAAATCTTGAGGGGAAGCCCGAAAGAAAAAGTCCAAAGAGGACAATATCTGCTAGCGGTGGATCTTGGCCGTTACATTCGATCTATGAAAAGTACGTTGAATTGATATGATGCACATTTTTCGAAAAGCGGATTGATACAACCATTTACTTTCTTGAGCTACTCCAGTCGCTACTCTATATTTTGTTACTGTAGTCGACAATGATATTATTGACCAAAAAACTGTTCTCGAATCGAGGTTAAACACATACCCAGTAGTTAAACTTCAGGTATCGTGGTATTCTGCATAGTCAGCATTGCAATATCCAACTAACTTGCTGTCTTCGCTTCTTTTGTACTAAAGATCATAGTCGATTGTACCTTTCACAAACCTCAAGATCCGTTGAGACGCATCTAAATGATGACTATTTGGGTTTTGCATGTACCGACTCATGATTCCAACTACATAAAAAATGTTAGACCGAGTTAAAGTTAGGTAGATAAGAGTACGTACTAGTTGTTGGTATATTGTTCCATGGTTCCACTCTTTGCTTTCATGTGCTCAAATCTTGGCAATTGGGTCCACCGGTGTCGAGACTTGTTTGTCCTCCAGCATGCCAAACTTTTGAAGCATATTTCACGTGTACTTTTTATTGGTAGAGAAACAATTATTCATTTGTGTGACCAACTTCTAGGCCGAAAAACTATTTAACCTCTTCTAGTTCTTTCATCTCATCATGATATTGTTATGGTTCTTATGAGCTCTCGAGGGTTGTGTGGTTCTTTGGTAACCTTTTCCTTTGGTAGACTTTAGATCTAGTTCAGTAATCTCCTGTTAGATCAACTTGATCACGTGGAAGTACTGAACAATCGTCATGTCGAGTTCTGAGATTGCTAACAACTTATTTTCTAGAAATTACGACCTCGTATTGTTCTTCTTTGAAAAAAGCATCACGAACGTGTCTCATGCTTCTTTCAATATTTTGTCATCCCGAATGTGCTCCAACATCTCTTATTTGGCAAGTCTTCAAGGCAATCATTACTTTACTTGCTTTGATTCCATTTGCTCAAGGTGCCATTAGCAACTTTCTCGTAAGGCGTAATTTCGTTTCCGCCAACAACCTCCCAAATGTCTTGTCCATGATGATAGACATGCATGTTGTCCACGTATTATATTTGTTGATATTGAGTTTCTTGATTTCTCGAAAGATTTGGAGATCACATAGAGCATCCGTCTGGTGTACGATTGACACCAAATTTTGCGAGCATTCATATTTCATACAGACAGACTTAGCTCCAGAACCGCATGTCTGAATTCCTTCTGAAACCCCGACTTTCGAGGTTAAGGTAAGGGACCTACTCGACCCTTCAACAAGCCTATCTTTGTCACTCTTGTCTATTCGATGTCTCTATCTTACTTATGTCTCGACTTCTTCAATACCCACTCTATATAGTGTGTTAGATGATGCACCGTCGCATCATGACACTCATCTAGGCCCTCGTGCCGCCGGCAATCAAATAAGAAACCATTTATATCCTATTACTGACATTTTATTAATGATGATGCAACAGAACACCAACAATACAGCCACTAGTCATTACACACAAAGTCCGAAGCTTATTAATTCTACAGACCGAGTGAAAATGGGAATCCGGTGGAGCTCAGCCACGTGCCGCCGCTGATGAACTTCCCAGCCGTGAAGCTCTCAGCGTCCGCCGCACTGCTAATAACCCTGTACCCCTTCCACGTCACTCTTCTGGAGGTATCAGCACCGGCCCCACTATTCTGATACTCTGCATAAAACAGAGTATCAAGCGCAAAATTCCCATCCCAAATGTGCCATCCCGCCGGATCAATCACATTGCTAATGCTCGTCTGCATAACCACCGTCCTCGAGTATCTCTGCCACGGCCGCCCCAGAAACGTGGGGAAATTTCTGATCACCGGCTGCAAATCGGAGGTGGTTCCGATTCGGCATTTCTGGATGACGATCCCGGTGTTCTGATTTGGGTCGGTTCTTCCCTGTGCAGTGACCATATTCTTTTGGCCGGGATTGGGGCGACGGGCGTGGATGTCGGAGTTTTGAATGACGGCGGCCGCATTGCCGAAGATGAAGTCAACGGTGCCGACGATGATGCAGCTGACGTAGAATTGACGGTTGGAGTGGACGTAAAGCGTGTCTTGATAAGCGAGCATGTCGCAGCGGTAAAAGGCTGAGAGGTCGGAGCCGACGCGGAGAGCCACCGCTTGGTGCTTCGATGGACCGGCGGTGTTCTGGAACGTAATATCTCTCGCCAAGAACCTTCCTCCCACCGCCGCTGCAACAGAGAAACAACCAAATCATCGGAAATTAACTTTTGGAGATGTTGTTAATTTCTAATTTACTCTTTACTCTTTATTTTAATTAATTTTTAAAATTATAGAGTGGTTGATATTTCAAATTTATTAAAATTTACAGATATAAAAAAAATTTAGAATTAGTTAAAGATATCTAACAAATTAGATGCAAAAAAAAAAAATTAATATAAGGTTCACAAATAAATAATATAATATAATGTTTTATCAACCTATTTTTTTTAAAAAATTAAATTTAATATTACAACATAATTTTTATTAAAAAAAAAACTCATTATAATTTTAACTTAAATATTACAATCAAAATCTAAAAAATTCGAGAATATATAAATAATAATATTTAGAAAATTTTCCAAAATTCATTGTTTTGACCAAAAATTTACCTTTATTAGTTAAAATAAAATATAATTGGCCTAACTAATATCATAACTTATTTGGCAGAAAATAATGAAGATGTAATAGTACCAAAATAATAATAATAATAATAAAAGATTTATTATAATTTGTAATAGAATATATATATTTATTTATTTTATATCTAAAAAAAAATAGGGAATAGTGGGGCATGTTCGGGAATGGGACAGAAGATGAAAATATAATCTCTATCTCAGTTTCTATTTATCCTACCGAAACAAATCACTTTCCATTATCTACTCCATTCCCATTAAAAGAGAGATTCTCCACTCAATTCGAGTCTTCAGAGTGGACTCCAACTTAAGATCTAGAAAATAAGAATTACCATCTGCTATTTAGTTGATTTAAAAAATATGTCGTATTTATAATTTATAATTAATTTCTTTTGTATTTTTTTTATTTGCGGAGGAAAATGTAGGATAAATTATAATATATATATATATATATATATGTGAGGCAACAATGGAAGCAACTTGCCTGATCCTATGCCACATAGGTTTCACTTCCAATTTCAAATATATATATATATATATATATATATATATATATATATATTTTTGTGCGTAAATGTCAAAGCTTGACATTAATTTCGAGTTATGGACAAAAATAAGATTTAGGTGATTTTTCATACCAAAAAATATATATATATATATATCCACAAATTAAATTTCGTACCATATAAATTATATAAAAAATAAAATAATTTTTAATATTTTTTCTTTTTCTTTTTTAAATGTTCTGAAAACTATTTTATAGGTCCAAAAATAAAGACAGCATTAAATAATAAAAGATTGAGAATTTAGAAAAGTAAGATGTGATACCAACGGTGGCGGAGTTGAAGGTGGTGCTGCCGTCGACGACATTCCTGTTCCCGGTGATTATGGTGGTGGTTCTTCCATCTCCCCAGAACATTATATTCGTCTTACTACTCGGCACATTCACATTTTCCCTATAAACCCCCGCTTTAATTCTTATTATATATCTCCGGCTACTCCTACTCGGCGCCGCCGCCACAGCTGCCGACACCGTCTGGAAATCGCCACTTCCATCAGCTGCCACTACTACATCCGGAGTCGCCGTAGACGACGCTTGCAAAAGCCTCCGGTCACCGGGCGACATCCAATCCGGCCAATTAAATTCCGACATGGCCATGGACCTTCCTCGGATGTTGTAATGATTGGCAATGTCGGTGTCGGTGAGATTCTTAATCAAGGCTAAGGCAACACTGCACAATTTCTCGACATGAATTTGTCCTGCTAGCAATGATTCTCGTATCTTCTTGTCGGCTCTGTCGTGTGAAAATCCGTCCACGCATGTCTCCTGATTAGTAATGGCGGAACTGAGTAAGGTTTTGAGGTCATCGGCGTATTGTGGCAGAGATTTCTTTTTCGGATACTCATTGAGATCTTCCACTACCTCGTACAGCTCTCTAAGCGTCTCCTCCCCTGTTTCCAGACAGTCATGGAGAGCAATTTTCTCTCGCTTTGTCAGATGCTTCGTCGTTTCAAGCAATTTCTTGATGCTTTTATAGTTTTGTTTCACTGCAGAAATCGTGATGTTTACCGACGCTTCGATTATGTCTTTTGAACTCGACACCTTCTTCGAGCTGGTTTCCACGGCGGTGGATATTGTCGACTGGCATAGCTCGGGATACAGAGTAACCGCGCACGTGCTTCTCACGGCGGTCACGTGGTCGTCCGACGAGACGCCGGCGAGGAGAACCGCAGCTGAGAGGGCTAAAATGAAGAGATTGTGTTTTTTGTTGGAGATGGAAGTGGGGCTGCCGGTGGAGGGTGCTCCGGCGACGGTGGAGTCGTCGGTTTGTGCCATTGGTTGGGGGGAGATTGAGGATGTGTTGTGGTGGAGGGATTTTGGTGGGTTATAAGGGCATAAAAATATAAATTAAAAAAAAAATGGTACTCGGGTCGGGTCGGGTTTGTCGGGCCCACTTACACAATTTCAATAAAATAATTAAATAATGGAATTAATTTCGTGGCGCTCCGCGTACTATTTTCTCGAGTCGTCTGACAATTTGGTCGGCAAACAGCAATGACAAAAATTTCAAAATATTTGAAATTTTATTTTTCTAAAATTTTAATTTTATTTTAGATTAAATTATAAAAAAAATACCCATTTGAAAATATTTGGAAGTAAATAAATAAATAAGTAAACTATTAATATTTTTAATATTAGAGTGGCTATAATAATTATGTTTTAAAGGCGTGAGATCTCCTATAATTATATTTAAAAAGTTTGTGAATAAATATGAAAAAGATATTTATGTTTAATGGAGAAATAAAATTTAAAATTGATAGAGAATTATGAAATTAAAACATTATAAATACAATTAATGTACCTGATTGGTTATTATTCTTTATTTACGAAAAATGATGTCCAGCGTGGAAAACAATGAAATTGCGAAGGGGAGAGGGCGTCTTAAACTTCAAACTGATAGAGAAAGTTTAGAAAAAGAGGTGTAATTGAGATTTGACTAAATCTCTTTAATGGGGGAATTTAGGGTGTCTTTATTTTTAAATTAAATTTAAAAACGTTATTTTCACCCCTAATTTCATGTATGTCCGAGAAATGTTAAAAGTTTATGAGTGTTCATATGACTCGATGAATCGATTAATTCGAACCATTCAATTCAATAAATATATATATGTTTTGGTGGTTTGTGTTGAATTTTGGAAAAATCGAAAATTAAGGTCGATTTAAGGATTAATATTTTTTTTGTCAGGTCAACCTAAACTCCCGGGTTATAATCCAACCATACTCTACTCGATTACTGTAATATTAAAAATATTAGACGTTTGTAAGTTATGTTAATTAAATGTGTTGATATTTGAGCTTAATGAGATTTTTTAGTTATTTATGTAACATGTATTCTGGGTAATCTGGGTAAGTAAGATTTTAAAAAATAATTATATTAAAAAAAATACATCTCGACAGGTTGGGTTGTAAACTTTTATTAAAATTAACTAATAATAATTTTATCTATATTTATTTTTAGTTAATTTTAATAAAAGTACATTTTTAATTTTTAATTTTAATTTGTAATTGTTAGTTATCTTAATTTTAATTCAATTGATTTTTTTTTTTAAATTTAGATGGAATGACACGTGTCCGTATACGGAGGCACTTGTCTTCTAATTCATTGCCACGTAATACGTGGTATACCGAACTAATAGCAAAACAGATATGACACCTCAGATTTTTGTGATGATGTGGCTGCCCGAAGTAATTATGTGATGGCGTGGCATGTTTTTGTCATGACTAAAAACAATTAAAATTAAAAAACCTAGATTTGAAGTATTTTGTCATGTTTTGAAAACCCACAAAATTGTTGTTATATTTACAAATATAGATACAAATGAGATTCGATATATAATAATAATATTATTATTATTAAATAAAAGATTATAAAAAATATATAAATTAATCTTTCCCATTTTTATTGGATTTCAAAGAAATAAATAAATAAATAAATTGGCCGTAACCGCTACACAGACCTTTACTCAGTATTCTAGTAAATCTGGATTGCTACTCTGACAGACCTTTACGTACGACAGAATTCTCAATGTTATTTATAAGTTTTATTCGGTTTTAAGTCAACTCGAGTTTTTTATCCTATGAACTGGAAACCGAACCGAATCACTTCGGGTTCAAGAAAAACAAACCCAACTCAAAAGACTAATTCAACCCAACCCAACCCCTATAATTCGGGTTGGATGTACACCCCCAACGGCTAGTGCATTATTAACGAGCTCACGGCAACCCATAGTTCTCAAGCCTATGGGCGTCAGGTTTTAATGGAGATTTGAATTTGAAAATGTTTTTTATTTATTTATAAAAAATAAATGTGGATAGGAAATTTTAATATTATTGTAGCAGCAGGATGAATTATTTCACTATTATCTCTATTTATTATTTACCATAAATATAGGTTTTAAGAATGTGTCAGACCTGTATTCTTGACTTATAATTGGTCTGGTTTTCAACAAATTTTCATTTATCGCAAAAAAAAAAAAAAAANATATATCAAATTTACCAATTAAAAATATTAATTATGACGTTTCAAAATTTTATTTAAATTAAAACTAATTCTTTTTGGTCGATGAGTAACATGGAGATATTTACGGTGGATCTTTAATTCTTGTGTTCTCCAACTTTAACGAGGTTGAGTTTCGATCTCTTCAAAATCCTTTTGACTCGAATACAAGATTAAGACCTGTTGATATGAACCAAGACATCTCAATTATGTAACATGAATTTCGTCTGTAGAAAGATAAGTAAGGAGAATATTGATACAATCCCGGCAAGTAAAGTGAGAATATCCGTTTCTGTTTTCGATTGAGATTTGAGGGCTAAAGCTCGGCATCCCTGATTTTCACCCAGAAGTTAGATTGTTGCCTTCCTCACCAAAACCATTTGGCACTAAACTAGAGTTATGGTGTTTTATTAATGTATTTCAAGATTTTTTATTTTATTTTAATGTTACATTTACATAGTGACTAATTATAGTCATAAAGTGTGAAAGTTTTATCGCTCGTGAGATGTCTTGTGAAGGTAAAAAAGTTTCATTTTGAGACTATATAAAGTCATGTTATGTCATCGTTGAGATTTGAAAAATTTAGTAAAAAGAACATTTAGTGTTTTTTTAGTCAATGACTAAGTTCATTTGTAATTCTATATAGTTTAAGTTTTATGTTTCGAATTATTTAAGCTTAACATGATCAATCTTACTCGTAGAGTGATTTGAATCTACAGAGTATTTTTAAAATAGAATATAAAGTTATTTTTATTAATTTAGATTCTAATTTAATAATCAATTATTAAAGAGAAAACCTGGGGGTGGTTTTACGAAAATGCCCACGAAGATAACGAATTGGGGGGGGGGGCGGATGGGTTGGCGAGGGAGTCAAACAAACTCGAGGTGCGGCTGTGTATCCTCCAAATTCACCATCTTGCAATTTAATCGATTCTGCCGCGAAACGCAGCGCCACCCTCTGTTCATTTTTTGGTTGGACGACTGTTAATTTTCTCGCCTGATCCACGCCCACCGGACAAATTATCCCATCTCAATCCAGCGAAAACCCTAGTCGATTTCATTTCAGGTATTTCCAACTTCATTCCACTCTCTGATTCCTTCCCAGTTTCCCCCTTACCTTTTTGTTTGTCTCCAAATGGGGGGTGGGGGGGTTGATTTCTGTTAGATTTCCCACCCCGATGCTGCCGCCAGGTTTCTTTATTGTCTTCACTTTTGTTCTCCCATTTTATGTACTCCAATTATTGTTTATGGGCGATTCCGATCTGAACATGCTGGGGATGTGTTCTGGTTTAACATCCGGATTAGCGACTGATCATGGATTCAAATCTGAAGAACGAACGATAGAAATCTGTGAGAATTTTATTTCGTCGAGGGTTTGCTGTTTCTCAATTACGACAAAATTGCCGTACTTGCTTTTAATTGCATTATTGGTTTCATCATTATTGTTATTATTATTATTATTTTGGGATGGATGATTATATGATACTTTTCTATCGCGATGATTTCTTGTTGAAATTTTGAATCAGCTCAGGAGAATTCTGCTGCTCTTGTTCTATTTTAACTTTTAACAGTTTTTAGATTATCTTGGAATCGTTTACTATTTTGTTTCGTTTTTAGTTCCTGAAATTTTATTTATTTCTTTCTTTTTGTACTCGGTCAATTACTCTTAAACGGAGTCATGTATTGGTTCAATTATTGCTCTGCTGTCCTGTATGAAATATTAAATGGAAAAACAAATGTTGTATTAAATATGAAGGATTAACAGCTGAGGTTCTTGCCAACTACCACAGTGAAAGGTGACTTGAATAACAAAGAATTGCTAGCAATTGAATCTGTTTCTAACCATGCATTGCTTGTTCCTACAGTTCTTAGACAGCCTGCTTTGTGCATCTCATTGAAAGTATAGTTTCTCATTTTATATGTATCTAAGA
Organism: Cucurbita pepo subsp. pepo; assembly: GCF_002806865.2. Lineage (NCBI taxonomy): Eukaryota > Viridiplantae > Streptophyta > Magnoliopsida > Cucurbitales > Cucurbitaceae > Cucurbita > Cucurbita pepo. The sequence continues at coordinate 8,443,415 of NC_036640.1, forward strand.
TTTATATTCTGTATATTTTCTGTATCTATCACTTTCTTCAACTAAAAATTTCTCGCATTGCATGCTTTCTATTATAGAAATATATAATCTCTGAGTTTTAAAATCTATGACTGCGTGGGTACTTGGGAAAATAATAATTTCCGGTGTTCATCAGTTCTTTGCCATAATTATAGTCTTTTCCTCTCTGTTTATGTCACGTTGCCAGGCATTGTATCTGAGGTTGAAGAAAGAGGAATAGCAGTTGAATTTTTTTGTTGTTAGCTTTGTGGAATGGCAGATAAATCGTGTATCAAGAGGCTTCAGAAGGAATATAGAGCTCTTTGTAAAGTATGTGCCTCTGGTTTTGTTTTTGTTTTTGTTTTTTTTTTTTTTTGAAATTCTAGTGTTACAATGCATGGACTAACCGGATATTTGCCAATCTTGACATAATAATGTTTGACCATGTGTTTATCTTATGGCTGATTTCGCAAGTAAAAGTTTATTTTATTATTATTTTTCTTTAATGAGAAACTGAAGAATCCAACGAATGCTTTGCATTTTTCTTGTTGAAATGCTAACACATTTTTGTAATTGTCCCCCAATTGGTGCTGATTCTGCTATTTGTAAACTTTCAGGAGCCTGTTTCCCACATTGTTGCTCGTCCTTCTCCCAGCGACATTCTTGAGTGGCGTAAGTTTTTTCCTTTTGATATTTTTTTGGTGTTAGTCGTGGAGCTTCTCGTTCTTGTGTGCATGTAGGAATTTGGATACAACTACGGATTTTTGAAGTTGGCTTCAGTCCTTTTTATTATATTGTTTTATTTATTTATAAGCGACTTCAGTCTACTTTTTAATTGATGCAGACTGTAAAGTGACAAGTATTATCATTTTGTGTGTGGAAAGATATAGACATAACTGCTAGATCATTGTGATGTTGAATAATGGTTAGATTGTTAGAATTCTTGGTTGAATAGAAAAGTTGAGGTCTGCAATCTATTCATCACCGAGTACTGCATGTAACGCTAGTAATATGTTGGGACTGGGAGTTTGTGAAGCATTGCTTGCCTGTTCGATGGCATAATTAAATTCTTATTTTTTCAGAAATGTTTTGCATCTCCTTTTTTTTCTCTCAAGTTCAAACTTCTGTTTTGATTTTCTCTCTTTCTTTTCATGAAATATAAGCTTTCTGCTTATCATTTAGTTACTATAGTTTGCATATTAAATGTTATTCTGTTTCAGATTATGTTCTGGAGGGAAGTGAGGGAACTCCTTTTGCAGGTGAGTTTGTTTTACTTTGCCCCTTGTATTTCACAATAGACACTTCTCTTCTCAATTCAATTCTTGGTTTCCTTTCGTGGATTTTTAGTTGAAGATCTCTTTAATTTTGCTCTTTGATTTCACTGGGGTATCAACTCTTTTTTCCTTTGTCTTATTATTTTTTTAATGGAAGTCATTGAAAATCTTTGTTAGGAGGGTTCTACCATGGAAAAATTAAATTTCCTCCAGAATATCCATACAAGCCTCCGGGAATCAGGTATAAGCATCTTGGATGTGTTTAGTAATCTGGAAAATATGTGAGGAGATTTTTATAAAACATTTCTTAGCTTTCTTATATACTTGTTTTTACTGTGATTCTAATACTACGACGATTCTTTCTAGCATGATCACCCCGAATGGTCGGTTCATGACACAGAAGAAAATTTGCTTATCCATGAGTGACTGTAAGTTTTGTGGATTTTAAAGATGATCATGCCTCTTGTCTGTTGAAATGATTCTAATTGACTTGATCTGTCTGCAGTTCACCCAGAAAGTTGGAATCCTATGTGGTCCGTGTCTAGGTGAGACATAATCCTTTTCATTTTTCAACATGAGGTGTTACAGTTACTTTGTAGTTCTGATGTTTTCTTCTTCCGCTAAATTTTTCCTTGAGTTAATAAATGGTTGCTTTGTGTGTGACTAACTTTTCTCACGTGCTTTTCATCCTTTGCTTTCCAACAATTGCAGCATACTAACCGGGCTTCTTTCATTCATGGTGAGTACGTTTTAGCTCATGGCTCGTTTTGCTTTAGTCGAAGATGGCTGCCTTTGTAGCTTTATCTGTTATTATTACCTATTAATTTTGAGTAATGATCTACTTTCTTATGTAGATGGACAACAGTCCTACTACTGGAAGCGTGAATACTACTGCTGCTGAGAAGGAACGCTTGGCAAAGGCTTCTCTTGCATTCAATTGTAAAAAGTAAGCTCATGTGCAGGACTTTGTGTCCTTGAACGTAGTTTCTCTTCCGCTGAGGGTTCCATCTGTCATCCACATTCCTTTATTATGTAGGCTTGGTGAAGTTAATCCCCTAGCCCATTTTAATTACTGGAAATGTGGATGGCTCATCTCTATCTTTAAAAAAATCATGATCTCATATTGCTTGTGGCAGTAGAGTTAATTACAATGATTAAACCACTTTTGGCCGTAAAACTTGGGCGCCCTTGAGTGTGTAAATTGCAAGTTCTTTTTCTTGAATTTAGAGTTTACACTTGCTTTCTTGCCATGTCATTTGCGAAACCACTTTTATTCATTTTCTTTTTTAATTGTAATACTTCAATGATTTAGTTTTATTTAACAGCCCAACATTTAGAAAACTGTTTCCTGAGTACGTGGAGAAATACAACGAGCAGCACCAATCAGAGCAGCTTGTTGCAGAACAGGCTTCATCAAAGCCATCAGAGGAAGGCAAAGCTAGGCACATAATGGAGAAGATCAAGTCCAGGGAAGAGGAGAACATTAACAAAGCAGCAGCAGATAGAGAGGACATGAAAAGAAATCGAAAGCAGTCGTTCCCTACATGGATGATGTTATTACTCTTTTCGATCTTCGGCGTCTTAATGGCATTGCCTCTCCTTCAACCATGAAACCATAAAATGGAAGGTTGCATGCATAGGTAATGGTAGACAGTCTAGCTTGTGCAAGTCAAGGATGATGCTCTCATATTTTTGCATGTACTTAACAACATAGTGTCTGTATAGATGGTCTGGTGTCTTTGTGTGGCTGCTTTCATTTTGCCCAGAGTCTGTTATGTATGGAAGAACAGTTGCTTGAAAACTAAACCTCTTTGTTTGTCTATATCATGTTGTTAAATACTATTAGCTGAGGCAGAACACTGGTCAGGTCTCCACTGCAGAAATTGTTATTATTTTTATTTATTGTCATTTATTTATATATATATATATATATTTAAAATTTTACCTTTTTCACTTTTTAGATTGAAGAGAGCTCCTCGGAGTACCCAGAGTTTCGCCGTGTTTTGCGCTCCTCTGCTTTTTCAATCCCCATGGGCCATAATCCATTTTTCTATATTACTTTTCTCTCAAGCTTCTGTTCGAGAACATGTTTGAGAGTGACGTTGAAATGGTTAAATTTTAACTCGTCTTTTATTATTTTGAATTAGTTTAATATTTGATATCGCTTATGGTTGAAGGCATTAAAACGCTCGATCTCTCAATTATAGTGCTTCGAAAACAGAGATATCGTGTAAATCATTACACTTTATATCAACTTGTGTTAATTTCAGTAATTAAGAGCAGAATAGAAAAAGGGTTACCCATGTTTATGTGAATTAATATCAAATTATGTGTGTTAATACCCAGCGAAGCGACAGGCTCTGTTTACTGTAATGAAAGCATTAGATAGACGTTGAGTGCTAACAAATTTATTACTTTCCCATTTCCTTGAACATCAGTCCTTGATTTCTTAGAAGCTGTCTATTGAATGCCACTTTTGGAAACATAACAAGGCGCTATTGGATCCCAAATGGGGTTCTTCTTCAATGGCGGTAGTTGGAGTTTCCTTCCCCCTTTTCATTTAGATGCATAACAGCTTCCTGTTCTTCTATTTACCTCTTTTGAAGCTACGATTTTTGGATGTGTTTTGTTCAATGAAGAACTCTGTTTCTTCTGATTGTGAGATGAACGATCCTGTTTTTGATGATTTTGATCCTCGCCTCAACTTTTCCAAGGTGATTCAGTAATGTTCTTTTGTTCAATTCTTCATCTTTTAGATTCATCTGATATCTTTATGTAAATGTGGTTGTGAATTTTCCAGTTCTTGGAAGAAGCAAAACATCATGCCACAGAACAAGAAACAGGAGCCAAATGGTTGCCACCACAGAAAAAAAGCAAGAAATCTTGGAAAAACACACTCTTCTCCTGGTTAAAAAGTGATAAAAGGACCAAGCCTCTGCCCAAACCAGGTACAAATCCTCACATACCCAATACAAGGCGTGTTCATGTTTCTGGTCCAATTTTCACCAGAGCTACGGCCATAGACGGCAGATCTCGAGGCGGCCGTTCGACGTCTGGACCGATTGCTAGTCTCTTCAGTCCCAGTTTGAGTTCAGAGATGGAGATCCCTTATATGTGTCTTCACCAGCTTACTAGCCCCAATACAAACCACAATTATGGTCCAATTTATCTTGTTACATAGACATACATTTCTCAGTTCATCTTGTCTGGAGCCAGGGCCAGCCCATCTTTGAAATCTTTTGTATGTGTAATGGTTTTGATAAGCTGTTTAATGTTATGGTTATTGCCACAAACAAGTCAAGCCCATTCCATCGCATACTAAACAGATCAAAATGGATTCAAAGGATTGAAAATTTCTGTAAATAACCTTGTTCTAACAAAATGAAAGCGGTTGGTTGAAGAACATTCATTTCAGAGATGCTCTCAACAACAACGCTTTCCCTCTCATTACTAGAATGCAAAGAAATTTGTACAAGTTTTGAAAACTTAACTTGTTCGTAGCAAATCTATATCAGGCCAATTGTTCCATTTCAACGTTAGCTGAATTTGGATCACAAGGATTCACTCTTCTTTGCCTACTCAAAAGCCTTTTCAATGACCTTAATCTGGTGACAACAGGTAGCTTTCCATCTTCATTAGGTGCTAATGGCGGAAATTGAAGATCATTTTGAACATCAATTACCAATTCTGCAGCTGGGTTACTCGATGATGCTGATGAAGATGTCGCCGGAAACGGGTTTTGAGAAGAACTCTCTTCCACTTCCAGACAAGCTCCGGCAGAGGTGACCTGCTCTTGATTTCCCCAAATCAGTACATTTGTTGGGAAAGTTGGAGATTCTGAGGACAACCCAGTTGCAGAATCCTCATCCTGTAACTCGCCGGAGTCTGCGGCGGCGGTGACGGGGTTCCGACAAAGAGGGCAAGTGGAATGAGATTGAAACCACATATCGATGCAATCACTATGGAAGCCATGGAAGCAATCATGAAGCAGCTTCGCTTTCTCACCTTCAACAAGGTCAGAGAGGCAAACGGCACATTCGAGGCCATCTTTGAAATCATCAGGGTGGAATATCAGTACAGGAAGTGACCGAAGGATTTTGGGGTCCAACCCTCTTCCGGAATTGGGATCGTGTATGGCGGAGAATTCAAATCGGCGACGACGACGACGGCGAGTTTCCACCGGAAGAGGGGAAGGATCCTCAATGCGAGACCATAACCATCTAGCGTAGAGTTGGAGAAGAAGAACAAATACAAGCACCAACAAGAACACTAAAATGGCCGTCACAATCACCATTCCAGGTAGCTCGATAGTCACCGAGTCGCCGGAATGTTGACTCAGCTTGTAATCGTCTTCCATGGCTGGCGACGAGATTGCAGAGACTGGAATTTGGGGGCAAGGAAGAAGAAGAAGAAGAAGAAGAAGAAGAAGAAGAGGAAAGCGAATCTGGGTTTAAAATTTGGAATTGATTGCATAACGAAGCGAATGGATTGACTCGAGTAACAAAACAACAACTTCAAAACTAACTTTAATTTCGGTGAAGTAATACTCATGACTTGTGAGGCCTAAAGTTTGTGGTGCAGCAATCATGCGGCGCTTTTTTTTCACACGTAAAAAGTGGGGTTTCTTAAAAATATTTTTTTACTCAAGGAGATAAAAACCACTTCATCCAATACTTCTAACTTCTTATAAGTGAATTAATTTAAATTCTCGGGTACAATCTTGCTAGCGTAGTGTCTAAGGTAGATCTTAGTCAACCGAACGTCTTTACACTTGTATAGAATCTCATATCAGTGTGGTGCTTGGTGTCAAAATCGCACTGTTGCAGTAGGACAACGATTGTGCGGTATTCGTTTTAACTCGACGAATAAGTGGGCCTTGTGAAAATCGAACTTTATGGACAATTTTGACATATGATCGAGTATCGAGTCACATTTGATAGAAAATGTTTTATAAAATGTGAACGAGGAAATATATAGGAAATAGTTTGAAAGAAAGCAATGTTATACGCTAAAAGCAGATAAGCAACAACCATAGTTTGAGGCATTTTGGGTCTAGCCATGATTTTGGTGAACAGTCATACATCCCTATATATGACATGACATGAATAGTAAGAATCTAATAATACATGAAATCAAGTAAAAAGAGTTTGAAATGGACATACGACTATGAACAACACGCTTTAGACAAGTATGACTGTGACACTCAGCTACCTGCACTCCGAATATCAAAGTTAGGACTTTATATAAAGTGGCCTCGAGACTAGAAAATAGAAAATTTTATACCTTTGTCAAAGATTTCTCTCTACTTTTAGAGTGAAGTACGTGTCATATTCATTCTGCCATACATATCAGACTTATTGGGAGTCTGATTCAAAGTCAAGGCAATCTTAGTATGCTTAGACAAGGCCTAAGACGACGCCTCTTTTTTGGTTAGGCCACACGACAAACTGTTACATCTATTTTTCTAAAACACGATAAATTATAAATCACTCACCATAATTTGAATAGTTGCTTCATTTAAAATCATTCAAAATTTGAATATAGATCGTGTTCAGACTAAGAGAGATAATTTAGGGATTTATTTAATTCATTAATTAAAGGTTAATACAAATGGTGAGTTTGTTAGAGCATAAGTGGAGAGAGAGAGAATGATTAATTTTACTTTGGGCCACAAAAATTTAAACTATTGTCGCACAAAAATTAAGGATTTCAAATTTGAATCTATAATTAAAGGCTTAAATTAATTTCATATTATATGTTTTTTTACAAATCATTAAAAGCTTATAAATTTAAATTAATCAAATATAATATATGATTTTAATTGCTTGAATTATAAATCTTGGACAGATATTTTGTCACACCAAAGTTTGAAAGTTGCGGATCACCCACTACTTTTGTCCTATTTTCCAATCTACTTTCACACTTAATTTATCTCTCTCTATTGCTAAATGACCATTCTACCCCTCAACATTATCGCTCTTTAATCCCCTCGTAACATACCCACGACACATTTGAAAGCACGTAAAAGCTAGTAGAGATGTTTGTTTAATCCGTGGGACGGAAAATCTTAAGCAAAAAAAGTGGAGAGTAAAGAGAGATTTCTCACGGTTTAAGGATAAGTATTATATTTCATGTCTCTGTTCTACTCGTTGTATATATCAAAATTAAGGTACAAATATTTAAAAAATGAAAATTATTAAAAAGTTTATTGGAAAAATATGTAAAAGATAGAGAAAAATTATGGAGGAGAAAAAAATTTCATGGATGCTATTAAAATAGATGACGGGAATGGAAATAGAGAAGACTTCTCTATCTCCTGTTCGTGTCTTGTGAACATCTCTAAAAAGTTATCGAATGCTACTCAATCATCAAATCGGAAAATCTTTCGATTCTCGAGATTGAGAATCCAAATTACACTTTTGCAATCACACTCCACCGTAACTTTCCACCGGGAGTTGCACCCTTTGACAAAGAAGACCACACTTCTCCCTTATCACTTAGTCTCAAACCCGCCCCCTCACACGAATATTCAGACTGAGAAGACACAATACCTGAACGAATCAATTCATAGTGATTCAATGCTGACAAAAAATTCTTGGTACAAAGAATCGACTTGTTTGTAATGATCATATCAATGCAAGTCTGAAAAGTTCCCTGGTCTCCTATTGGTCCAAAACATGGGTGGCACTTGTGGGCTTCAGTTCCGAAGAATGGGCTGCTTTAGTGGGCTTAATGGGCTTCAGTCTAGAAGAATGGGCTACTTTAATGGGCTTTGTGGGCTTCAGTCTAGCAGAATGGGCTGCTTTAGTGGGCTTCATGGGCTTCAATTGGACCGGGGGGGGGGGGGGGGNTCTCTGCTCGCCTAATCCCTTCGAAGAACGTTGTCCATTCTCCAGCAACTGACTGACACTAAACTTTGGCTAGACGACTGTAATGCCACTTCCTCGAGAGATTTGCTGCCATTGTTTTCTCAACTGAATTGCGGTGGTTGATTTTGGCTGAATGAGCTTCCATGCCTTTGTTGGGTAAGCTTCTCTTCTTTTGGTTTCAATGGCGTCTTCTCTTCTTGTCGTGTTCATCTTTTTTCTTCATATTGCGCGTTTCATTTCACACTGACGCTTTATATGTTGCTTTTTCTCGCGTTTGTAGCTGAGATTTTTACTGCTCAGCCTGCCTTCCACTGTTTCCGTTCATGTTTTCTTGTGAATAATTCAATGGTTTCGCTTACTTTTGGGAATGAGAAGGAATTATCTTCTTGTTGGAAGTCCTTGATTGTACCGAAACGTATGAACTTCAGTGCCCAGCTTGAGGTTTCTAGGCGCGGATTATTGATTAGAGCAGTTGCTACTCTTGAATCCAAGCGTGTGGTTCATGATGGGAACGGGGACGTTTATATGGAAAAACGGACGGAATTTAAGAATTCTCAGTTAGGTTCTGCCCTGTTTACTTCAGAAGCTCAGCTTGCATCATCCAGTGAAGATTCGGAAGAATTAGATGAGAGAGAACGGGTGAGGCGAGAGAGGATTTCCCAAGCAAATAAAGGACAAACGCCGTGGAACAAAGGGAGAAAGCACAGTGCTGGTAAAACACCCGCTATTTCACTCAGCGTTAATACACTTTGAGGATTTATCGTTTACTCTTTCTTAATAAGCAATTCATTTGCAGAGACGCTTAGACGAATCAAGGAGCGAACATGGCTTGCAATGCAGGATCCTAAGGTGAAGTCATGTAAGAATGGTTTTATGTATAAGAAATGTTTGATTAATCCATCGTGTTACCCTCTGCTTTTATGGTGGCCATGATTTTGAATATGAATAGTGTTACACGGCCTAGGATTCAAGCATTGGCCATGAATAGAACATTTATCTAGGAATACTTGATATCTCACCGCTTGTTAGCTACCATGTGTGGCCATGAATAGAACATTTATCTAGGAATACTTGATATCTCACCGCTTGTTAGCTACCATGTGTGGAGGATTGTTGGGAGGAAGTCCCACGTTGGCTAATTTAGGGAATGATCATGGGTTTATAAGTAAGGAATACATCTCCATTGGTATGAGTATGAGGCCTTTTGGAGAAGCCCAAAGCAAAGCCATGAGAGCTTATGCTCAAAGTGGACAATATCATACCATTGTGGAGGTTCGTGATTCCGAACAGCATGTTCACTTCATAATTTATACTATTTTCTGTGCAGGTAAAAAATAAGTTGGCTAAGGCTGGCGGCCATGCTCAGAGGTAGATGTCATCTTATTCTGTTTGTTTGGATGGTTTATGATCCGTGATTTTGCAGTATTACTATCTAAATATGTGATCTCTGAGGCACTAATTTGAAGTGCCCCTCCTTTGTGATGCCACAGCGAAGAGACAAGGATGAAAATTGGGGTTGGTGTGCGAATGGGGTGGCAAAGACGTCGTGAGAAGCTGGTATTACAAGAAAAATGCTACATAGAGTGGAAACATTTAATTGCTGAAGCTTCAAGACGAGGATATAAGGGTGAGGAAGAACTTCAGTGGGACTCCTACCAAATCCTGAATGAAAGATTTAAAAAGGAGTGGCTGGAGAGTGTCGAGCAACGGAAAAGAAAGCCGAGGTCGGTTGGAAGCAAGAGAGCACCAAAGTCAGCTGAGCAGAGGAAGAAGATATCAGAATCCATCTCTGCAAAATGGGATGATCCTGTATGTTTTTGTTATATATCCTCCATTAGCTGCACTAAATAGAAACTTTTTTTCTCATTAAATCCTCCATGCTCCCTGGATGGTTTTCGAAATCCGAAGATAAAAACTTCCCATGGAACCGAACCACTGGTTGTCGAGAAATGTTTGGATTTAATTCTAGATTCTGATAGACCCGGATCATCATTTGCAAAATGACATACTAACTGTTAGCCTGTAACTAATCTTTAGACTACCATTACAATATTTGCATCCCTATGACATGAGCTTAATCACGACCAAACATTCTTAACAGCAGCTACCTCTGCATTCTGCTTGTTTATTTTATGTCAGGAATATCGTGATCGAGTTTGCTCTGCTATAGCTAAATATCATGGCACGCCTATTGGAGTCGACAGAAGAAGGCCAAGGAGAAAGCACAGTGAAAGTATGGAGACCACAAGAACCAGCCAGAAGAAAGAAAAGAGTAATGTTTACTCTTCGTTTGCAGATGGGTCTAGAATCGAAAATCGACAACCGAGAATCAGGAAAAGTAAAGCGCCACGGTTTAAAGACCCTTCAGCAAGCTTCAAGCTGGACATGATAAAGAGTATCAGGGCACAGAGAGCAATTGCAGAAACTAAAAAAATGGAAGCCATTGAGCAAGCTAGGTCCGTTCTTCTCTTTTACTTGCAGTTTCTTAAATAAATTTGGCCGGTCTATCTTGTAGACTCATCTGTTAGGAACTACGACTCTCCACGATGATATGATATTGTCCATTTTGAGCATAAACTCTCATGGTTTTGCTTTTGGTCTACCCAAAAGGCCTCGTACCAATGGAGATACTGTTCCTTACTTATAAACCCATGATCTTCCTCTTAATTAGCCTATGTGGGACTATTCCTTTCAATAATCCTCAACAATCCTCCCTTCGAACAAAGTACACCATAGAGCCTCCCTTGAGGCATATGGAGCCCTCGAATAGTATCCCCTTAATTGAGATTCGGCTCCTTTCTTTGGAGCACTTGAACAAAGTACACCCTTTGTTTGCCATTTGAGTATTCTATTGACATGACTAAGTTAAGGCACGACTCTGATACTATGTTAGGAACCACGACTCTCCACAATGGTATGATATTATCTACTTTGAGCATAAGTTCTCATGGCTTTGCTTTTGGTCTTTCCAAAAGGCCTAGAAGATAGTGTTCCTTACTTGTAAACCCATGATCTTCTTCTTATTTAGCTAATGTGGGACTACTCCTTTCAATAATTCTCAACTTACTCATCTTTCTAACTGTAAAGAGGCCATTTTCTACTTCCGAGAGAGAATGAACCTCTTTGATGTGGTGTTAAGCATGTATGCTACTACGTTGTTTGAAGTCGAAAACTCGTTAGGACATTTTATTCTAGCATGATTCCTGAGGGAAATTGAACCACTGACTGCATCGGTAGCGTTTTGACAACCATAGCTATATTCAGGTTCCCTTTCTTGTGACTGAAAACCTTTACTAAACAGTATTCGTTACTCACGAGTACGACCTTTCCAGCTCCAGTTTCTAATCAAGAATGCAAGACAGCTCAATTTACATTGAACAGTTGATGACGTTCCAGTTTTTCCTTTTCAGACTCATGATTGCTGAAGCAGAGAAGGCCGCCAAGGCCCTTGAGGTTGCCGCTACAAGAAGCCCCATTGCTCGAGCTTCCCTATTAGAAACAAGAAAGCTTATAGCTGAAGCACTACAATCAATTGAATGCATAGATATTGAGCAGATGGCATCCCAACAGACTGAAGAACAGAATGCAGCAGCCTCCTACATCCACGAAGTGGGTACCCCGAACGATGAGGAGGACTCACTGGCTGGAAAAGAAGACCAAAGAAGAGCAGCTCAAACAATGGCAAAGGGGACCCAGTTGTTGTTGCCTTGTAGCACAGAAGATGTGGCTTTTGATTTTGGTAAGTTTAGTGTGCAGGATCTTGAAGTTGCAGCAAGCAGCAATGGATATGGCGCATCTTATCCACCACGTTTGTCAAGTCTGGGAAACCAGCCTAATGGGAATGGGAATGGGAATAAGGCACCTGATGACCATAAGCCTTGCTTGAATGGGACCAACCTTCACCAGTTGGAAGAGAAAGCGGATACCCAAGTGATTGCAGTCAAGAAGAAATGGGTTCGTGGTAGGCTGGTTGAAGTAGCCGAAGTATGTCAGGCCTCTGAAGCAACACCTAGCGATTAGCATTTTATTGATCAACATATGTGTACAACAAACTAGCTGATTCTGTTGAGTTTATAGAGCATCATCTTAGCCGTAGTAGTATTGACATTAGAGCAGCATCCTTTGTCTGGCTCCATTTCTTATGTAAACAATCCCAACAAGGGAGGAACCTACCCACACTCCAAGTATTATTGGTCTATTTTAAGCCTAAGCTTTGGTGACTTTACTTTTAGTTTTTACTAGAGGTCTCGTCCCAATAAAATTATATTCCTTACTTATTAACCTATAATTATCCTCTTAATTGGTCAATGTAGGACTCACTTCCTCCTCTTAATTGGTCAATGTAGGACTCACTTCCAACAATTTTCAACATCCTACTGTGACGATGAGAAAAAAGAAAAAAAAAAAAAAAAAAAAAAAAAAAAAAAAAAAAAAAANGACTCTTCCTCGCTAAGTCATCCTGTTTGTGGAGAGAGTCCAAGAGAAGACTGTGTGGACTTGGAGTGAAAATCGTCCACCAAAAAACTCTCTGCTGAAGAAGAAGAAGAAGAAGAACACAAGATCCAAGTGGAAGAACTGGAGGAGTAATGGATAGATCTGATTCGTCCTCCGACGAATCAGACGATCGCCAAAACCTTATCGAACAGAATGGAACCGAACGCCTCCCTTCTCCTCGCACTCGCTCCACAACCTTCGACATTGACGACGATCGCCATTTTCGGCCTCCCATTCACAGATTCCGTTTCTCCATTCCCAAATTTGCATTTCACAAGAGGTACTACTACCTATTAGCGGCCGCCCTCCCTCTCTGCATTATCGCTATATTTTTCTCTGTCGATATTCGAAGTCTCTTCTCATCTCTGAATATCTCTTCCACACTCGGAAGTTCCGGTTCCCTCAGTGACCGAATGAGGGAATCGGAGTTGAGAGCTTTGTATTTGTTGAGGCAACAACAGCTTGATTTTTTCGATATTTGGAATCATTCTAACTCAACTTTCAACTCGACCGCTACTAATAATTTGAGTTCAAATTCAGCCTCAGGAGACGCATTCATAGAAGATCTCAAATCTGCTATATTGAAGCAAATTAGTTTGAACAAAGAAATCCAAAACGTTCTTCTGTCCCCCCATCGGTCGGTGAATTTATCTGAGGTAGTTGATGATGCTCAGACGATGGGGACATTCACCATTGATAGATGTGGAAAGATTGACCAGAAATTGTCCGGCAAACGAACAATTGAGTGGAAGCCCAAATCGGACAAGTTTTTGTTCGCTATATGCACTTCGGGGCAAATGTCTAACCATTTGATCTGTTTGCAGAAGCATATGTTCTTCGCTGCTATCCTCAACAGAATTTTAGTCATTCCTAGTCACAAAGTTGATTATCAGTTCAGTAGGGTAATTGACATTGAAAATATCAATACGTGCTTGGGAAGAAAGGTTGTCATCTCTTTTGAAGAGTTTTCTGAGATTAGGAAGCACATTGATCGGTTCATCTGTTACTTTTCAAAACCAGATCCTTGTTATGTGGATGATGAACACATTAAAAAGTTGAAGAACTTGGGGATCTCAATGGGCAAGCTTGAATCTGCTTGGAATGAAGATGCTAAGAAGCCCACTGGAAAGACGGTTTCAGACATTGAATCCAAATTCTCTTCCAACGACGATGTTGTAGCTGTAGGAGATATTTTCTTTGCTAATGTAGAGAAAGAGTGGGTGAATCAACCAGGCGGCCCCATCGCTCACAAATGCCAGACTTTGATAGAACCAAGCCGCCTGATCAAGCTGACAGCCCAGCGATTCATTCAAACGTTCTTAGGAAAGAATTATATGGCATTCCATTTCCGACGACATGGTTTTTTGAAGTTCTGGTAATACATCTACATTACTGTTTTCTTTAATGAAATTTTCTGGTTAATGAAATTTTCTGTTTTGCAGTAATGCAAAGCAGTCAAGCTGCTTTTACCCCATTCCCCAAGCAGCAGACTGCATAATTCGAGTAGTTGAGAGGGCGAATGTGGCAGTCATTTATCTTTCCACAGATGCAGCAGAGAGTGAATATGGATTGCTGCAATCACTTCTTGTGTTGAATGGGAAGTCCATACCACTTGTTAGAAGGCCTCCTCGTAATTCAGCTGAAAAATGGGACGCCTTGTTATACAGGCATGGGATTGAGGGAGACTCTCAGGTCAGCCTAAGAATCCAACTTTTCTTACACTGCAACGATTATTGTTATACACAAGTATGATATTGTCCACTTTGAGCATAAGTTTTGTATTCTTTACCAACAATCCTCAACAATCCTTCACTCGAACAAAGTACACTATAGAGCCTCTCCCCAGCGTATGGATCTCTCAAACAGCCTCCCCTTGATCGATGTCCAACTCCTTCTCTGGAGTCCTCGAACAAAGTACACCCTTTTTTTGACATTTGAGGATTCTATTGACATGACTAATCACGGTCATCCACAATGGTATGATATTTATCCTCTTTGAGCATAAGCTCTCATGGCTTTGCTTTAAGCTTCTCCAAAAAGCCTCATACCAATAGAGATGTATTATTTACTCATAAACCTATGATCATTTCCTAAATTAACCAATGTGGGACTCCCTGCCAACATTCCTCAACACCGGGTGTTATGTCCAGTCCTACATGCACATATATGACATGCAGTGTGATAGATTCATTCTAATCCAATAAAATCAAACATTCGACTTGTTTGTTTTGGTCATTCGAGTTGAGGATTCTATGTGAAGTTATGCAATCTTGAGTTGGTTTAGCATCCTGAGCTCGACTCCAATGAGCTAATTTTCATTGTGTAGGTTGAAGCGATGCTGGACAAGACAATCTGTGCTATGTCGAGCACATTTATCGGTGCATCTGGGTCTACATTCACAGAGGACATTTTGCGGCTACGGCAGGACTGGGGCTCTGCGTCTGTGTGTGATCAGTATCTCTGCCAGGGTGAGGAACCAAATTTCATTTCAGATCAGAATGATGTGTAGAGATTCAATGGTGTGTATAGCCTTGATCTGGAATTGAGTCCACAATATGATATGATACTTCACGAAGTTTGCACGAATTCCTTGCATATAGTAAGTCTAATCTCATAACAAAATACTCACGGCTGTAATCAGTGTGTATATAGAGAAATACAATGGAGATGGCCAATAAGAACTGGATCAGCCATCCTTGCAATGTACCTGAAAACACTGAACTTTGTAATCCACAATAATTCCAGTAGCGAAAGCCTGTGATTGGGTAAATAAGATCTTTGCAGGTAAATGCTTCTATTAAGCAAAGTTGGTTTTGAAACAACTGCTAGGTTTTCATTGATTCACCACTAGGTTCACATACTATGAACGTCAAAACACAACAATGTCATGCTTGTCTATGAAGTGGGATCTGCATGAAGTGCTAATATCATCGTGACATCGATACAAACTACAAAGCGTTCCTTCCTCGTAGAATGCTTAAGAAGCCAGATAAGATTTTTCTTCTATATATAAATTTGGAGAACTGTGTTTTTAGTGAGAAGAAGCCAGTTAAGATGTCTCACGTGCATCAGGATCATCAGTTCTAAAAGATGATCCATGATCACTTCCAAACGTTCTTCTGCTCATGTTGGACCTCTGCACAAGCCGAACCAAGGATTCCACCACCTCTGACATAGGTGGTCTAAATTCAGGCTCCGGCTGCCATGGAAAACAGTTCATTTAGCTGATTGGTTAAGGCTGAATGAGCTGTTTGAAGTAAATTTTATCACTAAAAAGGCTCAGTACCTGGACGCAAAGAGCCACAACGTCTGCAAATCTTGAGAGAGACTTGACTGGGTAGAGCCCTTTAAGAGCAGGATCAACCATTTTCGTCAAGGCATCAATGTCATGGAGCTGAGGTGTAGCCCATCGAACCAAGGATTGCTCATCTCTTGGCCTTGAACTGCAACCAAATATCAGAAAATTTTGACTAAGCAAACCAATGACTCTTCCATTTCAGGATTTAAAGTTGCCTATTTTACCTATCAAATGGCTTACGCCCGCTTAGAAGTTCCAACATAACCACTCCAAAGCTGTATACATCGCTCTTCAATGTATATTGACCAGACATGGTAACCTCAGGGGCATTGTACCCAGATCCTACCTGGTGATCTAATGCCTGAACATTTGATGAAAATCCATATAAATTGACCTATTCAATGCCTGTCCAACAGAATTCATCATACATGCAGATTGGTTATAAAGCTCACCTGATCAAGATTGGTTATAAAGCTAGCCAGGCCACAATCAGAGAGATGAGGATTAATTTCAGCATCTAGTAAGATATTGGCTGACTTAATATTTCTGTGAACAACTGACGGTGCACAAACTTCATGCAGGTACCTACAAAAGTTTTCTGCAACATCAGGTGGTTGAATAACACAAAGACAAAAAATTTATGTCTAACAAAGCTTTGATCAACTGAGAGCCTCAAATTGTAAGGTATGGTTGATCTTAAAGCTTTGCATTGTTAAGCTTCCAGTTTTACTTTTAGAAACATACATATGCATCTTGGGAGTTGTTAGCACGTCAAAATGTTAGGATAGAGCTAAAAATCACCTCATAACATTACCATAAATAAACAAACATGCAAGGCAAAGTTCAGGAAATGAGCTTACTCTAATGCACGAGCCGTCCCCAAAGCAATTTTGACACGGGAGTTCCAGGTCAGTGGCTTGCTATATTCATCTGATATGTGCAAAAAGTCATGTAGCGAGCCATTCTTATGGAACTCATATATTAGCAAATGCAGGCCATGCTCTGAGCAATAACCCATTAGCTCGGTTACATTGGGATGATGCAACTGAGATACATTAGCAACTATCTCTGTGAAATCTTCCAACAATCCTCTAGGGAAGGCAGCTGAATCTATTTTCTTCACGGCAAGAACCTAAATCATTGCCAAGAGGTAAACAATTGATCAAGTTGGGCTTTGTTCTTTCTTGCTAGTAGCCGTTCACATCAGATAGATCATAGATGGACACTAAACGAACTCATTAGATGCAAAAGAATAGGCTAATAGTACCTTCCCATCATCGAACTGAGCCCGATAAACCCGTCCAAGCGATCCCTCACCGAGAAGGTTTTCTACATCGAAACTGCCCGTAGCCATTTGAAGATCTGCTATTGAATATGACCTCACACTTATCGGAGGGGTGGCAATGGTCTTCTTCACTACAGGTATCTTTGATGTATCATTGTCATCAAATGATTTATGAGAATCAGTAGGTGGGGGCTTAAGATTGATTGAAGCAGGAGAATCCAATGATTTTGCATCAAATGAGGATGAAGTATGAACAAGCTTCATCTCTGCCAATGGATCTTTCAAGAGAATTTGTTCTGTCAGAATATAATAAGTTGAGAAAGGCAGGCCAATAACATCAACTTTTTAAACCTCCTTATTTCCACAGCATTGAACTAGAAAAGATAACTATTGATCAAGTAACTATAAGCTTCATGCTTCCCAGTAAATAACAAATCAGTTGAACATGGTTACCTTGCACTCCATTTGAAGCAGGAGATACAATAGGCAAGTTCCCAAGCTTTTGCTTGTCTATGTCTGAGGAAGACCTTTTGGATCTTCTCTTTACAAGCATGTATGCTATTACTGCTCCCACCACTAACACAGATATAGCAATTCCAGCAATGGCACCACCACTGATACCTGATCTGCTATCTCCACCAGCAGCATGACTACTCAGTGGGCTGTAAATATTTCCCGGCTTGTGATATCTGTAATCTTGGTTGGCTGGAGGTGTACCAGGTGGAGGTGGGGGTGCAAGCCCAAAGCTCCAAGAATTGCCACCCTCCCTGTCACAAAGTTGCTCAAGTTCAATTGGAATGGAACATTTAGCCAGACATAATATCTTAGAGAAGATAATAATGATGGTCAGGTACTCACTGAATATTTATGTTCTTCAATCGTTCAGGAACCCATCCTGTAAAATGATTGTTCTCGACATTCCTGAGGAGAATGCGATATATAAGGTGTTTGTACAAGCTAAGTTCCTACTAAATAGTAAGCATTTAAGGATACACACAAATTTTGTAGTGGAAGATTTGCAAGAACATCAATAGTGCCACTGAATTGGTTGTTTTGCAGAAACCTACAGAGATTTAGAAAACATGGAGAATCAGTCTTAACTACATATGTTTTCCACATTAATTAATGATTCAGTACTCACATTGCATTCATACTGGTAAGGTTGCTAAAACTCTGGGGAAGGGCACCTGACAGAGAATTGAAAGAGACATCCCTGAAGAAGGGAAAGCAAGTTATTGACACTTCGAATTTTAAGAGAACCTGCAACAATATCTTTTCAATCTAGATAATTGTTAGTACAAATGTTTAGCTAAAGTTAATGCGGTGTTGGAAAGTGTTTTCGAGATAACTTTAAAAAAGAAACTATGGTAAACTATGAGATGATTGCATTGAAAATGAATTAGAAGCATGTGATAGGAATAACGGCTCTCTACAATGGTATGATATTGTTCACTTTGAACATAAGTTCTCATGGCTTGGCTTTGGGCTTCCCCAAAAGGCCTCGTACCAATGCAGATGTATTCCTTACTTATAAACGCATGATCATTCCCTAAATTAGCCAATATGAAAGGCCCCTTGAACAAATTACACTATAGAGCCTCTCCTGAGGTCTATGGAGCCCTTGAACAGCCTCGGAGGCTCGACTCTTTCTCTGGAGTCCTTGAACAAAGTACACCCTTTGTTCGACACTTGAGTCACTTTTGACTACACCTTTAAGACTCACAACTTCTTTATTTAACATTTGAGGATTCTACCGATGTGGCAAAGTTAAGGGCATGACTCTGATACTATGTTAAGAATCACGGCTCTCTACAATGGTATGATATTGTCCACTTTGAGCATAAGCTCTATGGCTTTGCTTTGGGCTTCCCCAAAAGGCCTCATACCAATGAAAATGTATTCCTTACTTATAAACTCATGATCATTCCCTAAATTAGCCAACGTGGGACTCCCTCCCAACAATCCTCGACATAACCATGTGGGAGAAGAAACTATGAAAGAAAATCTAATTCTTTATAGGTATTTGTTAATACAAAATACTTCAGAAGAGTTCAGTAATGCTAAAAGGACCAACAGAAAAGGCACAACAAAAGGGAAAGCGATCAAAATCAATGAGAACTCACAACATGGCCAAGGAAGAAAGCTTCCAAAACATATCATTCACTTCATTCCCAAGCTGATTGTGGCTGATGTTCCTACAGTTCCAAGGAGGTGAGGGGGAAGAACAGAAGAACATGGAGTAGCTTTAGCATCCAGGTAGAATGCATAAAAGGAAGAGGAAAAAAGACCCTGGAATTTACAAGGAAATAAGCAAACTCATTTGAGAAAGAGAATACGGGATGCTTCCACTGAAGTTATTCCATCCAAGATTTCTGCAGAAATACACTAATTTTATAAATCGAAATGGAAACATAACTTCATCAGAATGAACAACAATAGAAGCATACAGTTTTTGCAAGTTCTGAGGGAGTTGATAAGGTATGTCAGGTCCAAGATTGTTGGAACTCACATCTCTGCAAATTTCATTTATAAACATGTTATAAATACAACATAAAAGATAATTTATATCACTTGACAAACAAGAGCATAGACCTTACAGATTAATTAGAGATGCCAAACTTGAGAGCTGGTATCCCAAAGATCCAGAAAGTCCTAAACCAGTCAATGAACTAAAAAAAACTATATCGATAAGTGCATCACAGAAATGTTAAATTGCATAAAATGTTACATAACAGGGCAAGAGGGAGATACATTTCTGTGACCCTTGAGCCTGCACAAGTAATGCCTTTCCATATTTGTCCACATGGATCGCCACCACTTGAACTCCATAGTGTTAGAATTGGAGGCGAGTTTAAACTACTATACATGGCATTTAGAGCAGCGACTGCATGAATAATGCTAGTAGTAAGATATGCATGTGTCTTAGTAACTGAGTGCGTTCAAATAATGCTTACAATAACTTTCCAACTGACATATCATCTGCGAAAGGATAGGTTGCATAACAGTTTATAAAATGATTTGAGATGATTTGAATTCGTATATTCCCTGTTTTAGGTTCAACCCACTTGTTAAAATATAAAGATGTCAAAATATCACTTTTGAAGTAACAGTGCATAATGAACTCCTTAACTTCTATTAGACAAGTAACATTGATTAAGTTACAGATACGAGGTATTAGTCTTCTTTTGCAGAGGGTATGTTACAAACTACGGATCTCCATAATGGTATGATATTGTCCACTTTGAGCATAAGCTCACATGGCCTTATTTTTTGTTTCTCCAAAAGGCCTCATACCAATGGAGATGTATTCCTTACTTGGAAACCCATGATCAATCCCTAAATTAGCCAATATGGGACTCCCTCTCAACAATCCTCAACAATCCTCCCCTCTAACAAAATACACTGTAGAGCCTCTCCTGAGGCCTATGGAGCCCTTGAATAGCCTCCCCTTAATCGAGGCTTGACTCCTTCTCTAGAGTCCTCGAACAACGTATACTCTTTGTTTGACACTTGATTCACTTTTGACTACACCTTCGAAGCTCACAACTTTTTTATTTGACATTTGAGGATTCTATTGACATGACTAAGTTAAGGCATGACTCTAATACAACCCATGAATAACCCCTTAATTAGCCGATGAATCCTCAACAGGTTGGGGGTCAATGTTTCTTCATCCTTATGTTTTAACAAAAGTTCTGGAGGTTCCGGCGTCGGATAAAGTACACATGCGGTTATTTAAGGTGATTTCTTTACCCTACAACAAGGGTACGAGGAGTTCTTGTTCAGTTTCTTTATCCATATATTGTGTTTTTCTGCTGTAACAAGGTCTACTGAGATTGTATTCTCATCAAAGTCCAAAATGGGACATCTTTAAGTAGTAGCACATTCCTATAGGCTGAAAATTGTGACATGGCAAGTATTCATTACGCTTAAGAAACTCATAGAAAAGGGGGAAGAAAGTTCTTCATATGAAGAGAGCTCTAATAGTAATAGAAGCAACATTCTAAACTAGAAACCTATTATTGTGATAAGTCGTTAAAATCCTTTTTCTTCTTAAAGGAGGTCTTCTAATGTAGAAGCTAAAGTATATGATTTACAGTATATGCAGTGCAGGACATTGAGGAACCGAGGGGGAGGAAAACAAACAGAGTAAAACAAGATAGAAAAAAAGTAAGGTACTTACCATCTCCTGGATCCGTAGCTCCATTGATAAAACTGACCCTCCATCCCAAAATGCAGATACTGATTAGCAGCAACAGCTCTCTCCAGCTCCACTTCTTCTCCATTTCTCTCAGTCACTAGCCCTCTCCCCCTCTGCCTAAAAAGGCAGAAAACAAATCGGCCTCCTCTTCTTTTCTTCCCTCTCTTTTAATTCTACTTCTTGCCCTTCTTTACGAATGGGAAAAATGGTTCTTTATAGCTCTGGCAGACAGGACTTGTCAGATAGTATCCAACGCCTTGGAAAGCTCCCTCCTTTACCACTGTTGCCACTTATTTTGTCTCTCTCTCTCTCTCTCTCTCTCTCTCTCTCTCCTGGGTAATTTGATTTTTGCTGTGTTCCACTTTTTCGTAAATAGAAAAAGCGAATACAGTCATGGTTAGTAGAATATTTAATACCATCGATTCTGATGGAGTGGATATTGGAAATAAACAATCACAAGACGCAGTCACTCGAGGAGGGTTGCCTGGTCCAGTGTCTACAACTACGATACAACTAAAAGATAAACAAAGATGTACGCAATTAGACAAGTTTTACAAGTAATGAACACCCAAGTTTTAAGTAAAGCTTTCAAATATACTTCCTAAGTGGGTCCAAACCATTAATGGAAAACCCTTTATTTCTGAACAACCAAACTATCATTCTAGAGTAAAAAATCAAAAAACAGGCAGCTGAACTAAAAACTAGTTCATTTGAGACGCATAAACCAAATACAGCCAGCACCAAGCTCTAGAAAACAGACTGGAATATCTTAAAGGGTCAGTGACAAAGGCAAAGCCCAACAAAAGGGCTGAAATCCGGACCAATGGTGGGACTCTTGTCTTAAGAGGCAGCAGAACAGCAATGTCAGCATTTGTGCTTGCTTTCATTTTACTTCACTGCTGC
This sequence comes from Cucurbita pepo subsp. pepo, assembly GCF_002806865.2. Lineage (NCBI taxonomy): Eukaryota > Viridiplantae > Streptophyta > Magnoliopsida > Cucurbitales > Cucurbitaceae > Cucurbita > Cucurbita pepo. Next base: position 8,465,736 of record NC_036640.1, read on the forward strand.
TTTCAACAAGGGGTTTGGATAAATTACAAGTAGTAGAAGCCAATACAGTAAAATTAGAGGATCTTGGGGAGTGACAAGATGTGGATGTAATAATGAGCCCATTTCTTTCAAATCATTATCAGATTTTCATCAAAGATACCAACGAATTGAAGGATCTTTTTTGAAGACTACTTTTTTCTTTTGCAACATTGAAAGTGTTCTACTTTACAATACTCAGTTGCTAAAAATTGTGAAGTGTCGGTGATAGTGAGCAAAACCCAAGAAAAAAATTGGAAAAGGAAAGGGGCAATAAGAGAGAAAAAGAAAACAGATAGTGGTGAATAGATGATGGGGCTAAGCATAGGTTGTGTGGTGGGTAATCACGAGCTCGCAAAAGTTGCGCTCCACGACAAGTTTGGAGTGGGGTCTGCCTCTGCGGCATTTTCACAAACAGTTTCGGGGCAGAAATCACAAAGCTGGGAAATTGGAAGGAGCCCACGCCTACGTGTTTTGCGGCCCCTACTTCTTCCCGTCGGTGGTCGAATGACTCCCATGGATCCATATTCCATTGATTCATATCCAAACTTTTGTAATTTCTCCTCGTGCATCCAAACACATGTCCTGTGAGACCCCTTAAATGAAGTCTCCTTTAGAGATCATTCACCATAAATAGAGAAAATGGGTGAGGGGAGATTTCTTCTCAATTCTCTGCTTCGTATAAAGGAATTTGCTTATATATATAAATGGATATACCATCCCTTCGAGGCCAGTATCCTGCCAATCATGATAAATGGTATAAAAACGTTATATGACTATATTATCTACTTGTCTTAAGATACTTCTAAGAGTGAAGATTATCCCGTCAGACCAATTAGGTCTTTTTAACATATTTTATTCTAACTCACGTGTTTTTCAAAAAAATCTCAAAGTGGTCACTGACATCAAATTGCTCTAAGGAAAATACGAAACTTTAGACTTTCTATGATTGAGTCACGAAAAAGAAAAGTGCATGTTGTTGGTAAAGTAATCATCGATGGCTAATTACCTGAAATAACAGTCTTGCAAAACTTACCATTATTTCCTTCAAACGATGGTTCCAATGAAGATTTGGTGGCCGTGTAAGGTATCACACTCAAACTCTTACGACAGCGGGATAGCAATTGTACAACACTTGTTATAACCTAGCAAACAAGTCAACCATGAGAAATTCAGATTTTGCAACACAACGTCGGTGTATACTCAGGCTTCGAACCGCGTTTGAGAGAAATATTTTCAAAAACACGAGCGAGAAATCAGTTAAAAACAATTTAAAAGAAAATAATGTTATAAGCCAAAAGCGATTAGGTAAGAACGACTTTAACAGCATATAATCCAGATAGAAAGAAGTGACAACTAGACATATTTTCTGTACTACATTTTGGGATATTTTAACTATGACGAGTGTAGACATAATTTTGATGACCGATCATACAACCGTATTGACACAACATAAAGGAGTTTGGAACGGACACCTAGACATGGACAACATATCTTAGACAAGCATATCTTTCTGTACACCCCGATTTGAAAAAGTAACCACAACCATACGTGAGAGTGCGATGATGCATATTACACAACAAACCGTAGGCGGCTCGAGTTTCTGTTTTGTACATTATACGCCACGGCACCACCCACACCAACACCATCGCCATATTCCTTATTCTCTATCAAGGCTACTTTTCCCCATTTTTTTCAAACTTCCACGCATTCTCTAGAAGATAACTTTCATTTGGGTAATGGAATCTGATCTTAGAAGGTTACCCATATGCGGGAAGGTTGAAATTAACGAAGCTTTTCACACTCAAACAGTGGGTTTAATGCCGATTTGCGTCTTCTTTACATTTGAGGATACATCCGATATACGCGTATTAGATGATAAGTTCAGTTGGGGACGCAGAATGGGCTAAGGTACCGATATAACCGCATCCCTTTTACTTTTCTTGATATATACGAATTGCTGGCTGTTCATCTGGAGGCGTCTTCTTTAGATTCATACTAAAAGGGGTTTCCTAAACATGGCTACTACCCGTAACAATGCTGGTAACGACGGCGATGATTTTAGATACCTTGTTGTGCGGCCGGAGAAGGGTGGAATCAGAGACGTTTTCCGGTGTTGGGCTTGGCCGGATGGCGATGGTGGACGGAGATTCTTCGAGGGCTCCGAGGTGGGTGTTTTTGGTGCGATGGTTTTGGGACGCAGGTGGGTCATAGTGGTGTCGATTTTGATTCGAAAAGTGATAGCCGCTCTGGCGAAACCAATGGAATGGACTGGCAATGTGGTGGAATTCAGTCTCAATCTTCTGTCTATGAATGGCAATATCTCGGGATTGTTCTGCAACATCGTGCGCGGTACGGGTCCACATGCTTTTGAATCTCTACCAACTTGGAACATCACATGTCTAGATTTTACAGAATAGGCATTGAAATCTCTGCTATTTTTGGATGCGCAGGTGAAGTGGTAGTGCCACAGAGGGGCACAGACACATTTATCAGCACCATTGGGCTGTTAGATGGGCGAATGAATCTATTAAATGAAGAACAAATTCTTGAAGGAGCTACTGATTCTGTTTATGAAGAAAGAGGCTTCAGACTTGAAATGGGCAATCGGACTCTAATGGACCTTTGCATCATGGCTTCAAAACTATCCTACGAGAATGAAAAGGTCATTCAGAATGTTGTTCTTCGCCGCTGGAAGGCAGGTTATTTCATTGCTTCTCATGTTGTAATTACGTGAGATCCCACATCGATTGAGGAGGTGAACAAAACACCTTTTATAAGGGTGTGGAAACCTCTCACTAACAGATGTGTTTTAGAAACCTTGAGGAGAAGCCCGAAAGGGAAATCTCAAAGAAGACAATATCTTCTAGCGGTGGGCTTGGACTGTTAAAAATGGTATCAAAGCTAGACACCGAGCGATGTGTCAACGAGGAGGCTGAGCCACGAAGGGGGTAGACATGTGGCAATGTGCCAACAAAGATGTTGGCCCTCTGAGGGGGTGGACTTGGTGGGGGTCCCACATCGATTGGAGAAAGGAACGAGTGCTAGCGAGGACGCTGGGCCTCGAAGGGGTGGATTGTGAGATCCCACATCGGTTGGAGAGGAGAACGAAACACCCTTTATAAGTGTGTGGAAAGCTCTTCCTAGCATAGACGTTTTAAAAACCTTGAGGGGTGTCCTAGCATACGCGTTTTAAAAACTTAGAGAAGCATCCCAGAGAGGACAAGTTCTGTTAGCGGTGGGCTTGAGCGGTTACAATTTATGTGTCATTTCAGACTAACTTTGATCGTTAATAATGAAGCAGATGCATTTCGTGGGATTCTACAATTGCTGGAATGGTAAGAACAAAACTTGCATGATCATCTAGTGGAAAATACTGTCTTTAGTTTCATTACTTAAGCCAACTAATTGAATAACCTGGTTCTGTTTGTCTCTTGACCACCACAAAATTTGGTAGATTTCCTAAAGGACAGCTCTACGCAGGTGTTCATACTGTGTGATAAGCCTAAAGACGCCAATCTGATATTGATCAGCTTCAGGGGCACAGAACCTTTTGATGCAGATGACTGGTGCACTGATTTTGACTACTCTTGGTATGAGATCCCGGAAGTTGGGAAGATTCACATAGGCTTCTTAGAAGCTCTTGGTTTGGGCAACAGAAATGATGCCAACAGCTTCAAAGGTCACCATAAGTTAAGCTCCATTTCTTCAGACCTTTCCAACATTGAACAGGATAGATTACATCCATCTTTGGACTCTGAACAGTTCGACGCGGTTACGCCCGAAATGGTGCAGTTGTCTGCATACTATGCAGTGAAACTTAAGCTCAGGAGATTGCTTATGGAGCATAAAAATGCGAAGTTTGTGGTCACTGGTCATAGTTTAGGCGGGGCGCTTGCAGTTCTGTTCCCTACAGTTCTGGTGCTGCATAAGGAAATGGAAATAATGGACAGGCTATTAGGTGTATATACATTTGGGCAGCCTAGGATCGGCGACAAGCAACTGGCGCAGTTCATGGAGGCTCATTTGATGAAGCCTATTCCAAGGTACTTCAGGGTTGTCTACTGCAATGACCTTGTACCTAGGCTGCCTTACGACGATAAAGCTTTTTTCTATAAGCATTTTGGGGTTTGTCTATACTACGACAGCCTATTCACTGAGAATGTAAGTACATTTTCTGCCTCCTGTTTCTTGTAGTTTACTAAGCTAGAATTTGTAATAATGAACCTGAATCATATTAAGAATAAAATGTGCTGGTATGCTGTTGCTACTTGTGAGGTCCCACATCAGTTGGAGAGGAGAACGAAGCATTCTTTATAAGGGTGTGGAAACCTCTCCCTAGTAGACACGTTTTAAAAACTTTGAGGGGAAGCCTAAAAGGAAAAGTCTAAAGAGGACAATATCTGCTAGCGGTGGCTTGAGTTGTTACAAATGGTATTAGAGTTAGACATCGAGTGGTGTGCCAGCAAAGATGCTGGGCTCCCAAGAGGGATGGATTATGAGGTCCCACAACGAGTGGAGAGGGGATGAAAGCATTTCTTATAAGGGTGTGGAAACCTCTTCGTAGTAGACACGTTTTAAAAACCTTGAGGAAAAACCCAAAAGGAAAAACCTAAAAGGGACAATATCTGCTAATAATGGGCTTAGACTCTTACACTATTAGTCGCCCCAATTTGTGGTTCTTATTGTGTGAATTTGTTTTTGCAATCTGCATATTTGAAGGAAGTAGATGAGGAATCGAACAAGAACTTCTTTGGGATTAGATACCTGATACCGGAATATCTCAATGCTTTATGGGAGCTGATCAGAAGCTTGCTGATGGGCTACACATATGGAGCTGAGTACAGGGAGGGATGGTTTTGCTTATTGCTAAGGGTAATAGGACTGGCACTTCCTGGCATTTCTGCTCATTGCCTCACAAATTATATCGACTCTGTGAGGCTTGGTAAGAAGAAGAACTCTCTTTGATGATTCCAATTATTGCTCACTTGGCAAGACAACAACAGCAAATCCACTTGGAGAAATTTTAAGGTTAGCAGTTTTCTGACCCAGATACGTTTTATGAGTAGGATAATTGTTTGTCGACATATACTGGGGAACAATATTTACTACAGGCTTTTCTCATCAGAAGAGGAATAAAAAACTTAACTTTCTTTATGATTAATTGCTAAGTGGGATTGGATTTGATAAGATTTCAGCTTATATAACTATACATATTGTTGGCACCTTGCTTTAGTTGATTGTGATTGTTTCATTAGAATATATTCTATTTAGCTAAGTCAAAAAGTTGTAGATGTTAAGATCTCGCACAGATGTGAGATTCCACATCGGTTGTAGAGGAGAACGAAACATTGTTTATAAGGGTGTAGAAACCTCTCCTTAATAGACATATTTTAAAATCATGAGGCTGACGATGATACGTAATGGGCTAAAGTAGATAATATCTGCTAACAGTAGGTTTGAGATTGTAACAAACGGTATTAAAGCTAGACACTGGGCAATGTGTCAACGAGAACACTAGGCCCCCAAGAGGGGTGGATTGTGAGATCCCACATCGATTGGAGAGGGAGATTCCTTATAAGGGTGTGGAAACCTCTCCCTAATAGACGTGTTTTAAAATCGTGAGGCTGATAGTGATACCTAACAGGCCAAAAGGGATAATATCTACTAGCGGTGGGCTTAGACTGTTACTGAAGCTATCTTCCTCCATCTTTTGCATTCCAATTTTCCAGAAATGCTCACCCCATGGTTGAACTAGACCTACTCTTGACGCTGCTTGGTTAAATACATACTTCCAATGGATTGTTCAGCTCAATCTCTCCCCTTTAAAAGCCTTAGCCCTACCACTCTCCCCTCTCATTCCCATGCACTGATTTTCTTTTTGCTACATTAGGACTCACCATTGCTTGTTAATGCCTATAATTTTCAGTCGATAGAGATAACCCTTTGTCAACTTATGGTGAATCATTTTACCAAAATTCCAGAAACAATCCTGGTGCTGCATATCATGTGGTGATATGTAGTTTGATCGGTTGGTTAGAGAAAACAAGAGGAACATTCAAAGGAAGAGCTTACAATCAATGAATATAGAAAGATTACAGCTCTCAAGTTTATGATAAACATGTTAAAGAAGATGATGATAATGAGAAAAAAGATGAACTGTCAAGCCACAAAAAGATTACAGTACAGTTCAACAAATGAAACCAAACTCCATTTAAAGACCAACCCATTTGTGTGAGTCCTCCAATGTTTGCAGGTTCCATCGAACTGAAGCAATGGTGGTTTGAGAACCAATGCAATGCAAAGGTTCAGGTTGCAGTAAATTCCCAGGGACATACTTGCTTCGAGGGTTAGTCATTATCTGAGTAGTAATCCATAAATAATTATGTGCTCAGAATCTTTAGTTAAATTCATTGGCAGTAATGCGTAGGGATAAACAGATTTTGTAAGTGTGGTGGATTCAAGGAGTAACTACTCACCATTAGTAGGGTCAATGTGTACAAAAAAGCTGGCTGCCACTATGAGGTAGCATAGAATAAGCATTAGACCTTTGAAATAATTGGATGTCCCCTCCTGCAAATATTACAGATATGATAAATGCCAAGAAGATGAGAACACTGACTTGACACACAGAGCATACAAAATGAAGTCATTTATACTAAATTCATGTTTTGATCGAATGACTTTTGGCATATGAATGAGAACTCTTTAATGGAAAAGGACTAGAAGATTCAAAAGAAATAGTCCCACTGGGCAGAGTTGTTTTGTAACAACTCAACCCACTACTAGCAGATATTGTTCGGTTTAACTCGTTACGTATCGCCATCAACCTCATAGTTTTAAAATGTGTCTACTAGGGAGAGGTTTCAACTCTCCTATAAGAAATACTTCGTTCCCCTCTCCAACGAATGTGGAATCTCACAATCCACCCCCTTTGGAGCCCAACGTCCTCGTTGGCACACCACCCAGTATCTAACTTTTATACCATTTGTAACAGCTCAAGCTCACCACTAGTAGATATTGTCCGCTTTGGTCCATTACGTATCGCCGTCAGCCCACGGTTTTAAAACGCGTATGTTAGAGAGAGATTTTTACACCCTTATAAAGAATGTTTCGTTCCTCTCTTTAACGAATGTAGGATCTAGGATCTTACATGTTATACAGAATAGCTATTAAATTGCAAAGGAATTTAAGAGGATGGATGGAAGATAACGCACCTGCAACATAAAGGCCACCACTAGAACAGTGATGAACAAAGTTGCTGTCTCAAAGAGTTTAAAGTTCAAGTCCATTGGTTCCCCCATGCACCATCCAACAACCACGCAAAACGGGATCTACAATCATTAATGGCACACAGTACAATTACCAATCCAAAATTTTTACAGTTCCAAGCCAACAAAAGTCAAACTAATGGAAATTATGGATCATTCTCAAAACTTACCACAAACATGGATATTTGTGTCGACGACCCAATAGCAACTCCAAGGGTGATGTCCTACAGTAACTCACTCTTAGGTCAATCAACCCAAAGAAATGAAATGATTCGAAGAAAATGAAAAACAAAATCCAGAAATTACTCACAAGCTTATCCTTCATGGCAAACATGATTGCACTTGCATGTTCAGCAGCATTTCCAACAATTGGCAACAAAATTACACTAATAAAAGCTACCGGCAAATTCAATGATTCAGATGCTCCCTGAGAGAGACAGACAGTGATCAAAATAATTGCTACTGGCTAAGCGCAGAAATTGAAGATTGTATAAAGAACATATGTATGGTGAATCAACTGAGGTAATAACAATCAGAATAAAATTTACCTGGATAGCATCAACAAGATATCCAGATAAAATAGATACCCATACAGTCAAGATAGCAAGCCATCCAATTGCTTCCCAAGCATAAATCTCAGAATCATCCTCAACTTCATCTTCAACTACCTAAAAAGATTTCAAAAGGAGAAAAACCCTTAGAATTAAAATCATCTCTGCTTGAAAATAGAGTTTCTGCGTGGAAAAGATAGCGTTGATTCTGCGTTTTTTAAGCGCGGGGAATGCTAACAACTAAAAGGTACCTCTAAATATCCAATCTTGCCAAAGAGACTCACCTCATCAAGAGGACCATAGAGATCCTGCTGACTTTTAAGTTGAAAGAAAAGGTAGCTTGCATATGCAATTAACATGATACAACTGCTAAATCTTGAAAGAGATAGTGCTGACTCTCCAGAATGAAGTTCTGTGTGGGTGAAATGAAGAACAGCCGGAAAAGTTGTTCCCATAACAGCCATCAACAACAATCCTGAATTAACAACAGCAGAACCCTGCAGCCAAATAACCAGATTTTAATGTAAGCCACTATAATAGGAGACAAATATCACAAAAGTAAAGGCAAAGCATAGTTTTCAAGAGATCAAAACGTTGTACCTTATTGAAAACCTGCACCTTATGATGAACAATCCCACCAGTAAAGAACGCACAACCAAGAACAAGGAGCATATTTGACAAGATTGAACCCAGTAATGACTGTTGAACCACCCTAATCATCCCACTCTTTAACGCATAAATTGATATAATCATTTCGGTAGCATTTCCAAATGTTGCATTCAAAAGACCGCCAACTGCAAAGTCCATTAAACACTCGAGTTATTAAGGAACTAACTGAACATCCCCAATTAAACGACCAAAACAAGCAATGCCTGGTCGTGGTAGCACTCATACCTGTTGGTCCAGTGTAGAAGGCAAGCTGCCTGCATCACAAATATTGTTTTAAACATAAGTGTAGCACAAATGGAAATGATATAAAATCATAAACGTAGAGTATAGGAAGCCAAATCTTACTCGGTTGCATAACCGAGACGCTCTGCCAAGGGTGCAATTCCAAGTAGAGTGAAAAAGAAGACCCATCCCTGACATATAAAGCTGACTATCAAGGAATTATGAACCATAAGATAATCATACAAGCCACGGTATTAACCAGCAGAAAGATCTCAAAAGTAGAATGTTTGAATATCCAAGATTTTATGAACAGATCAATGTTTGAACATGAAGAGGAGTACTTCTTACATGCTTTCCGGTCAAGTAATGTAGCAGAATAGCCAAAGGACCAAAAGGTAGTAACACGTTGATCTTTGCTCTAACTAACACTATATAAGCACTTCTAAGAGGTCTAATACGAATGTTGTTAGTCTTCCACCATCTTGTAACATCTGGGGAAGAACGAACAGGACCCGTCTCGCAATCGAAGCTATGCGATACGTTTTTCGCGACCGGTGGGGACTTCAACGGAGTTCCTTCATCTGATAGGTAATTTGTTTTCTCCTCTGTTGATCCCATCTGCAAGCATAGTTATGTCGATCAGTTAAATCTGGATTGATTTACATATGCTACTCATCAGGTACTTCATCTTCCACAAGTCAAATCCAAAGCATTCTTAACTTACAGGACGAAGAAATCAGATCGAATCAAGATTAAAACGAGATTTAGTTACCCCATCAACAGTAAGAGCAAGGGAGTATTTACCAGATTGGAGATGAACTTGCACTGACGCGACGAGGATATCCAGGTCGAATCCCAGCTGCAGAATGATCAAGAACTCCCCAAATCGAGCTGAGATACCAACCTTCAAAAGCAAGAAGGAGCGAAAATAAGACAAGAACCAACGGGTCCCACTAGTTTGGATCGTATAGGTGATTCAGTTGCTTAAGAATAAAAACTCTGGCCAGCACAGCCGGCAAAGGCCAGCCAGAAGGAAGTTTCTCCGAAATAAGATTCTGGGACTTGACCAAAATTATAGATCAAGCGACGAAGAAGATGAGTTGGGTGGGTGATGGGAAGGGAAGGGAAGGCAAATATAGCGAAGCTGCAGAGCAGCGCAGCTAGGAAACTTCTGCGAAATATCGTCCTCTAGCGTTTTTCCCCATTTAACTTTGACTTGCTGCTTATTTATCACATTCCACAAAGTATGTACTTTAAAAAAGTAGTAATAAAAACAGATTAATTAGCCGTAATCTACTTCCTATTGGACGGGGTTGGATTCAGTTTCTAATCTTCTTTACAGTTAGAAATTTGACCTTTTATTAGATTTGGAAGGAATAACTGCTGTGTTTTTTGGAGGGTACTTGGCAGAGGGGGAAAAGCTTTCAACTCTGGAGCATTTTGCTCGTAAAAATGGATTGACCCAAAAGCACGGTATCCATGTGTGGAAGAAAAGGGGTTTGTGGAAAATGCAAACAAAAAGTCTAGACCCTCACCTCCAAAGCTAATTCTCCTTGTCTGCCCCATTCAATGTGCTTGATTTGGTCAAGTTGAACTGGCTTTAAAACGTGTAAACTCAAGGGAGTTTTTCAACATTAAGGGCCAAGTTCTGTAACGTGAGATCTGTGTCATCATAAAAGGTCAATTTCAAGTCAAAATCCTTTTCATGGTGGGCTGATTCAGCCCCTCCTCCTTTGAACAACGCTGATATGATTATATCACACTCCATATAGCAGCTCCTCTTCTGCCATTCACCAGGTTTGAAATGAATGCCAAAAAGAGGCATTGCAGAGGCCAGAGTTACAGGGCAAAGGAGAGAATAGATTGGAACAGACCAACGCCAATCATTCAACAAACAAATACAAATGATTGAAGGAAACACGAAGAGGGTTTGCTTACACAAACAAATACAGATGATTGAAGAAGGCACAAAGAGGGAATTCTTTCTTTCTATAATACCCACTGAGGAAAGGCAAGAAAAGCGAATAAGAACAGTCATATATATCCAAAAGAAGACCACAATCTAATCTAAAGAGCATTGAGTTAAGGAAAGCTTAAACGAATTTGACTTAGCTTAATATTTCAGCCACCGGCAAAAGATTACAGAATTTTTGCATTGTTCTGAAAAATGTTGTGAAAAACATATGATTTACTGATCTAAACAGCAAATAATTTACCATCCCTTTCGGCTATGCCAGGCAAATTACAGGACAATAATGGCGCCATGCTTCTCAGGAAGACAGAGTAATTCAAGAAAAAAAGGAGAAACAAAATATTAAAGGCTGTCTTTCTCAGGAAAGGCTGGAAGGATGAAGGGGCGGAGGAGGTAACAGTTGACGAAGATTCTGGTGATGAGCCGGCTGATTCTGGTATTGATTCGCTCCATTTTTCGTCGTTATGAACGGATGTTCCAGTAATGCAGCTGCAGTCCATCTTCTCCGAGCCTCTCTCTGCAAACAACAGGCAATGAAGTGGCGAAACTCCGACGAAGCAGTTGGCGGCGCCTCCGGTGGCTGAGCCATACATATAGCGCACATCAAGCTCGCCCAATCCCCAGGCCTCTCGACAGCGAGAGGAAACCGTCCGAGATAGAATTCCAATATGCTAACCCCAAAGCTCCAAATGTCCCCAGCATAGCCATTGTACTGGCCCTGATTTAGATCGGAATTGATTCTCTCAGGGCTCATGTACGCAATAGTTCCAACCGAGGAATTGCAAGGATCCATAGTCTGTTCCAAGATTCGACCGACGCCGAAATCAGCGATCTTAACCTGCCTTCGGGAATTGATGAGGAGATTCGAAGGCTTGATGTCGCGATGGACGATGCGGCGGCTATGGAGATAGGCGAGGCCACTAAGAATCTGGCGAGCCAAATCAGAGAGATGGTGCTCCTGAGGGATATGCGTTCCTTCCAAAGAGCCCCGATCCATGTACTCAAGGAGAACCTGGATTTCCCCGTTATGATCGAACATATCATGGCACTTGACCACATAGGGATTGTCAACGTCGCGAAGGATCTTGACCTCTCGGCCCATCTGGAGCCTAACCGCATCCTCATGGTTACCATAAATAACCTTGAGAGCATAGACGCGGCCAGAAGGTCGGTGAATCACTTTGTAGACGGTACCTCCACATCCACTTCCGATTCGGCTCACTCTCTCGAAGTCCGCAAGGCTAAAAGGCTGATGCTGCTGAGGAAGAGGATCCGGCGGGCGGTTGCCGTTGTGAAGTTGACTGGTGGAAGGAGGCGCAGCGTTGGAGGAGGTAGGAGGCAAAGGGAGAGGAACCGCCAAAGACGTATTGTCCCGCTGCGGAAGAGGAAGAGTTAGATTGGGACGGCGACGAGGACGATCGGTGGTCGGATTCACACCCTGTGGCGGCTGGAGCGGTCTCATCTGCGCTGATGACGATGATGAAGAAGAAGAAGAATCCAATCCAAATCTAATCAAAACAGAAGAACAAAATTGAAGAACAACAACAAGAACAAGATTGAGAAAATGGAGAGAATCAAGAAGAAGAAGAAGAAGAAGGAGAAGGAGAGATTACAGTTCTTGGAAGAGGGAAAAGAGGGAGACCAGAATACTTTTTTGTCGAAAAAGGCTTTGCAACAAAAAATGAAACCAGGATTTCAGGAGAGAGAAGGAAGGAAACGCTTATGTATCCGTATTGGTGAATGGTGAATGGTGATCGGTGATGGACGCTTTTTTTTCTTTTTTTCTTTTTTTTTCTTTTTTTGTTGGTACAAATAAATAAATAAATAAATATTTATATATTAGATCGAGGGAGAGGTCGAAATCAAAAGAGGGAATCATATAGATATTATGGAGAAGGACGGGGTGACGCGACTTATAGGAGCGTGAATAACACGGACCAATAAGGATGAACAATTACTGGAAAAAGCTCCATTATTTCAGAATTGGAGCGTGCTCCGTACAACCAACCAGACCCCGTTTTTTATTAAGCCCAGCAGCCCCATTTTGTTAAGCCCAATTCGACCTTATGACCTAAATGGGCCTTCAATAGAGGAAGATTTGGGCCTAACTCTTACAAAATGGGCCAAGATCACCACACGTAGAGACCACGGGGACAATAAATCTCCTTGGTCTCTGCCATGGGAGGATTGGTCTGATGTGGAAGAAGGTTTTGACTAACACTAGTACATACAATGAGATAAAGTATGTTATCAATACGGTTACTACGAGCTCAAACCGAAGTTGAGGTCGGCCAAGCACGAACCCTATCCATTGCTCACTTTTAAGAGATTAGTTCAGTCAATTGGTTCGTGCTTTTATGGACAAATTGTTCACTCATATAGCGGAGTTGGCGGTTCAATCAAGGAGTTGGCTCGTGCTTTTATGGACAAATTGTTAAAGGGATTAGATTAATAGAACCCAACAATGAAATTCGGAAGCATTGATAATCGTTTTGATTTTATTAAGAATAAAAAAAAAGCAATACATACGATAGCAAGAATTCTACTTTTGTAGACACCATTTGCAAGAATTGTTAAAGTATTCCAACAACGGAGAAGTTATTTACATCCCATAATATTTTTTTGGGATGATTTGAATACAAGGCTAATGCTTGCCGAGCCTCTTGAAAGAAAATTTAAAAGTGATTTAACGAGAGAGTTTCATGAAAATTATCTAAAATTAGAGTTTTATTCTCTTAAGAAAGTACGAGAAATTGATTTAGCTCAACTCAAAGGTCATATACTTATGGATAAATCATATTCAATAATCTATCTTAAACCATATTCTTAAAATAAAAATTGAATGCGGTCGTTTGTTAGTTTATTCATATTAAAATAATATAAAAATATAAAGTATATGAATAGAAAATATATTTAAAATTAGTATAAAATGAATGAATAGTTTGTTTGTTAATTTATTTATGTCCTAAATAATGGGTATGAAATATTAAAGTATTTTAAGTAAATGGTAAATTATATAAAAGAAACGGAACAAAATAATAAAATAATAAAAAAAAAGATGAAACTAAATATAATAAAAAAAAGAAACTAAAAATATATATATATAAAAAAGAAACTAAAAAAATGAATAAAAATATAAAAATATAAAAATATAAAAGAATTAAAGAAACTAAACAAAATAATAAATAAAATATTTTGAGCAATTTTTAATACAACTCATATTTACTTTTGATCCGAGATGAAAGTAAAAAGAATTTTAAAGTAACTTTCCAATTAACAAATATAAAAATGTTCAATTTAAAAAAATTCATTTAAGAATCAATAAAATGAAAACAATATATTTTAAAATTATCGTCTATAAACATTGAACACTATATGCTTTTATTTCAAGTTAACTTAAATGTAGTATAAATTACCTTCAATAATCTATTATAAACCATATTCTTAAAATTAAAATAAAATTTATGGATGATTGTTTATTAGTATATTTATGTTATAAACAATGTATTTAAAAATAGTACGAAGTAAATGAATAGTTGTTTGTTAGTTTATTCATATTATAAAATAATGTATTTAAAGATCCCGAAACAGAATAATTGTTAGTTTATTCTTAAAATTAAAACAAAACTTATACCTGACTGATTGTTTGTTAGTTTATTTTTATTATAAATAATATATTTAAAAATAATATAAAGTGAATGAATAATTATTTGTTAGTTTTATTCATATTATAAAAGAATGTATTTAAAATGGGTATGAAGTGAATGAATAGTTGTGTTAATTTGTGTTTAAAAATGTTTGAAGTATATTTTATAGCTAGAAAAGAAATTTAGAATATATATATAAAAAAATAAACTAAATAATATAAAAGAAACTAAAAATAATAATGTAATAAAGAAATATAAAAGAAACATAAACCATTAAAGAATGTTTCGTTCTCTGCTCAAGCTCGCCACAAGTAAATATTATCCATTTTTGCCAGTTACATGTTACCGTCAGTTTCACGATTTTAAAATGTATCTGTTAAAGAGAGATTTGCACACTCTTTCAGTCATAATATGGATGATTCGTAATGGTAGAATCACTCATGTCTCGAAAAAATTAGAAGTAAATAAGTAATAAATGAACAACAAGCTGGATGATGAGACTTTTTAAGTTTCTTTTTCTTCTTCGCCCCACCGACTTTCACATCAAGAGCTTTTCCATAAAGCTCAATGTCCCACCAACAATATTATCATAGTTAGACAGTGCCTACTAAAGAACAAAAGATTCTTTCTGTTAGGAAAAATATAAAATTTCCACAAGCCTCCACACTAGTCTTAGGTGTTACCCGATTCTTAGGTATTACCCAATGATTTCGGAGCGGTTAGGGCCGTCTTCGTTAGAAGTTAGATTAAATTCACTAATTTATGATTGGGTGCCTTAAGATTTTAGTGGATTTGAAACTATAAATGGGTTCGGGTCTTTAATGTAGCAACACAACTTTTTAACTTAAACTAACGTATACATCCTTACCTATATTCGACAAAGAAATACTTACTAAAATACCCTCTCGTCAGAGTGAAATATGCAAGACTCGAGCATGCTTTTTAACGTGAGTGACTCGAGCATGATTTGACCTGAATTAGGATCATCTAGATTCACCTTAACCGATATATAATGATCCTGTACATCCGTCTATAATAGCATATATGGCCAAAAACAACATTTTGATTCCTCTTTGGAAATCGGGCGGGCACATGTCATATGGTGACTTTGTAACTAAACACTCAATCACACAACATATAATTACCATAATGGCTAATTACCTAATCATACAAACGTGTAATTACCACAAAATTATTTCATATCATGTCAATTAATTCATGCACAAATAAGGTATAATTACAGTTCAAAGCACATTTATTATACCTAACCATTTTAAAAATTAAAATATTCGACATCAAAGATAAGACTTAGTATGACTCAACATGAAACAAGAATTTCATTCAAATTGATCATGAAAATTAATCGAAAACCCAATATTCGTTTTTTACTCTTGTCCGATGATTCTGAAATTAGCATGTTCTTATGAAAGGTTCAAAAAAATTCTAACCCTTCTTAATTTGTGTTCGATTTTTTTCGAATTTATAAATTTGACTCCCACGAGGTATGAGCAATTCAAAAACTCAATTGAGAAAGAACCGTTGCAATGGAATAGATTGAGACATTCACTTTAAAAATCTAGACCGAATTAGAAAAAATGAAAGAAACTTTAATAGATGAACTTGAGCCTTCTAAATTTAAAACAAATAATCTAAATAAAGAATTAAATTCTAATTGGTTACCATAGTATTTATATATATATATATATATATATGTAATTTAAAATTTAAAAATGTATACTTTTTTGTTACTCATATAATTTATTTAGCAGTTAAAAAATGAATGTTAGGGACAAAGTTGAGGCGCATTATTGGTTGATACTCCAAAAGCAATGAAATGGGTGCGGCATGCCCCATTTTGATATCACTTTTTCAAAACCTAAGCCACTTTTTAATGATTCTGCTACTCACATTTTGTTTCATGCATCTGCCCCTCATTTCATCTATCCTAATACTTTTCTTTGTCGTCAATGTCATCATTCCTATAATTATTTTCCTTTCATTTCATATGTGGGACCATACATTTTAATTATCGTTACAATAATTCAACTTTTCCGTTTATTTTTTTTATTTTTTTTATTTTTGTTTCATTTTCGTCCATAAATTTTTAAAATGTATTTTTAGTGATTCAACTTTCAAAAGATAATGACTATTTTAATCTTTTTTTTTTTTTTTAATGAATTGGGTACACGAATGCTCGGAAACTAGTAAAGTGTTACAATCACACTCTTGCAGCAACAAAATAGTGATTTCGTGACACTTGTTCTAATATTATGAATAAGTCGGCTGTGAGAAATTTAGACTCACGTTTGAGAGAAATGTTTTAGAAAACGTGAGCGAGAAAATATGTTGAAAATAATTTGAAAGAAAGCAACGTTATACGCTAAAAGCGATTAGACAACAACAATGATTTTGATAGTATATAACCCGAGTAGGAGGAAGAGACAACTAGTCATATCCTCCTATGTACATTGTGGTAGGAAGAGACAACGAGTAGTAGGAGGAAGAGACATGATTTTGGTGAACGGTCATACACCTCCATATGACACAAACGCGAAATAGTAAAGGTCTATCTAAGATGAAAGCATGTAAAAGGAATTTGGAATAGGCATGTAATCATGGACAATACGTCCTGGACAAGTATAACCAGGACATTTGACATGCGGTAATAGACAACACGCCTTGGACAAACATGACCATAACACAACGCGCACACGTAGGAGCAAGTAGGGTGTCCACGCACTTGTACGCAAGACTAGCATGGGGAACGTGTGCTTGGGAGCATGCAGATTGCGGGCAAGGGGGCCAACATTTGGCGCCCATGCACACACTTTGCCCATAGGCCTTAGCGTGCACATGAAAAATAAATTGATCGTGGTGGCAACCAGCCTACTATGTCAATACTTTGTCGCATATATCTTCAAATTAATTAAAAAAAAATAGAAATAATTAAAATATATTTTTTTTATAG
Organism: Cucurbita pepo subsp. pepo; assembly: GCF_002806865.2. Classification (NCBI taxonomy): domain Eukaryota; kingdom Viridiplantae; phylum Streptophyta; class Magnoliopsida; order Cucurbitales; family Cucurbitaceae; genus Cucurbita; species Cucurbita pepo. The sequence continues at coordinate 8,483,051 of NC_036640.1, forward strand.
ACGCCACGTGCGATCCGGTGATTGGAGAGATGGGAGCCGTTCCTCTAAATGCGGAGAGAGCCCCCATGAGGGCCCCAGTCTTAGATCCAACAGTCCAACCTTTTTATTGATTGGTCGCCTTATGGGCTTAACAGAGGACACATCACATGCTCAGATGTGGGGCAAATTCGTAATTTAACTACTCAATCATTAGGGCCTCGGAAATTGGCTGTACTAGTAATAAAAATCAAATTCGTAATGGTAACTTGCTTATTTTTCCATAATGGAAATTAGATGAAGTCAATCTTAATTGGTATAATTACTATAATGTCCTTTTGTATTATAAGGTCGCTCCTTAAAATGTTTATGATGTGATTACGGCAACCCTTTGCTCTAATGATTGTAAGATCACTCCTCACGTGTTATGATATAATTAGTGTAGGATCGTACCTTAATGGTTGCAAGGTCACTTCTTGAATGTATATAATGTGGTTATTGTAGGGTCGTGTCTTAAAGTCGTGAGCTCAAATATATAGATAGTCTTAGAGGAGCTAATGATGTGAGTTCAAATATACATATAAGATCATAAATACTATCGATCTAAACCCAAATATAGAAATAAGCTCAAAATGAGGTAATGAAGTGAGCTTAGGAGAGCTAATAATGTGAACCCAATGGTTGAGACGATCTCGAAGAAGCTAATGACGTGAACTCAAATATTAAGATAAGTATGGATATGACGGGTACATAAAGTTAGTGTCTTATCCTTAATCACTTCCTATAAATTCGTTAATTGAGAAGATTAATATTTCACAGAATAATTATATGCAATTCTACTTTGAACTCTGCCCAAGAAAGATTGTTCTTTGATTTGCATGAATGTGAATGACTTTTATAACCGATTCAATATGTCTACGAACTTAACCAAATAAGTAGCTAAAAACATAATCTTACAGTTCACTCATTTCCATATAAGGAAAGTAGATGGGTAGTCCATAAGTGCTGATTTCGAGGCTTGAATAATAGAGTTTCAACCTGTCATTTATCTGAAAGGGACTTAGTTTATGATTAGATAATAAAGAAATTGTTGGTTAGGTACTTAAAAGTGATGTAATTACAATGGTAAAATAGACTTTTAACCCAATTGTAATTACAAACAACTCTCAATGATCGACTTATCTATAATAATTATTTACTAAATGAAATCTTCTTATTAATTAAAGTGTTTATAATTAATAATTATGCTATTAGGATTTATAACATAGAGACTCTGCTAGTTTGTGATAACATTAAAATATAAAATGGTCAATTGAAAAGTTGGTTGAATTCTAGTGCCAACCAAACTGAGTTATAAGCTTCTAAGCTTTACTTCCAAGAAGGAAGGTAGAAAAGGTAAGATAGTGTCTGTTCTAGATCTTTATACAACTCAGAGAGTACCATGGTTTAAGTCATGATGGCCAATTTTAGGGGCATTCCCTAGCCCATCCTAGAAATGCCAAGGCTAGTTTTGCCCTAGTTTGTCTGATGAGTCCGTGGGCGTCAGGTCATGTTGTCAAGCTAAAAAATAACAATTTGTGAACCAACTTGAATTTTCAAAACCAACCCAACCTATTAGGGTACCGTAATTAGAGTCGATGGAGTTCTCGAGCAATATGAACCAAACTTTATTTATCTATTTTCTTTTTCAAAAAAAGAAAGAACCAAGAGATTAAAAAAGAAGGGGAATTCATATATAGAATGAAGAGAACAAATTCCCACCATCATTCGTTTAGAAGAGAAGAACACAAATTTGAATGGTTGATAATCAAAAAGAGAATTTAATTGGTTGGTAAATTATGTTTTTAATTATTCCCCAAAATTCCCCACCTTAAACCCATTCCCCACTATTTTAAGCTCACCCCTTCTCCTCCCTACATCAACACTCCTTCTCGTTTCTTTCCACTTCAAAAGCCCTTCAACGCCATCATTCACAGCACCAAATTCATCTCCCATGGCTTCCTCTTCTGCAAAATCCCTCCTTTCCTCAACCCATTTCGCCTCCTTCCACAGATCCCCTGAATCCAATTCCAATTCCAATTCCCCTGTTCTTCCCTTCCTTCAAAGCTCCATTTCCACCTCCTCTGTTTCTCTCAGGAGTTCCAATTTGATTCCTGTTCGTAGCGTTTTGAAGACGGTGGAATCGTCGGAATTAGATGCTCGGAGCTCCGATCTTGTCGACCCCACTTTCCCAAATGACAGATCGACCATTCTGGTGGCTGAGAAACTTGGAGAGGCCGGTTTGAAGCTTCTCCGGAGCTTTGGGAACGTCGACTGCGCTTACGACCTCTCACCGGAAGAGCTTTGCGCCAAGATCTCTTCTTGCGACGCCTTGATTGTGCGTAGTGGCACCAAGGTGAACCGGCAGGTCTTTGAGGCTGCAAAAGGGCGTTTGAAGGTTGTTGGAAGAGCCGGTGTTGGTATTGATAATGTGGATCTGCAGGCCGCCACTGAGTTCGGTTGTCTTGTTGTTAATGCCCCTACTGCTAATACCATCGCCGCCGCCGAACATGGTATTGCCTTGCTTACTGCCATGGCCCGAAATGTTGCTCAGGCCGATGCCTCCATGAAAGCAGGTCGGTAATCAACGGATACCCTTTTGTTTCAATGTTTAGATCTGCTTATAATTACTAACCCCTGTTCCAAACGCCTCTGTTTTTGGGCGTTACAAGTGTGTTTTGTTACCTAAATTTGATGTCTTGAAATGGGTTTTCCAGGAAAATGGGAACGGAGCAAGTATGTCGGAGTTTCACTGGTCGGAAAAACACTAGCGGTGATGGGATTCGGGAAAGTGGGATCGGAAATGGCGAGACGAGCAAAGGGGTTAGGGATGCAAGTGATAGCACACGACCCTTACACGCCGGTGGACAGAGCAAGAGCCATCGGCGTTGAATTGGTGTCGTTCAATCAAGCCATATCCACCGCCGATTTCATTTCGCTTCATATGCCGCTCACTCCGACAACGACAAAGCTTTTCAACGACGACACTTTTGGTCTGATGAAGAAAGGAGCTCGTTTGATTAACGTTGGCAGAGGAGGTCTTATTGATGAAGATGCCTTAATTAAAGCCCTCGATAGTGGAGTTGTTTCTCAGGTAATTTCAATTCTAAAAAAATTGTTGTATTGAATGAAGTGCGCCATAATTTATTGAGCTCCGGTGGAATAGGCGGCGCTGGACGTCTTCGTGGAGGAGCCACCGCCGCAAGACAGCAAGCTGGTGCAGCATAAGAATGTTACCGTCACGCCTCATCTTGGAGCCAGCACGAAGGAGGCACAGGAAGGCGTTGCCATTGAAATAGCCGAAGCCGTGGTGGGTGCATTGAACGGTGAACTTTCCGCCACCGCCGTCAACGCTCCGATGGTGGCCCCGGAGGTAACTAAGCTTAATTAATGCAAAAAATTTGGATTTGGGGGTGAAATTAAGCCGGATTATGAACAGGTCCTGACGGAGTTGGCGCCGTACGTGATTCTGGCGGAGAAACTGGGGCGGCTGGCGGTGCAGCTGGTCGGCGGAGGTAAGGGAATAAAATCAATTAAAGTGGTTTACCGATCAGGGCGAGCCCCAGACGATTTAGACACGAGGCTGTTACGAGCCATGATCACGAAAGGCATAATCGAGCCGATTTCCGACAGCCACATAAACCTGGTGAACGCGGATTTCACGGCGAAACAGAAGGGTCTCCGTATAAGCGAGGAGCGAGTGCTGGTGGACGCGCCGCCGGAGTTTCCAGTGGAGTCAATTCAGATTCTGGTGTCCAACGTGGAGTCAAAGTTTGGGAGTGCGGTGTCGGAGACGGGTGAGGTGGCAATGGAAGGGAAGGTGAAATATGGAGTGCCGCATTTGACACGTGTAGGATGGTTTGACGTGGATGTGAGTTTGGAAGGGAATTTAATCCTGTGTCGACAAGTGGATCAGCCGGGAATGATCGGACGGGTGGGAAACATTCTGGGAGAGAATAATGTGAATGTGAATTTTATGAGCGTTGGGAGAACGGTAAGGAAGAAAAGGGCAATTATGGCAATTGGTGTGGATGAAGTGCCAACTAAGGATACTCTCGCCAAAATTGGACAAGTCGCTGCCGTTGAAGAGTTTGTGTTTCTAAACCTATAATTATGGAGCTCACTTCCGACATGTCGGTTACTTCCTTTTCTTTTTTTTTTTTTCTTTTTTTTAGTTTTTATGTCTTGTTGGCCCAGCCCAAGTATAGGCCCAATACCAAGTCTAGGCCCAAGCCCAAGACCAGGCCCAGCCCAGCCATGTTTAATAATTATTTAAACTACTTTTTGTATTTTTGTGTACGTTGATGAAATAAAATGAAATGCAAGTGAGGACTTGTTTTGATTTTACTTATTTTTGTGATAAAGAGTGAGAGGTTGACTTTTTGATTGACGTGATGGTATGATATTTTAAATAATTAAATTATATTTAGGTTGACAATAATTAATTATTAATTAAATGAAAATTAGGATGAGATTAAATTATAATTTGACTGATTGTAATGCTTGTCCCAAGGCGTGGCTTGTTAAGAGAATGAACTACTCTTTCTCACGAAAGCATTGGATGTAAATTTGATTTTATTAAAAATTAAAATAAAGTATATAAATTGAACATGAACTTTACGTCGTAAAAGTTGTGGTCATGAAATTTCTTCGATGCATTTCAATGCTATGCAACTTATTTTATAAAATCTTTCTTGCTTTGACTTCGAACACAAGACTAAAGCTAGTGAGAATTTTTTCAAAGAAAAATTTCGAATAGAAAACAGGTTTAAGAGATTGAGAGAGAAAATGAGATGATCTTTATCTTTGTCATGGGTGCTTAGGAACTTTGGAGAATCTTTGTCAAATTTATTATAATAATTAATATTTTATTTAAATCATGTTTGAATATCGAGACTCAAATTAGGTAAAAAAATTCTTTTTATATTTTGGGTTTTTGGTGGTGGGTCTATAGTAGAGATATAAAGAACTCGGTCTGGCATTGAAAAAGATTAGAGGCCTAACTAATGCGTGAAACACTCCGGTGTTTAAGGCTAAAACATGACATATCATATCCTTCGAGAGCACTTAGTTCAAAGAGGAGTTGCTTGTTACACGAATGATGTATCCAGCCATCTTAGGGAAAGTTTGATTTTGGCTCAGCATGAACACGGGCAGCAATTAGATGCTGACAAAATGAATATTTAGTTAAATTAAATATATTTTTTCCGCTTAAAATTTTCCTATAAACTAAATTGATCTCTTAGTGTTATCTACCTACTTATTATAAGTCTCAATGAGGCACAATTAATCAATTAAACTTTTTAATTAATCAATTTTCATTCGTTAATTATAAGTTACTCCACTATAGATCTATAATTGCCCATTTATACACGGTAAAACAATTTACGTCTATGAATATAATCATTGTAAACAAATCAATCATTCACAAGTTGTTCATAGTTACACCAAGGTCAAAATTCAGTTTTACCTCTATAACTACATTTTATACCTTAAGTCGCGTTACTCACATGTCTTCAAGAAGAGTTCTGCCATAATTTATGAGAAATCATGGCCTTCGATTCATGGATGCTAGTGAAAATAACCTCAATGGAACAACTCCCTCGAGTTAGGGAAATTGCATCAATCTCACGTCAATTGATTTTTCAAGCAACAAGATTACAGGTACAACTTCTTGGAAGGACCTTTTCCATCTTCTCTCTCAAATTGTATCAAACTAAATAAGTTCGACGTAGGATTCAAATTTATTGAATGGTTTGTACCTCGTAGTTTGGGTAGCTGGAAAGTTCTATCCACGTTGATATTGAAAGAAAATTGATTTACTGTAGGCATACCCAATGTATTATCAGAACTTGGAAGTCCTTCACTGCTAGATCTTAGAAGCAATCTGTTGGAGGGGACCCGAAAGCGAAGCGCAATGCCGGAGCGGGGGGACGGGACAAGAAACGGCTTCGATGAATTATTTTGTGAAAGAATTTTCGGGCCTATAAAAAGCTACCTTCGTCTATTGGAGCCTTTGAATAATCTGTTTAAATGGGGAAGCGAGAATATGGTCAAGGAAATCCGAACTGTCGGCAACATCAAGCACCCAAACTTGATCACTTTGGAAGATTTTTGGTTGGAAAAAGCCATGCTCTATTGCTTTACAGATACCATTCAAATGGGAGCCTTTTGTGGGTACAATTGGCTACATTGCGACAGGTATCATTCTACACATATATTATGTATTACCTCTGCATGTTAATGTGTTTTTGTTTGGAAGGATTAGACCGTGTTGTGATGTGTTATGTGCTTATGACAGAATTCGTTTTCAGCAGCCAAGAGAAAAGCTTCAGATGTTTACAGTTATGGGGTGGTTTTACTCGAGCCAATAACGAGAAGGAAGCCGAGATTTGCAGATTCACAATGACGTATTCTATGCCGAATTTGAAACGAAGTAAAATTATAGTATAGGTTTATCACCTAAGACCAAGATTTGCAGAATAATTTAGAGGCAAAACATGATGAACAAACATGTAAACAATGTCAAAAGATCAACAAAAAGAAACTTTATAACTATAGAAGGTACTCTGTAGTACACATTAATAACTACACAATAAGGAGGTCGAACAAGGGAATAAAGAATAAAGACAGACAGCATAGAATTGCCACTTGTTTGTGGACACTACTAATAACATATAACAACAGATCCCTCTTTCTAGAAAGAGGGAGATATCTCAAGGTCTAAATAAAAATGAAGAGTAAAAGGGAATAAAATGGCAACGAGTTCGAATGGCCGCAAAGGAAGGGCAATACAGTGAGAGAGGTTGAAGCAAAATTTTAATAGTAAGAACTCCAAATATTATTCGTCAAATTTGAATGTTCATGAGCCTCCCTTCTGTTTCAAAGTAATCTTATCGCCAAGACTGAGAGCAATACCTTGAGTCTTGCTCCGTATCCTGATGTACCCGCTCAACTTGTTGTCTGCTTGCTTTTCAATGCTCACATTCACCAAAGCATCCTCTCCAAAAACACTCTTCGCATAAAGGTTAGCAGCAAGGAAACCACATTCACCTTCTAATGCCGATCTGATGCCCAAAAACGAAACGAGACAGATTTAAATACATGTAACTACGTATATGATATACCCACCTCCCCAAAAAAACTGTAATAGTAATTCGGTGGCTTTACCGAAAACGAGAGAAATGTAATTACTATTTTTAAGAACCCTTAAAAATATGATATGGAAATCTCTAACTTTTAGTTTTCTAATCATCTTTTAACCATGCAGTATTCCCATAATTCATAGAAAATGTTTAGTAGCACAAACAAGGAGTGGATATGAAATGGAAAATATCAGGTGAATCAAATTTGAGGCTGCTGATACCAAACAGGTAGTTGCAACAGAGCAAGCCCAGCAGACAGAAAATTTTAAATCAGAGGGGACTGCAGTAGAAGTACCAGGCTACAGTATGAACATCTAAGCAGTTCTATAGTGCAGGTGTCCTGTCCACATAAGCATAAGAGCAAATATTAGACTAAAGGATCTTACATTGGTGTCAGGCACTTCATATTCGTTGACTTCATAATGTGATTTAGAAATTCCTTCTCATCTTGAATTACTGTATTCACAGCAACCTGAGGTCGAATTGAACCATAATCAAAATTTATTGTATGAAAATTACTTTAACATCACTAAATAGGAAAAAGAAAGTTCACATTAAAAATTGTGTATATAGATGGGGTGGACAAGCTACTACACAATGGAAGCCTTACATGAGAGTAGATACTTCAAATCAAAAGAAAGATTTGCAAAAGAAACTAAAAAAAGTTACGCATCCTTGATGGATAACACAAAGGCCCAAAACCTTTCAACATTCTCATCAAGACGGAACATAATACCAGAAGTAGAAAGCAACTTCAATGCAAGCCGTTTTTAAGACATTAAAACATGCCAATCCAAAACAAAGTTCGGAAAATTGGTCAACCCAAGCATTAGACAAGACATCAAAATGTTCATGAATCCAGACATAACAACTCGAAGTACCAAAACCTTTTTGTTTTTTTCAAGGTGCAATTCAATAATTAATAATGGCTGACTAAGCTAGCCTTTCCAAACGAAGAACTCAGATTACGTCAATTGTCAAGCAAACCTATATCCAGTTCAGATAATTTGAACATTAAACTCTATTAAATTCTTCCGCTCATTCCTGGTTGGTCATCGTTGGCAAGTAAAAGATAAAACCATGGTCTTTTAGGGACTTTCTTTGCGAAGGTGCTAAAGCTGATGGTGGAATGCATGATGTGAATGGGAAAAAAACTTAACTTCCTCTTCAATTGGGAGGATTGAGTTGGAAATCTTAAATCCTGGAATGAAGCCCTTTAGTCTAAAGGGATTGGGCGATTTCTTATTGAAGAAGATGTTCTTTGGTGCAAAATCATTAAAGCAAAATATTATCCCATGGAAAATTTTCAACAGTGGCTGAATTCTTCCAATTTGGGATGTTCCAAAGCTGCATAGAGATGGATTTCTTTACTGAACAGCTTGGTAAAATATATATTAGAACTTAGAAGACCGTTGGACAATGGTTTTTACACTTCCTTTTGGCATGACACTAACTTGGCTATCTTGTATCCGAAATCATATGGATGCTACTGTGGCTGATTCTTGGAATGCTGAAAACAGAGATTGGGATTTGAGGCTTAGGAGGAAACTTAAAGATAACGAAATTGATGAATCGGCTTCTCTTTCCCACATTCTAACATCTATTACATTAAAGCCTATGGCTGACTCTTGGGTTTGGACTCTTGAACCATCCAAGAAGTTAACAGTTTGCTCTACCATCGACGCTCTAGTGAAGCCATGAGATCATGTTACTAACCCTCTTTATTCAGTGCTTTGGAAGGGCTTTTTTTCCAAGGAAAATTAAGTTCTTTATATGGGAATTTAGAGTGACATTAATACGTAAGATTGCCTCCAAAGACAAATGCCTTATTTCCCTCTCTCCTTCATGGTGTGTTATGTTCAATGCATGCTCAGAATCTCACTCCACCATTTTGCTTCTTGCTTCTTTGCTATACAGTACTGGAATTTCATTGTGAAAAGTTTTGGGTGGTGTTTGATTGTGCCTGGCACCATATTTGATCTTCTATCACTGACTTTTGTGGGACATCCCTTTAAAGGAGATCACACGAACTTCATGGCTGGCTTATAAACGTTCCTTTTTTGGTCTCTTGGGTGCGGAAGAATAGGAGGATCTTCAACAACACTCATTCTTCTATTGAGGACTTTCTAGCTTAACTTTTGTTTGATGCTCTTTCTTGGTGTAAATGTTCACAACCTTTTAAGGATTATAGTCTCTCCTCTTTGACTTATAATTGGCAATGCTTATTGTAAGCCACCACTGGTGCTAATTTCATTTATTAAATGAAATATCACAGTTTCTCCCTATTAAAAAAATATATTGAGGTAGTTTTCAAATGAATGTTACAAAAGAACATAGAGTACGTACCTTGTTTTCCCACTCAAATTCAGCCCACATTGCTCTAAATGCCACATCAGTGCAGGATGCAGGAGAAATGTAATCCATGATATCTATGTGGATATCATTAAGAACTATGACTGTTCTCTCTTGCACATTGGAAGAAGTCTCGTATACAATGTTACCAAATATGACTCCTGTTTCAGTAGAAGAAACCTTGATGTTAGCCTTTATTTGTCTGCTTGACTCCGGAGCAAGGGTATAGTTTTGAGGGCGTTCAACAAGCTTGAGGTCACCCATAGTGGCCAACTCTAGGCACAAATTCTGAAGAGTCTCTTTAGTTCTGTTAATTACTGTAACATCAAGAACAATGTCGTAATGATGAACAGTAACATAAGCTTCTGCATAAACAGGATCACTGAATCCAGTTAGTTGAAGAATGCGGTTGAGTTTGTTTGCATCATCCCCCTCTTTTGTAAACTCTCCAGTTGCACGCTTAAGATCATCTTGGACCTCATCTTCCAGTTCTAGCTGACTCATACCCTGAAAAATGATACAGAGTCAATGAAACAAAAGATATCAAGAAAACCAGTGATTTAGAAAATGAAAACTTGAATACTTCCAGTTTAACCATCACAGTAACTTATTTTCTCTGGAAAATTGGGACTTGAGAATTGAGACCAACAGAAAACACGAAATGTTCATTCTCAGAGCCCCTACCTACCAAGATTATACCATAATGTACGTATAGAAATGGGTTTTGCCATCTTATACCAATTCTTTACCATAAAAAAGGAATACTGGAATTCAATTTCATTCGAGCTCAAGTCTGAGCAAAGAAACCAGTTGGGGCGGAAAAAAGAAGCAACATAATGATGACATGGTACTAGTATCCTATTAAGAGGAGTAAACCACTCACATACTGTAATGAGTTCCATACTCCTTTCCTTGCAAGAAACAGAAATTATGGATGAGTTTCTAGAAACTTCCTATAAACATTAGCCCGATACATGCTTAAAAAATCTAAGCATAGTTTATTGGCATCCATAGTTGCTACATTCAATGCAAATTGATGTCCATCACATTATTAGTAAGTCATTGCACGCCAACACAAAATCCAGAACAACAAAAAATTAGAAGAATGAAATGTCATAAACACATTAAAAAACCCCAAGAGGAAGCATGAGATATTTACATCCAAAGCAGGTTGACGTGAAAGATACTGAAAGAAAGTATATTAAACTCTACACATCAAGGAACAAAACAAGAAAAATAGAAGAATAGTGCAATAAATAAATGTTAAAAAAGAATATTCAGGAGACAACACGGGACATCTTCATCCAAAACAAATTGGGATCAAACACATTCGGTTAGTTATACAAAACTCTATGATCCATGATACATATAAAAATAGAAAATTGAGTCTAATAGTAAACTAAAAATGTGCAGGAGACAACAGGTGAAATGTATATTACCTTCCTGCTTTTTAAGTGGTAAAAATCAATTAGATCATCTGGCTGTGCATAGGATATCTGAGCCCTGGCTTTTATCTCTTCAGTTTCATGGCGCTGCTTTTCAGCCAGCATTTTTACAAAGCTTTGTCTGCAAGATTGCAACCATATCTTCCTTACTTCATCACCAGTATTGCTTAGCAATCTAATACAGAGGACAATCCTGTCACGTGAATCATTATCAATTGGATGAGGAAGAAACGAAGATTCACCCAGTTGCAACGTAGAAACCATGATCAATAATACTTGAGTGAAGGTTCTGTTCACTTCGATTTTGGAAGGCTGAACCTCCTCTAGCCTCAAAACAAGCTTTGTAAGCGTGCAAGCCACAACTGCCCCAAGGAAAAAGTCACCAGAAAGAAGTAAGGATCTCAAATTCCCAATAGATGATAAGGATCCCTGAACAAGGGTTGGTGGCGCTATTGCAGTCTCAAGCGCAGCACTTTGGGTAGCATAGGTTCCATCTGCAAGAATGACAGGCCTTCTAGAGGATATTGTGGTTGAGCTTACTTGTGAACTTTTTGCAGACTCTTGTGCCTCTCCTTCCTCCGAAACTGTGTAGAAAGGAAGGTCACCAAGACAATTTTTTATGGTAGAGATTCCACTCTCAACTTCAGAGAGCGAGAGACAGTACTCTCCAATGATCCAAAGTGCACAAGAACACACCCTTGCTGCACGAATCTGATAGAATGTATCCAACAGTCGTGTAATGATAGAAACTCGCAATTTGGGATTTGTCTCAATGATCTCACGTACAAAAACAACAACATCCATTGCTGAAGCTATGTTGGTATCACTCAAGAAATCCATCAAAAGATGTACCACTGTGCTGGCGACCTCAGGGAACTTAATTGCACATGTATGTATAGCCTGCACCAGCATTTGCCTATATTCCCCATTCTTCTCATGCTCTCCACTTTGAGTCTTCACCACCTCCTTCTTCAGCAACATAACAACTTCATCAATATTCCTAGGAGTAATCAATTCCAGGGCAATATCGATAGTTTTCCTCCTAATATCCAGATTTGGGCTGGAAAGTGCTCGAAGCACATCCATTACTAGTTCGACCATTATCTCCCTATGAGATGTCTTAAGCTCATTAAGCCTGTCAAGAACAATAAGCTTTACATTATTATCACTTTGGGAGAGCAAAAGCTGGCAGTAAGTATTTGCAGCAGCTCTAATAGCCGTGGGAGCTGAGGAAAGAGACACAAGAGTTCCAGCACACTCATATATGACGGCAGTTGATGGGGAATTCAACAAAGATATAATGATCTTAATATATTTTCCTTTCTCGGCCTTATTGGCCCGGCAAACCTTCTTAACTAATTCTAAGACAACCATCTGAAGCTGCTCACCCCAATCGGTCATCCTATCGATGTTGGTAAAGAGATAATTGATGGCCCTTTCTTGAGCACAATTGAAGAGCATAAGAAAAGCATTTCTCTTACTGGAATTGTCCTGCTCGGAGGTCAGGAACTTCTCGATGATCTCAGGTGCACTGTCCAGTAATTGCTCCCCTTGAGGAAGTTTGTAAACGGACATGACAGCAAGCACCGCATTCCGCCGAACAAATGGGTGGCGATGCTCCAAATTGGTGAGAATGGACGGGATCAATGGCTCTATGATCTCGGTCTCATTCAGACGGCAGAGAAATCTCAGGGTGACGCCGCGAATATACTCGTTGGGATGCTGAAGATTGTTGCGTAGGTTCTGGCAAATAAGAATCATCTCCGGCAGAACTTTACCACGGGAATCGGTCTTGTCGATGATCTCCAAATATAGGAGGAGGAGCTTCTGGATGGTGTGGTCATCAGAAGGCAAAACATAGCGTATAATTGTGATGAAAAGTTGTGGAATGGTTTCCCCGTCAAGCAACAGCATAATCGCTTTTTTCATTGCTTCAATCTTGTTATCAATGTCATTCCCTTCCAAAGCTTCCTTGATCTCATTTGCCATGGCTGGGGTGCCCTTGTCGAAGTGCACCAACAGAGTGCACGACTTCTCCATATCTGCTTCTCTCACGGTTTGAGATCTGAACAAAATGAAATCAAGGGAACAAAATCGAGGCGAAACAGAGTTAGAATTCGGAAATTTCACAGATCTAGGTTGCAAGGAACAGCAAGAATTGAAGAAACTACCTGATTTACAATGAAAATAAGTGAAGGAAATTAGATCTCGAGAAGTTTGATGCGTTTGGTTGATGTGAGGAACTCTCAACCCGCAGAGAACAAATGCAGATCTGGTCGTTTCAAGGACTAAGCTCTGCAACTGTGAATAAACGAGAGTTCGATAAAATAATCGGAGATGAGAAGCGTCGGCTTCATCGTCGACCGTGGCCTTTGAAATGGGCCTATTAGGCCCATTCAAAATAATATATTGGGCCTAAGTTCTAAAGGCCCAACCTAGTCTTACTCAGCGTTGAATTTACCAAGTTGAATATAAATTATTATTTATTAATCTATGAATATATTTTATGTTAAATAAATTGAATATATATATATATATATTAAATATTATATTTTTAATATAAATTTAAATACAATTAACAATCGTGTTTTAAATTCTTCCAAACTAACTTAACTGTTCTGAATTACTATGGACACAACGTTGGTACAACTCAATTCTCTCGTACCGCCTGCTTTTTGTGCAGAGACTCGTTACTAAGTAATTTAGAATATTAAAAAAAATATAATAATTTAAAACCTATGAACGTACCTGTCTTTGATCAAAATTAGTTTAAATTGGAACTAGTCGTACAAAATATACGAGAATGCAGTTTACCAAACAACATGACAACATAACAAATGCTATAATAACTCTATCTCGACCCCTTACACCCTTGCAGCTCATGCACACTCTCTCTCGAACGTAGCATGAATGATTATAAAAATACTTAATAAGTAGTTTGTTTGTAGGTTCTTAGTTCGTGCTTGAATATTTTATTATTTAGTTACTTTGATCATTGATGTTTTATTCGTACTTAAAAACCTCATCTCTACGTTATAGGCTCTCCTAGGCTAACTTGGTTCACCCAAACTCAACTTAAGGTAATACGGTGGACGCTATTAAGTCCTCTGCTCTTAACTCTACGTGGGTCGTTAGTTCTTAGGGCTCGACTCTTTTGAGCTTACTAACTCATCAGTTCTATCTTTAGGTTCTAAGACATCTTAAAGGAGGGGCGACCCTCATGCTTCCAAATTTTCAACTACCAATGTGGTTTTTGATCTCGAACAAGTTTACAATTAGAGAGTGGTTGGAGAATGGCTAGTATGGTTTAGTTGGCATCTCCTAGTAGGCCCCATAGCATAAGAATCATAAATAGGGGGGGAGGGGGGGTGGGCGCCTCTCATGCATCCCAACGTTCATCGGCTTATGTGGTAATTTCTCATTTGAACAAATTCGCGAATAGGGAGTGGTTGGAGACACTCTAACCGTACCCACAAGGCTCTCGTAAGGTTCTAATAAAATTTATGCATTCCCGAACTCAACTCTATTTCTACCAACTCATAATTATAAGGGAATTACAATGAATTTCTGTCGTTCTAGACATGTTCACTATTAGGAATTAATAGACGAACCCTTAATAATTCCCACAAAGTACTAATTATCATGGTCAGTTTGACGATAGTGACTAAAAGGCTACCTAATTCTAATAATGGTAACTCCTTCGGGCTTGTTGTGTGGCTACGTGGTTAGCCACCTTCTTCCTCTCTGGCCGTGATCTCAATCTACTAGGACCAAAAACCGAGCCCCTTCATCGAAAATCTCAATTTGATTGGCTCTTTACTACACTAATTTATTCATGATCTAACGTCTCCAATTTTCTTGCCTAAACCAGAGTGGTCACTACCAAAAATTAGCATTTGAAGTTGATTATATTAGTTTAAATAATTAGCATTTCTTTAATGATCTGAAACGCCATGAACGCGCAACGAAACGGCGTAAAACCATTGCTAAAACTAGACTGACTTTTCCCATCCCCTTCAGAAAAGAATAAGGTTGAAACAAGCAAAAAGCAGATTAAACCCAACCCTCTCTGCATCAAAACCTCTCTCGGTTACTCTCGATCGCTCCTTCGATTCCAGGTTTGTTCGTGTTTGATATGCATAAGTTCTACGAATCTAAGTTGTTTTACTTTTGCTTATTATTTTTCTCTGNTTCTCTCCTGTTGTTTCTGCTCTATCTTGCCTTCTCATAGCTACAGAATGTTGTTTTAATATGAAATTGGAGTGAAATTTCTTTTCGTTGATGTTAAGAATCTAATTGTTCTTGTGGATGTTCTAGATTTGTCACTCGAGCGCCTTTCAAACAATCAGTCCCCTCGGCATTCACTTCCGCCGATTAATCTCTTCTGTTTCCAGTTATTCTCAAGGTCATGAATGATGGTGGCCATAGATATGGTGGAAGAGGCCATCCGAATAACAGAGGACGATTTCCTCGCTCCGCTGATAATTTCACTTATCGTCCCCGTCATGTAAGTTTCTTCAACCTCCGCAATGTTTACAAACTTAACGCTTCTCGCCTCTATCCTTGATTCTTGCTTTCTTCGTTTATTAATATTTGTTTGTTCTTCGTGACTATAAAAAGATCGAGTTGACTGTTGATTGAGTTCATTTCAATTATGTCTTCATTTATTTTCTTTTTTTCCTTCATGACGAAGATTTGATGATATTCCTTACACAAATAGAGATTTAGTGGAAATTGTAAAAAAGAGTACTGATTTGTAGAATTTGTAGCAGTTTAATTTTGATTGCAAATTTATGAAAATACAGTGTATGTTATGTTAGGGATAGATTGTAACAGTTCGAGTTGAAGGAGATGGAGTTTAGGTTTTTACTCTCATGCTTACTTCTAATCTTTTCACATTCTAACAAAAAAAGCAGGCTGGAGGTGAGGGGCCTTCTGCTGCTGGTTCTTCTAACCCTAGAAATGGAGCTTTCAAAGACAGAAGTTCTCACCCGTCAAGGAACTCCAGGAATACTTTTGGACAAAAACAGGCCCTGGGTTCTGAACAGTGGCAGTGGCGGCCTTTAAATAGTGGGAAAGATGCATCTCCTGGTGCTGTTGATCTTCAGCGGGATCATAATACAGCTGATGATATTGCCCCTAAACAGTTAATAGGATCTATATCATCCAATTCTGATGGCAATCATATGAGCAATACCTCTGAACAACTATTGGGATCTATTGCATCTAAGTCTGATGGCAACGAACACTCACCTTCTTCTGCTCAAAATGTTTCGAAGAGTCTGCATTCTGCTGTAGAAAGAATTCAGATTCGGGAACCTACAGCAGAAGGGGAACGTTGCGATGATTCATTTCCTTATCATAGTTGTAAGGGTTCAGATGCTGCTGGACAGGAACTCATGGTTCAAGATCAGACTGGCACCATAAAATTAAGAGAAAGTAATAATGTTTCCGACTGTATGGACTCAAAGGATAAGAAGCCTTCAGGGAACCTCGAAATTTTTGATATATGCCCTCCAAAGTCTGGAGTTGTTATGCTGAATCCTTCTCTATTATCTAAGAACAGAGAAAAGAGGAATGAGATGAAGCGTGCAATGGAGGGAAACAATGGAAATGTGTTGAGACCAGGAATGGTTCATCTGAAGAGTGGCATTTCCTTCAGTGATCAGGTATACATTGGTTTCCTCTATCAACTGCATAAATGATGTATATCAAAATCTTGTTATCGTAGAAACAGCCTCAAACATAAATGAATCCGTTCTTGAGTTAAAGATCTTTCCATATATCTCCAGGAGGGAAAGTTCACTATCCAAGCTTTCATTGAAAGAATATACAAGGACAAATTCAAAAAAAAAAAAAAAAGTTCTCACAAAAGGAGTCCAAAGACTAAGCTCAAATGGAAACTCCAATCCAAAAGAACAACATTTAGCTGATAATTACAAAAATCCTGAAGAAAGATTATTTGTTATCAACCAAAAAAAAAAAAGGATCTTTGTAGGATAGGTTGTAGCTTCCTCTATGGTCTGTGTTTTCCTTTCATTCTAGGTTCACCGTATAGGTTTTGGATAGTTTTCTTAAAAAAAAAAAAAAAGTTCTCACAAAAGGAGTCCAAAGACTAAGCTCAAATGGAAACTCCAATCCAAAAGAACAACATTTAGCTGATAATTACAAAAATCCTGAAGAAAGATTATTTGTTATCAACCAAAAAAAAAAAAGGATCTTTGTAGGATAGGTTGTAGCTTCCTCTATGGTCTGTGTTTTCCTTTCATTCTAGGTTCACCGTATAGGTTTTGGATAGTTTTCTTTGTGTAGTTTGATTGGAGCCACACTATTATTTCTGGGTTTGTCGGGAGTGTTTTCATAACTCTGAATCTTCATTGCTTTCCTTACTGATTCTTCTCTCTCTCTCTCTCTCTCTCTCTCTCTCTCTCTCTCTCTCTCTCTCTCTCTCTCT